>NC_059476.1:36168277-36473609 GCF_018139145.2 Gymnogyps californianus | reverse complement strand
GACCACTAATTCAGGGTGGAAGTTTTAATTTCTTTATTCTCCAGTTTATTATTGTAGTGGAGAGTCTGTGTGTATCTATGATATAGATCTATAGGCCAGCCTGTAAATCTGGAATCATGCATTGCTTGCAAACAGCTGGAATATGATCCTGTCCTTGTTATTCCCTCTGGCTGGTGGTGAGAGTGAATCTTCAGTGACAGGAGGAAGTAAATGAGGAGGAGTTTGAAAATAGTGTCATGGGATTGCTGTGAGATCTAGCTCCATGCTTAGGACAACCTTATAATGTAGTGCTCCTGTGGGAGTACTGGGAAACCATTGCCACCGTCTATGAAAGTTGTACCTTCCCCTCAGTTCTGTTGGCTAGATGAAGATTTTTGTATGTGGTTTCTAGGTCAGAATGGCTGTTTGCTCCTTAGTTCAAATAACAAACATTCTATTGCAAAAATAATACAGCAAAGCACATGCCAACAAGTTTTTATATAACATCAAAGACTTTTTTGCTCTGTTAAAAGAAAGAAAGAACTAGTGAATTTTAATAGTGAAGAAGAGGGTGGAAGTCTGAGCATTGGAAGTAATTTAGTCAAAAATACTGAGAAAATAAGAAACACGATTCTAAAGATTACAAGTGAAACAGCAAAATCATTCATTAAAAAGATTGCAATAAAGACAAGGGATTCAAAAGAAGGTAGAGGGGGAAGCTATTTAAAGCACAAGAGCAAACTTCTGGAAAAGTGGAAAGCATAGAAAGAGACCAACTTGCCTGCATCAGGAGCTTTTTAGTGACTGGAAAATAAAATAGAGATGCAGTGTAAATAAAAAGACAAGCATTGGTTGTGGACACAGCCAAAAAACTGTGGCACAGAATGTGTTAAAACCAGTAGAAGTTGCATAAGGCAAGAGAAGTTTCTACTAATCCATTATTAATAAGAGGAAATAAGAAGGAAAGACCTTTCTAAATGGGGGACAGTAACTCAAAAATACCGTGATTTTTCTACCTGCTTCAGGCTTCATGTAAATAGTTAGCTGGGAATAAGTGCTTAATGTAGTTAATAAGACAAAGTGAAATACATGCCAGAAAGAGGTTAAAGAATATTTAAGAAAGGAGTTTCTGAACCATTGGCCTTGATTGTAAAAAACAGCGAGGAATGAGTCTTTGCAAGTAATGGAAAAGCAAGACTTATCTTAAAACTAGGGAATTTATAGATCGGTCCCTGTAACTTCGATAACCAGGAAGAAGCTGCAGGAAATCCTTAAATGTTCATTTCCTAAAAATCTTCAGGATAAGAAGGTGATGATAAACAACGAGCATGAATTTTCAAAATACGTTTTGTCAAATACATCTAGTTCTTTAACAGAATAGCTGGCTAGTGGTTAAAAGGGAAGTAGTAAACGTGATATAACTCTGCACACGGCATTTCACACTGAGAGGAGGACGTTTTCATAAGCAAACTTGAGAAGCATAGTTAACTTAGTATTAAGGGAAAATACAGTTCACTGAAAAATAATGTTCCTGGTGAATTGTTATTTATACTATTGCAGGTCAACTTGGGATAGTTTAATAAAGTGTGATTCTGCAAGGTCTGGCCTGGGTCCACATATATTACATGTTTTCATTAATAAGGTGGCTGAGGGAATGAAGAGTGGACTTACTGAGAGTTTGAATGATGCTACCCTGGTGAGAGTTCAAAGTACTTTATAGGACAGGAAAATCATCCCCCCTTCCCTGGTGTGTCCCGTCCCGTCTGTGTCCCGTCCCCCCCCCCCCCCCCCCTTTTTTTTTTAATTTGGAGAAATGGTCTGAAATCTGCAAGTTGAAATGACAAGTGCAAGTGATTACCCTTGGGAAGAAGTCAGCTGTATAAATAAAAATGCAGGATTTCTGGCTTAGCAGTGGTACTGTTAATAAGGCATTGGGAGCTGTGGAGAATTACAGATGAAATGAACTGTCAGTAGGGCTCAGCTCAGTACATACTTTTGGGCATCACAGTTTAGGAATAGTGTGGACTGATATGAGGAATGAAATGAAGCAAGGATTTTAGAACATATAAGAAGTAAGAAGAAGCTGACTTAACTGAGTGTTTGTAATTTAGAAAGGAAAAGATGGAGGAGAAGAGGAACACAATAATATTTTCAAATATGGAAGAGGTTTTCATAAGGTGTATGTTGTTAAGTTACTCTCCATATCTGTTAAAAGACAGACAAATGTAATTGGCAAAAGGTGAAATTTGTGCAATGTTAGGTTAAAAAAATCAACCATATAGATGAGTGAACACTTGTTGTGGTTTAACCCCAACCAGCAACTAAGCACCACTCAGCTGCTTCCCCCTCTCCCCTACCAGTGGGATGGGGAGGAGGAAAAAAACATAGAAGTCGTGGGTTGAGATAAGAAGAGTTTAGTAACTAAAGTAAAATAAAATATACTACTAACTAAGAATAATAATAATAATACAATAATAGTAATTGTAATGAAGAGGAATATAACAAAAAAAAGAGAAATAAAACCCAAGAAAAGACAAGTGATGCACAATGCAATCGCTCACCACCTGCTGACTGATGCCCCAGCAGCAATCCACCCCTCCGGCCAGCTCCCCCCATTTATATACCGAGCATGGCGTTCTATGGTATGGAATATCCCTTTGGCTAGTTGGGGTCAGCTGTCCTGGCCATGCTCCCTCCCAGCTTCTTGTGTACCTGCTTGCTGGCAGAGCATGGGAAACTGAAAAGTCCTTGGCTTAGGGTAAGCGCTACTTAGCAACAACTAAAACATCAGAGTGTTATCGACATTATTCTCACACTAAATCCAAAACACAGCACTGTACCAGCTACTAAGAAGAAAATTAACTCTATCCCAGCCGAAACCTGGACATCACTGGAATGGCTTACCTTGGGAGGCCGTAGAGATTTGTTTATGGACACAGTTAAAGACTGGTTAGACAAACATCTGTTTGGGCAGCTCTAGGAACATTTGTGCTGTTTCAGAGTGATCAGGATGGAAAAAGTGACCATGAGGTCCCATCTAGCCCCACTGATTATTGGCTTACATTTTTATTAAAGTAATATTCCCAGTCTTCATTGTGCATTTTCTTACTACAATTTTTTTTTCCTAGATTAGTGTAGAATTGTAATGGTGAATGCTTTTCATATGCAGTGATCAAAACTGAACTGAAATTTGGTGGGGCTTTTAGACTTCCGGGTTATCTACAGATAATAATCTGTCCCTTCTACAATTTTGCCTTCAGTATCTGGGGAAGGCTGGATATACAAAAGAAGCTATTAATAGTTGTATGTATACTAAGAGTCTATTTCCTCATGATCTGTTTGCATGAAAGTAGTACATTTAACAGTGATTCAGCTTATCATATCAGCAGGATTTTTTTTACCCTGCCAAATTTGTGACTACATTAGAAAGATTTATCTAAATTTAGCATTTTAGAATCTACCTAACAATTTTGCATCCTATAATCTGTTAATGAACTAGAACTCAAGTACAAGAAATAGAAGATTGGAATTTTGCTGTACAAGATTAAAACTTCAGCAACCAAATTGCATTTGTGTAATGTAATATGTGAGCTGTTCTCTCATATTAACATTATTCTCTGAAGAAAGTTGATATACACTGTAAAAAAACAACCAACCAACCAACCAAATCTTTCTAGAATTTGGTTGTATGGCAGAAATCCACAATAATTTCCCAGTGTTAATATAAAATCTAATAAATAATATTTAATATGTAACATTACTCTTTGTACTTTTAATATTAATTATTTTAATAATTATTAAATAATTTAAGAAATGTCAATATGCTTTTAGGTAAGAGGGAATATCACTTTGCTTTCTTTTGACTCTGGTTGGAGGAGTGATTTACCTAACGTTTTGTTAGGCAGATGAAACTTTGCCTAACCTGTTAGCAGGGAAACAGCCAGCTTGGCAGGCCACGCATGATTGTGTTGTTAAATGTTTATGCTCTCAGTGTATCCTGTATGCACTTCATACCATCCTGTTTAAAAACAGGATGCGTTGACCTACCTGTTCTGGTTGCTGCACTTTGGATTTGAGGGAGCTCTGCAAGGTCCTGGAGGCTGCTCCTGCCTTCGGGGTGTGCGCAAGTGAGGAAGCTGCCTGGAGCACGGAGCGGGCTGGGGTACACCTGGGAGGCAGGAGGCTGCCCCAGGCCTGCACGTCCATAGGGAGTGGACCTCCAGCCAAGCCTCACCTGAAATTTGGAGGGAGGAAATTTTCCCAAGGTTCTAGAGGAGGCTCTCTTAACATTGATGCAAGCCAGGAAGCTGCTGCAAGGTGTTGGACTAGGAAGCAAGAAAGAAGCAAGCTACCCACTGTGCCAGGATACAGATGAGGGGGAGGTAACTATTTTCATGTTTTGAGTCACTTGGCCATCTGAGCTTTCTTTCTCAGATAGTTACTGTGTTCAACTTTATAATCTTTCTGTTCTAATAAATAGAAAGCTATAGTAAACATAGCTTTAGAGATTGAGTGTGCTTCTGCTACAATCACATGAAAGAAAAAGCTGGTCCTGTTCCACCCCAGGACCCTGTGACATTGTGCCTTTTTCTGAAAATCTGGTATGCCAAATGAGCAGAAAAAGGTGATGGTGATGATGCGATTTTGTGTGACTAATTGCAGTGCTACCCTCTTCATGAACTTCTGCCAAATGTCAGGTAGATTTCCTGTAGAAAAGCTGTTCATGAAAGCATGTCTGCAAAAACAGCACCATGAAAACTGGAGCAGGGCACCATGTTGGGTATGTTGAAGATGTGCCTCCTGTTGTCAGCTGAAAGGTCTTTTTATAGTGACTGGTTGATGTTTCACTGACTGGAATATAAGAACAACCCAGAATATGTATTTGCTTTTCATTGGGCAGAAATCATGTGAATATAAGACACGAGAGAGCTTTGCAATTCTTCCAGAATTTTTACTGGAGCTTTAGGTACAAACTGATGGATTTATTCTGGAATAGATTGTAGTTTTTTCATCTGCTCTAGTTGAAGCAGCTTCCCCCCCCCCCCCCCCCCCTTTTTTTTTTTCCTGTAATTGGGTTTCGTGGTTATAAAGGAAGAATGACGTCATTATGTGTTGAACTGACTTTTTCACAATAAGCTTGAGAATTGAAAACCATACTATCAAATGTCACTATTTTATGTGATATATTTCACAGTTTAAAACACAAATTTTTTCCAGAGTTGAAATTAGAATTGCTGACAGTAAGGAAATAAAAATGATTGATGGACTTTTTACACTTGACCAGCTGCTAATGAATTCTCGTTCAATATCGTATTAGCTTGTGCTGAAGTAATGCATAAGGCAACCTAGAAAATAGCCTGAAGTTCCTAAAACTACAAAGAAGAAAAATTTAAGTTATTGTGATGCTTTTGATCTATGAACTTTGATAGAAGCTGTGACTTTTGATGTTCTGGGATGATGTGATTGATATTGTTGTTATTCGATTGTGTACTCTTTACTGAATGTTACTGTGTGTTATATTTTGGCTCAGGGGCAGGGAGAAAGGTTGCTTATTTTCCTTGTTGGCCCCTGTAGCCCTTGTTCAGGTGGAGCTTTCTGGAAGGAAGGGAGAATGCACTTCCTCTGAGAACAGCTGAGCGTGCTCAGCTGAGAGAAATTTCTGGAGTTTCCTAAGCTGGGGACTGGTATCTCTTGGAGGAGACTTCAGAGAAAGAAGGTAATATTTATGTGGATCCTAAGGGAGTTTTATAAAGTTATTGCATCTCAAAAAAAACCCCACTGAGAATTCTTAGCCTGAGAACAAGCTTGTAGGAAAGGAAGGGGTACGTGTTGAGCAAGGGAGGGATTGGCTGACTAACACTTTGATTTTTAGTTTCTTTTATCCAGCAGGACAGGTTTTTTGCTCTTTCAGAATTGTGTTGCAGTAAAGCATAGCTTTGATTCAGTGTCTTTTTGATTCTCTTAAGGAGAAGGTGGAGGAGTTTCTGGTCAAGAGGGGAGCAGTCTCTAGGAGGTTCCTAATAGCTGCTTCTCAGTGACACATAAAATTTAAATTCTTAAATCACTATATGGATGAGTTGGTTTTTTCAGTGTGAGAAGGAAGGCGTTGCCCTCTCATCAAATATTCTTTCAAGTATAGGAAATATCTCAGAAGGCTGCAGGTGAGTATTTAATTATGAGATTGGCTAGTGTGTTGTGGCTATTGCCTATGTCAAGCTGTGCTACATAAAACACTCATTCTTATCTCCATTGCTGACTCCTGACTATCATCTGTAGAAGTGCAAAAATCCCACTACTTTAAATGGTCAAATCCTCTAAAGCCAAAGGTGGAACTTCAACTGACTTTAATGGAGCCAGAATATCATCTTGTTTCAAGGAGTTAAGCTCAGCTCTATGGATATAAAAGGACAGCTGTGTAGCATCTGGTAAAAATAAGGGGGGAAGGAAGTCTTATCAATTTATTAAAAAGTGTGGTCTGCGTTGAATATTTCATGCTGTGCTTTTTGTTGTTGCCTATATTGCCAGACACCCATATTTATTGTAGTGTCTTATAAACAGTCTTTGAAAAATACACTCAATATTTTTGTTAAAATACAGTCCTGGTTATATCTCTTTTTTTGGGGGAATTGTGCTGTGTTTCTGATGTTTCGACATTCTCTTTATGCAGTTTGGCTATTACTTTTTTTTTCTATTGGCATTTGTGATGCAAGATGGAAGAATTTGTGCAAAGCAGAAGGAAGAAATTGCGGTTTGACCTACTCTTTAAAAGAAAAAATATTGAAAAAGAGTGTGAATTCATCCTGCTTTCCTCATGCATTTTTTTATCAGTATTTTGTGACAGCCAAAATTTCTGACCAGGACTAGACTCTGTATGTCTCTTTTGGCCTCAAACTGCATGTAATTATTCAATGTATGCTGTTTCTCCTTGTAGGAAGCCTTATTACCCACAGGCAAATGTAATCGATCATCTTTTCCTTTAACAATTGCCCTTTTCCCTCTACCCCAAAAGAAATCAGAAAAGATTTATGAAGTTCTGCAGCCCACAAAACCTGCTTCATTATCCTTAAATCAAGTATATCTGATTGCAAAGCTCTTATTTTTATAAGAATTTTGGGAGCAGAGTATTTTACGGTTTTTGGTGTGCTTTCACTAAAGGTGAAAAATGTATTTTTAAAAACTAATTCTTTTGAGAGTTATTGCTGCAAAGTAAAAGCCCTTTTTGTGAGAAGAAAAATAATGGATCTACCCTGAGACGTCCAAAAAGAATGAAGTATTCAAGCTGAAAAGATAACATCAGTTCAGATAGTATTGTCTTAGTGTATATATAGTGTTACTATCCTATCCTTCTGATGTAACATAACATCTTATTCACCTGTTTTTACTGCCATGGCAGATGAGGTAGACAGCTTGTTGAATCTAGATGGCGTTGTGTTTACTCCCCTTCCCCAGAGGATTAAATCTGATTTGGGACCAATCAATATGTATGAGCAGCTTAATTTGTGCCTTCCCATTTTTATTACTTCCTGTTTACTTGCTTATCTTAATCTGTTACCATAATGAACAGTTACACAGTTTTGTCAAGTCCTTCATAGTTGAATGATTTTGGTCTTCGTTTTACGTCTGCTGCTTTTACTGTTTTCTCTCCTTTCTTTCTCCATTTTACACATCTACCCCTTCTCCTGTATAGACAGAATTAATTTTTTTCCTAGTTGGATGTATTTCCTAAAGTTTGTGGCATAGGAGATGATGTTTTTCAGTGAAATGCTGATGCATTTTTGGACAACTTTAATGGAGATACTGGCTTTGCATGAGAAATAACTGTAAAGATCTCAAGAGTTGTTATTGGTAATTAGCACATTTCACCCTCATTCTTAGTTGCTGGTTTGCTTATTTATTTCTTCAGTCAGACAGTAAACTTATAAAGCAACTCATACTATTTCAGCTTGGTTGACCTGTTGATGCTACAATATATATGTTAAAGATTTTCCTTTTATAACACTTGCTTAGTTTTTTAATTATTTTCCAAGGTTACCTTTATAACTGAGAGTCTTGAAAACTGTGGTGTTACTGGAAAAATATACCACTAAAGCATAGCAGACCTGTGCTTTTGATAGGCAGCGTTGTATGTCCTCATTGCCCCATGTAATTGAATTAATTTTCATATGAGCAATATTTTGGTGTCCTTACGTATATTGTTGTTTACTTATCTATTAATAATTCTGTCTTTGATTTACTTTTCCACATCCCTTGGTTTCCCTAAAGTCCTCTTAGGTGAAACAGGTCATTAGCAATAAGTTATTTTTAACATAAAAGCACTTGATTGAGGCTCTAATATGAAGCTATTTATTTGCCTCCCAGAGCAGTTAGAGAATTGAGATTTAAATGTTTGCATATTTGGGTCTTGTCTTTTTCTCTGTGGTCAGTTGCTCCTTTTAGTTCATGTATATAAGGCCAGCTTTTTTATCCCTCTTAATGATTTACATTTGGATACTGTCTTACTGATTACTCGGATATACAGGAGATATTTGGTACTAGAGAAAATGGAAATAAAATGTTTTTCGTTTGGGAGGAAGGCAGAAGCCTTTTTCATTATCAGGTTGTTTGCCTGTGTGTATTCAGTCCAGACTTAAATTTAATCCTTCTCATCTCCTATTTTATTTACTGCCTTATTAGCCTGTACCTCCTTTTAAAAACCAGCCTTAAATATCTTCTATTCTAGCTCCATGTAATTTTTAAGAATTTTTTTTTTTGTTCCTGCAGCATAATTTAGTTGCGTCTATGATGTTTAATCCCCTTTCTTTACATCCTCTCTCAGGAGTAACACTGAATTATCTCTGCATTTGAATCACTTCAAGTTTTAGCTAGCAATGTGAGTGTTTTATTTCAGTAACTATTGTATTTTTGTGGTATTAGCAATGCCCCTGCATAAATTTCCCCCCCTCCTCTGAATTTTGTAAAAGAAAAACTTAAACACAAAGTCTTACAATAGGCCACTAATGCTTATTTCTGGAAGCACAGATTAATTTATTCTTTTTCTAAGAATAATTTTGTTTTTTAGTAAGATACTTGCATATTACATGACGAAATCTTAGAATATCATTTAGCACTATAAATGATCTGAAATCAGTTCTTAATTTCAGTGGGTTTCTTAATTTCTTTGCTAAGGAAAAGGTGGAACTTCAGAAATCCTGAGGCAAAATGCATGCCGGTGGGGAAGAAAAGAATGAACAAGTGCCAAAGCTTGTGAATGTGGGAGAAGAGACTGGCAGCAATTTACATTTGAGTTGTCATTTTAAATTTAAACCATGGGATTGATCCTGCAGTGCAGAACAGAGGCAGATCTTTATGCCTGTTTGGGATCCAGGTATCTTCAGCGAGATTCTTTGTAGATTCAAGGAGTTATTCAAAGAAATAAAGAAATGGAAGAAAGCTTCAGGAAAAAAGTAGCATAGAAACGGCTATATTTAAGCCAGACAGTAGACGGCATTCTGAATCCTGTCTTACAAATCTTACAAATTACAACATCTTAAAAATAGAAATGGAAATTTAATCAATAATGCTTATTCCGAATCAGGTTCACTAACTCTGTTCTTATTTAAGTATATAATTTAAAAAAGACTTTTTTTTTAAAAATGTACTGGTCATCTTCACAAGCAGTGCATCTGTCTTTCTGAAAGCTCAAATTTTGGAAAATATCTTACTTCTCTTAAAACTTCATGAGACTTTCAGTCAGTAGTAACCTGTATGGCATTTTTCAAGGTGGCCATAGCATATATGGGTGTAGACCTCCAACAACTACAAGTAGCACTTAGGTTAGGCATAAGGAAAAATATTCTAATAGCAAGAATATTTAAGCATGGATACAGATTGATGTAGATACTGTGTTTCCCAGAGACTCAAGGTTTTTGAAGAAGTTAGAGAAGCACCTATCACAGTAAAGTTGATTTTGCTTTGAGATGGGGAGGCCATCATGTTCATCCCTTCCAGTTCCACTTTTAAAGGTTGTGTTGTAATCACTTGATGAAAGTGGAATTAGGACAGTTTATACTGACATCTATTAATCGTATGTATTCAAGGCTTTAGGGTGCAAAGAAATAAAAAAACCAAAACCCCACACCACCTTGTGTAGTGGTAGAACGAAAAAAAAAGGTTGATTTTTATTAGCATGTTATAGCATTAGCATATTTAAGAGTTTATATTTGCAAGATCTAGTGGTGAAGTAAAAGGCACTTGAGTCGGAGAAGCTTTAGCATGTGCTTGGTAGGCAGCAAACCTGTTCAGCTCTGGAGATGGATACCTGAAAGGCATTTAACGCTGGTTTTTTTTCCTTCTAGTAACTCAGCCTGAATAGTTTTTTTATTTCTGGCATTCTCAGTTGTCACAGTCAGAACTTGGAGAAAGAGGCAAGTTGCACAAGTGTAAGGGGAAGAAATATGAACTGTCTAGATAATGCTAAGGCAGAAGACAAGAAAAAAGAAAATCTTCTTCATTAATCTTATTAGCATATTCAGATATACCATTGACAGCTGTATTTTTTCCTTTCCTGAGAATGAGAAAAAGGCTTTTGGATAGTGAAGTCTAGACTAATTGTGTGAGTTTACAGGTTCTTTGAAGATAAAGTTACCAACAGCAAGACGTAAAAGGGGGAGGTGCATCATCATTACTAGAAAAATAAATCAGTTTCATTATTTCTTTTGAAAGAATAAATGACAACAAAATGTATTCAATATGAATGGTTCAGTTAATGGCTTTCCATGCCTCATTTATGACATACTCTTGTAGAAAACTACTGAAATTATTGAAGTGCACAGTGCTGGAGGGACACATTGTTTTCTTTTAATGAGTATTCTCATCCCTAGTTGATAAGTTTTTGTTCTCTAAGCAGCACAGAATTATTATGTACAATGTTTAAATTATTTGACTTCGAAATATGTTTCATCGGTGCAATCACTTTATGATTAGATTGTAGATAGAACCATTGCTGAATTGCATCCACCTTAAAAGTCTGTTTCTTATGGAATACGAAGTGGAAGGTTCTCTCTGTGAAGGCTGGAAAAACCATCTTCTTACATAACTAAACGTTTTTAATTCCTTTAGTGTTTATTACAAAAACATCCATCCTGTTTACGTCAGTTGACCTAAGGCAATTAATAAGGCAATCATCAAACATTAATGTTAATCCAAAAAAATTCCATACTAATGCAACATTAATTAATACTCACTTGTGTATTATTATTGTTACATGTGTCACGTCTATAGTGGTGACACTTTGAAATGTCCACTATTATGAATGTATTAGAGCTTTAATGTAACAGGACTGGGTATAATGAATTCCGCGTTGCAGGCTCATTTGCTATTACACAGCAGGTGCTCCTTTGTAGTTAATCATCTAAAGAGACAGTTTTAAGAATGAGTTATTTACATACAAAATTGATGTTGATAAAGTAGAATATAAGCTCCATGCCATGTGGGATTTTCACAGTTGTACGTGCTGCACTTCAGCTTACATAAAAATTCTTGGCAAGGTTCTAGTGGCAAAATGTTAATTCCTTAGGTGTTCATTAAAATAACATTAATCATGAACTCTGATGATGTTCACGTTGATTTATTCTGAAACTTTATAATTAAAATTAATCAGATTCTATAATTAGGTAGAGCAGCAAAATGGAATTTGGCCTTGTTACTTTATAACAGAACTATTAATTCACTGAAATGTTAGAATTTTTTTGAGGAATTTAATGAACATCTGCTTTTAAATATGGATCATACAGTCAAACTTGTATCTCTTAAGAGGTTCATGTGTGTCCTTCTATGTTGAAAGGTGTTTTGCAATACTTTATGAAAACAGGCTTATTTTTTGTTTATCATTGTGATGGACTTGAGGAAGCTGAAAAAATATTCTGCTTTCTAGTGAGCTGAATCTTGATTTTTAAGAACCCCCCTGAGGGAAATCTCATAATTAAATCTACAGGGTTTCAGATAATGTCTGTACTTTAGATGACTGGATGGATGTTATTCAAGCTACCTGGAAGTTGTGAGTCTGTTATTAATTACATCGTAATCATATTTCTGTGTAAAAAATGGAAGTGAAAAGTGTTATTATTACACTACTCTCATTCATTTCTACTAGAAATGAATGAGAGTAAAGAGGCAGCTTTTCTTGTCAAAGTAAATTTACTTTCTGCAGGACTTGTGAATGTTACAAATTTATATGGCTTCAAAGAAGCTGTGTACACATTCAAAGAGGAACTATTAAGACACCAGATTTGGTTCGGTAAGTCCGTGACCTAGAAATTGTTGGGAACTGTAGGGGCGTTCTGGGGAAATACTGCTGTATGCTTGCCCCATTGTTTAGTTGTTCTTTGGGTTTCATCTTTCAGCTGCTGTTCGAGACAGGTTATCAAGCCTAGATGTACCTTTGATCTGACCAAGTAAAACCATTATTGTATTCATTTACAGATATTTATGCCTTTACTGGTAAGATTTGCCTTTACTGGTAAGCCCAGGCCCCTGAGACTCATGCAAAAGTCTGGAGCAAAAAGATCTTTCCCTCAAAGAGGAGGATCAGGCTAGGGAACATGAGTTGAACTGTTATTTCTCACCTGTTCAGCAGACTATTTCTGCTAGGCCAGTTGGGAATTAAATACAGCTGCTTGTATTTGACGCTATACATGATCATGTAATTTGTTTACATTAACCATCTTTGAGAACCTACATTGGAAATAAAGCAATTTCCAGAATTTATTACAATTCTGTTGGTACTGGAATTCTGGCTTTATTTTTCTAGTCAGTGGTGTTGCCCTTGCAGTTTTGTTTTGGGTTTTTTACCATTCATGTTATGGTTTTTGCACAATTTGTGTTCTCTTGTGCAATCTGAGGATTGGAAATAACAGTAAGAGATGAAAAATGCCTTGAGAGAGAAGGGGAAAAATTGAGTGGCTGTCAGTAAAGCAAGCTAGTACACAGCTTCTGAGGCTGATACATTTTCTGTTTGTTGTATGTTGCCAAAAGAAGTCTGATATTTGTGATCTCTGAAAACTGTGTATATATTTTTTTTTTGTTGTTAGTGGTAGCTCTCAGATCCCTTGTGAATAGTTTGTACAATGCCTTATTATTGCAAATTTTATACAGTTTTTAATTGAAACAGTCATTTGCTTTCTTGTATAGATGTTATTTTGGTGTTTGTTATTTTTTTATATACTGTCTTGAGACAGGCAGTAATTTGTTAGATTAATCATTAAACTTCCTATATACCTTCTTCTTTAGATAGGACCTCCATTCAGATACTTGTGCTCAGTTTCCTAATGGATGTTTCAGCCCTGTAAATTGCTGTACAAGCATGATCCACTGATGGATGTTGTGAATTGTTGCTTGTAGCTAGATTTATTTTTAAAATTGTCTGGTTTTTTTTATTGATAGAGGTTATACTTTCTATCAGTTTGTATTTTGCAAGCATAATGAATTTGTCCAGCTTTTTCTTGATAAAATGATCTACCAGGGTATGGTGGTGTCACTTAAATGTAAAACTGAGATTGATGCTGTTGGCTACCTCTATTTCTGGTTTATGAATCTTATTGCAAAGGGAAATGATATATGAAAGTAACCCTCTGTAAATAAATATTTGAACCCATAGGCTCAGCCTACTTTCTTCTTGCTAACTTGTAGCTTAGAAGACTGGGGCTTTATTAGGTGATACTTTTTTGTTTTGTCCACATAACTAGAGTGTTTACTATTTCTGTGCGCTCCGAGTCAGTATATAGCTGGCAATAATCTGTTGGAAAGCAGGCGTACACACACTAACATAAGACCTTAGGAGTGAGTCCTTGTTTGAGTTAGCTTAACCTAGATTTTTTTCATGATAGAGATTTTTTTAGGGAAGGTACCTACCTGCCATCTAGTTTTCTTGAAGACATCCATCTTGTTGAGAATAGCAGATTTTGGGTTGATGTAGTCCATTAAAAAAAATGGTATCCAGTTTTATGTATGGAAACGTATGTTTTAACACTCTAGATTGGAGGTGGGCATGTATTCCACTGCTACTTTGGGCCCTGGGATATTGTATCTGTCTTTCAGAGCACTGGAGTGGCCCGTTGAGGTTACAGAGAGCCTGGCTCTACAAATGCCCAGATTGTGATAGTATAGCAGACCTGTGAGGTGCAGAATGGCTGCTACTTCTGTGACCCTGCTATTCTACCATTTGTCTATTGATGTGTTGGTCTAAAACTACAAGTCTTTCAGGAGAGGTGCAAGACAAACCAGATTCATTAATGTATGCTTCATTATTGAGGAAAAGAAACAAAAGGAGAAACGTTTGTGTGTATGTGAATATATACCCAGGTGTGCTTGTTTAACCAGATACGTCAAAAAGATTTTGTGTCTCTTGGTGTGAGAAAATATTTTGTCGTGTTCCTTAGCCTAAGTTCATTAGAGTGTCTAACACTGAAAGTATTCATGTCATACAGTTCTGCATAAATTAGAAGTACATGGAGCCTTTGAACATTTGTGCATTTTGAGTAACTGCATCAGTGCCAGGACCACGTTCACGCACCATAAATATTTGAGGGTAGGGGGTCAAGGTAAAGAATAGGAAGGACAGAGTAAGAATAACTGAAATAATCTTTTGGGAGGATGGTATTTGATCCTAACAGCTGAGGCCTTCTATTATGACCAGAATGCCTAAACATTAAACCTTAAAAACAAGTTTGAAATGAAGCAGTTAGCTTCTTCCTGCAGTACAAAAGTTACCTGACTCCAGAATGACACCTGCATTTTTGGTTTCATTTTATAATTAGAAAAATGTATTTTCAAACTGTGCATAGTAAAATTCCAGCACTGTAGAAGATGACCATAAATTCAAGAACCCATGTAGTAAAGAAATAAGAAGCTGAAGTGTGGAGGTTTAAGATGAGTCTTAAAAAGACAAGTAATGTTTTGAATAGCAAATAATTTATGCAAAATATGTTACAAAATCTAAGATGCTAAATAAATAACCGATACAATGTATTCTCTTTTGACACTTTGTTTCCACTTAAAAGATAGTGAATGCAGATTCATTTGTTAACAATATTTTGAAGCTATTTTTCATTAATTTGCTTTATATTTTGTACAAACAGTTGAACTATAATTTTAAATTTCAGTCTTCTGCTTTGAAGCTACATGAAAATATGGTGGGATAAACATTCAGAAAAATAGATTTGTGGTTATATAATTTCTCTTTATTATAAAAAAGTTGCTTCACCATATGAAACTTTTTTCTCCTATATTTTGGAAGGCTCGTGTTCCCTTTTATATTTCACCGAGTCAGCGTGATATAATGTGTTTCTAATTTCTGTAATCTTTTATGATTACAACATGAGGGTAGTATTATAAAAGTTATTCTCATACAGTATTGAGAAGTCTTGAAGATTTAAAACTGAAGAATGGGATATAAGAATGCTTCAATCCAGATATTAAATGGTAGACAAATAAGCAATGTAGTAATTGTTAAAGACTTGATACTACTTCTTTTTTTTTTTTTTTTGTATTTAAAGGTTTTGATTTTTTTTTTTTTTTTTAGCTTGATGTATCATAATGTTAAGGGACTATTAACCATTACCATTTGGTCCAAATTACTATATTTTTCAGCACAGTAGAGGTTTCTTACTTTTGAGTAACATTTTACATTCTAGGAGTAGTATAACTCTAAGGGCTTGTTTCTGGTGCTACTTCTGTCAGCAGCTATCTTTGACAGAAGTATGTTTTGGGCCCATTTGTCTTCAAGTAGAAATACAAATGCCTGATTTGGCAGGCTGTACTTTCACAGCAGATTTTGTAAAGACAGCTGCCTGTTGAAGTCTCCTGTCCATATTGTCTTGCAGAACAATGAGACTTTACAAAACATCATCAGCGTTGCATACGTAAACTTTGTTGTTAAAATATATGTTTAGCATTACATTTTTCTGATTTAGAAATCAGGCTGTATTTCAAGGCAACAGGTAAGTTTGAGAATTGTTAAAATTTTTTTGATTTTCATTTATAAGAAAACTTGGCTATGTATTTCAAGAATTTCTTAGAAGTCTGAATAGTTAAACCCTCCTTTTGGTTAATGCATTACTTCTGGAACCAGTAGATAAAATTCTACACATTAAACACGGTAAAAATGGTGCATATTCTGCAAAGGACAGAATTTTAGATTAAAGTTTTCTGGGCACAAAAGCAGTAACAAAATGATCCCTACAAAACAGAGTAACTTAATAACACAAGAAATAACTTCTGTTAATTTGAAACTTTAGAAACTGAAACTTGTAAAGTAAGATGTAATTAAATTATGGTACTGTACATACCAGCTGTTCTTGGTATTTGAAACTTTACAATATGAAAAATACATTACATCTGTACAGTTTATACAGGTAGGTAGGATGAGTTTTGAAAAAGATTCACTTTAAGGGTCATACTCCGAAGTCAAAAAAATACTGCACAACTCAACTAATTACAAATTGTAGACTTGAAACAATTAATCTTTGTGATTCATTTTTAATTTGAACAGGGATCCTAGAATCCATAATATTATGTCTTCTCACTTCTGTCCATAATGTTACATAGAATTTGGTTGCAGCCTCTGCTACAGAAAAAAAAATGACAACAACAAAAAACCCTCAGTTAAGCCAGCTGCTGACTGTGTTCCTTGATTCGTGCTGTTGTTGTTATTGTGCTCAGATCCAGATCAGTTTCTAGGTGTGTTTCCACTGTTTCTTCCTGGTTATTCGAGTCATAGGGCTTGTGAGCAAGCAGTTCATGATGTACTCCACAGTAACTTATCGTGGGCTGATCATAGGCAAGAAATGTTGACACATTCATAGACAATGGTATCTAGGGGAAAAACAAAGATGAAAAACAACCAGTTACCAAAAGATATAATCAAATTGTACTTGCCTGAATTTGATGTTGAAGAAATGGACTGTCTAAAAACATTGGCTAATGCCAAATATAGTGCAGCATGTAAAAAAATCTGTTCCTTCTCTCTATCCCTCTACCCCCTCCACTCCACCCAAACCCTGGTCTTCACTAGGGTGTTTTAAGCCTAACCACTGCCACCTTTGATCTTGTGACCCAGGGCTAGGTGCGTGCTTGAATGTGTTTGTGAGGATTAAGATGTGATTGAACTCAAATTATCTTTAGAATGTAATTAGCCTCTGCTAAAATCAGTCTATCAGGGAGGAGAAAGAGGAGTGGCTCAGTTGGGGATATATGGAATATTTCAAATGAAATTTAAATGGCTTTTCAAGTTTAAGAGTGGTTAGTGGATCTTGCTTGAATATATCAGTGGGTGTGATACCTTTGGTCTGCTGGGAAATACTCACAGATGACACGTTTCCTATTATTTATATCATAAGCATCTATTTGAATCTAGCAGCTTTCAGGAAATATTGGACCACGGTAGATGATAGCTTCATCCACTGTTATGCTATGGTAGCTCTGGAAGCTTCACTATTGCAGGTTTAATTCAAATGCTTTAGGCTGAAAAGTTACTAGATTTTTGTTACTATTTTCTTGGGGATTTTGAACACACTTCAGCATGGAATTATTTACAGTACACTGTAGAATTAGAAGTGAAATTAATACAGATTTTGAATTGTATGTATTTGTACTATTAGATTTATTTTTATATATATTAAGAGAATTGAAGGATGAAAAAGGTGACTATATTGTTGTTCTGGTTTTGGCTAGGATAGAGTTAATTTTCTTCTTCGTAACTGGTACAGTGCTGTGTGGTGCTTAGTTGCTGGCTGGGGTCAAACCACGACAACTGTAATGGCTGTGTGAGTCATGTGTTAAAGTATTTAAAAATCAGATTTCCAGTCCATTGTAAAACTAAAGAGAACAACTTTTATTTGTGACTTTTACTGTTTTCTTGCTGTTATTTTGAAGACTGAATGAAATGTAATAAAACTAAATATGAAGACAGGTAATATTTAAAAGCATTTTAATTTGAAATATGAAATAATACAAAACAAAACTGTTTCTCATTAGCACAACTGATTGATGCATTTGGATGTCCCACCTGTACCTCTACATGCTCATGACAGCATGTTGGAAGTCCCGTTATAAACACTGCTCATATGCTTTGCAAAACATGGAGATAGACTGAAAAATATAAGGGAATGGATGACTTTTCTACCTACATATGAGATATCAGTAGCTCATGAAGAGCTAAATAACATTCAGCTTAGAAGATGAACGTATGTAGCATATCATGTGATCACACTGACTGAATCGGAAGAATATCAGTTAAACCTGTGACAAAACTGTATCTTCATAGGATAGAAAGAGAAAAACCAGTGGAATGTATCTTTTTCTATCCTGACTCTTGTATTTGAAAGATTTAAGGTTGAAAACACTGTACTGTATCATAGGTGTCTGATGATCTGTATCTTTTCCCTCATGATGAAACACTGGATGAACACTTCAGGCTTTCTTAAAATAATGAAAAGACTTTACCTGAGGAAGAACTCTGGCATTTTAAATACATGCAATAAGAAGAAATGCTCCACATTTTTCCCCCTTCATAAACACTAACAGTATCTTTTCTTAAACTATTGAACGTTTCCTTTTACAGCTCAAAATGTATTTCCTAACCTAATTTCATGAATGTGGCACAATATTGGATGGTGCCACCGTGGGCATGGATTACTTTTGGAGGCTGCAATGCAATGAACATGTACTGTCTCCTGCAGCTTTGCTCTCATGATAGAGGAAAGGCTACAGTGCTACACTATGTCCTCATCATTACTGTGATCACATCCAGAACCCTGGCCCCTAAGGATCTTCTCAAGTAGCAATTTCAATACGACCAACACAATACTTAAGCCCTACTGTAAACAGGACTGGTCCCCTCCCTCCCAGGTTGATTATGCCTTCAGTTCCAATGGTACTGTAGGGTAAAAACATCTCTGGTCCTCTTTGTACCTAACGTAAAGACTGCCATAATTCTGGAGATGGTATGTAAGCAAAGCCACTTCCATCTCCGTTCATGTTCTGTTGATCAGACATATGTGCCTGAGAGATACACAGAATTTCTTGCTGAATGAACCACCTCAGTAAACAGTGAGGCTAGAAGGTGTGAGATGTCCCAAAGACAGTACAAAAAGGAAAAGTGGCATAAAGGCTCTGGCTGTACACGGAATCGTGTAGATGTGGTGGTACTTACTTTTTCTCTGCCCACTCAGCTAATTTAGTCATATTTGCGTTGCCCTTTTTTTACAGGAGCAAAAGGTGGTGAATGGCCTTGAATCACTAATGCCTATCCACACTTCCGTGGAAACCAGACAAAATTTTGTACAATCTGGCTTCAAATGTGCTGTTGCCCACATTTTGGTTGGAATAGTCAATGAAGAGATATTTAGTGCCACATCTATCAAAACAGAAGATATGGGTTGACATGCTTTGTGAAAATTAAAATCTGTCTCTGTGTGTTCGGAATAAGAGCCGAGGCTTGCATACATTTTTGAAAAAGGTTTGTGGTATGTATGTTGAACTGGCAAAAGCGTGTGTGTGTTATGAGCTTAATACCTGCTCATATTCTCAGTAGTCTTTTTTCTTGTATTTTTCATGTAATGTATCTAAATTGCTGACATTTGATCATACTCTGTTTTCAGCAACATCAGAATAGAAAGAAAGCAGAAGGGTGGAAAGGAGCACTGTAACTGCTTCAGACCTATAGTCAGAAACAAGCTGATTATGGTTATGGGCTTGTTCTAATTTCTTTCTGATGCTGACATGATGGCCTTGCAGTAAAGCAACTCTACAGGAAGTTGGTCAGCAGTGTAAGATGGGCTAAGCAAACTATATATGCAATTGCCATGAAATGTAGACAATTGCATACATGCAGTCTTTCATGCATACACATACAGGCCTGAGTGGGAAGCCGCACAGGAGGCGTTTTAAGGCCTAGCTGAGATTAGAGAAACAGAACAACTTTTGGATTAATGACATTTCCCTTAGTCTGGTAAAGTTTCCATTCTGAAAAAAAATTAGCTTGTGTGGTTCTCCATTGCTGTTTTCTGAAGTGATGTATGAAATTGTGTTGAAAATTCTACCTTATTCTGGGCAAATATGAACCAGGAATGATGGCACTCTTCAGAAGAATCTGCACTGGTTATCTTGTAACCAGGGCATTCCTGTAGAATGCAAAATGTGCACCTTTTAGAAAATTAGTGACATTCAGACCTGTTATAAAATCTCCCAGATAGTTTCTTCTGACCTACCCCTTTTCTCTTGTTGCATCTTTTTTTCCCGCCTTAAGTGTGTCCCCTTCTGTCTCTATTTCCTAGAATGGCCAGGATCTGACCACCTGCCATGTTTCTTTTTATTATAAGTATTTGGGGAAGGAGACTTCTTGGTCACTCCAGTTCATACCGCAGCTCATTTGTAACCATCGGGTGAAGCTGCTACCAACTGGTGCTTTATTGCTGTCTGGATATGCTGGATCACTTCAGGCTTCTCAGGTTACAGCCCTGGAACAGAGACGTCAGCCCTCATGGCACAGTGATTAAACAAGGAACATCCCTGTTTGTATTTCCTCCTTTGCATTTTTCCTTCCTGTTTTCCTTCTGATAGTGGTATGTGTCTCAGTAAAAGTTCTATCTCTATAAACCTCCTGTTCTTTGAACTGGTTTTTAAAATTCAAATAAGTAATACCACAGCATTTGTAATGATAGCTCTCATCTCTTTGACAGCAATTCTGGAGTAAAAAACACTGCATTGTTTAATTACTAGTGATGTGTGAACTTCATATTGTGTGGAGTTCAGGTTCAGATGAGCATCCAAAAAGCCTCGGCTTATCTCAGATTTACAGTTCAGAAGCCTTAAAATTGCAGTTACTATTCAAGGAAGCATCTGTCCTGCAAGCTGAATTTCATTGCGTAGTATTAAATTGCTGTACAGTGTGTGTGTGTGGAAAAAGTTCCAGCAACCCTATATCTTTTCAGTACGGAAGTCTAAAACTCCAGACTTGTTTTACATAGAAAATGTAGCTAAAAGGTTGCATTTACAACACTGTGTAGCAAACCAGAATTTAAAAAAATAATTCTGTTCCATCCCGACAAGAATTTAATCCAGTGTTTGGGATGTGGATGTTTTCGCATTTCTGTTTTGATCCTCACTGGCAGTTGAAAAGTTACCACAGATTAAAAAGAAAGTTTGTTTTTTTTTTTTTTAAATGAGACTGAGAATTTGGTTCTGGCTTCTCTCTAGCAATTACAGAGATCTGCAGGAAATAGGTTATTTCACCCAGACTGCAGAAGTATATTCACTACTAAACAGATGTGAACTGGTTGGGGAGGGGAATGCTTCTAGCTACAGATGAATATCTTGGCAGTCAGCAAAGATGGGAAAGGTTCTAGCAAAGGCGTACAGCATTTATTAGGCTTCTGGTGTTGTGGCTGTGTTCTTATCTGATTGCTTGACCTTGGCTTGGCTTTCATAAGCAACAGAACTGCATTTTTTTCTGAATTTATTGTATTTAGAATTAGAGGCAATATTTTCAGGCTAAGGATTTTGGTATGTTGTTGAATTTAATGGACATGGGGTGTTCGAACCTCCAGGGGGGATTTCAAGACTCAGCCACAGAATCCTGGAAATGAAAGCTTGGAAACTAAAGGCATAAGGGTATAGCCACAGATCTGGAGTGGCTTAAGAATGTAGGCATGGGGAAGTACGATAGGGCAAAGGAATATTATCCATGGAGGTGGCAGAGATAAGGAGCTGAAAAACAGAAGATCATGAACAGGAGGGATGAAAATAAGTAAACCAGGTTGTACACTGAAATAGGAGAATAAAATGAGCTGAAGGATGTAAGCAATAGAAGCGATGGAGCTGTGATTTATCATTCTGAAAATGTACAGAATATAGGAATGTCATTACAACGTAGGCATGGGAATATAATATATCAGCATATGGTCAACATATGAGAATTAAATCTATTTCATATAGACGTCAGTGGAATTTTGCTATTGGCTTCAGTTAAAAAAAAAAAGGGGGGGGAACAAGCCCTTGTAATATATACCAGGGAACCATAAAGGTTTTATTGGCATGAATCAAAGTTAAATGCTTTATTCATGACCACTGTGAAGAATCCTGTTATTTCAAATGAACCTCAAAACTAACCTGATACTGTACCATCCATTAGTTTGTCTTTGTGATGTATTTGCCATATTATTTAAATTTATTGGAAGTTAGATTTTGAATAGTACTATTTTTGAATCCTTATGCACGTAAACCAGAAAAAGGCTTGGAAGGAATAAAATACCTTGGGTTTATTAGATAAAGAATACATTAGAATAAATTATAATTCATGTATTTAAGAAGTCTTATCTAAATTGACTCTCATGAATTTTAACAACCTGATTTCAGACTTTCAGTTACAAGTGAAGGCAGCTTCTGTCTTCGTTTGAGAATCCCCTGAATTTCTAGTTTCTCTCCTGTTTCCTATACCTGTGAACCTCACTATTGAACGTTGTTCTTAGCAAAGCATCACTGAACCCATTTTATTCATATTTACTAGCCAGTATTTCCAGGATATCTTTGATTCTTCTCTAAATATCCCCGTTTCCCACAAGCTTTCTTATTTGCAAATCACTTGTCAAATTGTGCGTTGTTTTTGCTACCTCTGTTTTCTCAGCTCCCTCTCAACTTCCCAGCTTGCCTACTCTAAACTTCATTGTGCTGTTCTCTTTAGCACGGTCAGACACAGTTACCTGTTTGCCTCTGTCACCCTCTGTCCTCTTTTCCCATATTTCTCATCTGCATGTTTCCTGCTTTTCCCTTCCATTTCTCTAAGTCTTCACTTCACACAACGCCTGGTGATGACTTCTGCATCTGTCTTTTGCTCTCCAGTGACTCCATCCCTCTGCCAACCCACTGGTTCTGTCCTATGGCCTACCCCAAGCTCGTTCCACTGAAATACATCTTATCCTGCCCTCTCTGAGAGCTGTCTCTTGTAGCCAGAACTACCTTGCTTAATGGAGGCTATAGGCACAGTTTCTCAGTTTTTCCTGTCTGCCTCTTTTTCATGCAGTCCTCCATAGGTGCCCTTTTGTTTTCATATGCAACATTGCAGGGCACTGTAATGCCTATCCCAGATTTTACCGCAGACATTTCAGAACATTTTACCCTGTTTTCTATGTCCTGGTTTTCTCTCAAGAGGAACTGATTTTCCCCAAATCCTTTTCTATTGCTCTCTAACACTGTTATTTCCCTAAGAGGGCTATATTAACTTGGTTGGTTCTTTTTCTTCTGTTGCTATAACATGCAGAGAAAATGCTATGTTGGAGTGTAATCCAAAAAGTCTTGTCCCAGTGCTGCTGGACTATAGCAGTTCTGTGAATTTTTTAACTTGTGTTAGAAACTACTTCTTGTGCTGAATGGAGAAAACCCGTTGAATATACACCCCAGGAACAATGTAGTAGCCTTGCAGATACCCTGCTCCTTAGTGGTTCCTGTTTTCTTCCAATAACCTAGGCAGGTCTTGGAATATTTGAAGTACTTCGCAGGGTTCTGGTTTATTGATAAAGTTGCACAAGAATTACCTGAACACTCATTCAAGCTTCTTAACTGGCTTCTCCTTGAAGCTGAGTCCCTGTTCCTTATGGAGTCTTAGGACAGGACTGTAGCAAGACTGTTCTGTACCTTCACCTATGTCTCCTGCCCCTGCACCCTTGCGTTTAAATCCTCTGTGATTTAGGCAGGTCTTGCATGTAACAAGTCCCTTATTTTCTCTCTTAAGTGCATGTCCAATGGCTTTCTGTGAAAGCCCTAGAGCTGTCTGGTAGGTACAGTTATGAAAAGAAAGTACATATCTGATTATGATCTCATCCCATTTCTGTCATTGCTTCTTCAAGCATGTATTTACTTGAAAGTGCTGTGCCATGAAACAAGGAAGATAATTAAACTCAAGCTTCTGTTAAAGGAATAGATAAACCTGTTATAGCCAATTTGTGACAGTCGTGGATTTACAGTTCAGATCCTCCTAGCTCCTCTACCAAAATGTAACTCAGCCATGGGGGTGAGGTTACCAGAAATTACTTTTTGGTGGTGGTGGTATTTGCGTACACTGTGAGGAGGCCTTACTGTAAGGCAATGAGTACCTCGGATTAAATTGTGGTCCCTTTGAAATGCTGAAAATGGATGGCTGCAAAAATTGCTAGTCAGTTTTAAAGATCTTAGTTTTCCTTTAAACTTCTGAATTCTTAGGTGATTGTTCTTTAAAACTTGCGTCTGCATATTTCAACCTTTCAAAGTCCAAATTCTAAAGGCCTGGGAAAGGGCAGTATGTTGTTAGATCAGCTGGTGAGAACTTTGGCATGAAATGTCACAAGGCATTGGTATTAACTCACCCAGCTTTACTTGTGAATGGCAGGGAGGAGTTGTACGAGTGAAGGAATGCAAAGGGAAGGATGTTTTCAAGCTTTATCTGCTTTTCTCAAAATTCAGTTCTACTCAGTTCAGGCTGTAATTAAAAACCTGCCAAAAGTGTAAGCAGTAACAATAGCTTTCGTCAAATAGCAAAATTTTTCTTCACACAAACATTAAGTTAATGCCCTCTTGGTGAGGGATAACTGTGTTTTCTAATCAAAGGGCACATCTGTCCAGATGTTGTACGTGATTTTAGCATGAAAATTTCTTTTCTGTTGCTCAAGAACACTTGCTTTTCTTCTGCTATGATTTTCCTTCTCTGCAGTAAATCTGGGCAATAAAGTACAGTAGTGATATGTTTCATGTGCTCTGCTTAGGTTTGGTAATTTTCCTATTCCAACATGTTCATCTCTGGTTACCTAAATTGGGGTCCCACATTGTGAGAAATAATGCAACCGAAACCAAACATGTATTACTATGCATTGGTTTTGTGCCTAATCTTCACTGCCATGTTAGACTAAACATGTGTTGTAACTGTACATTCTTATCAGAGAAAGAGAAGAGTGAGGAAGCAAAGGACAGATGAGAGGTCTGCATCACATCTGTATTTTAAGCTTTTTAAACCATCTGTTCAGTCACACTGAATGTGAGGACCAGTTGTCTCCATGGCGATATAAGAAACATTATTTCAAAGCTCCTACTGAAGTAGCTGCTGCTTCTAGACTTTACTTGTTCTAGTGGCTGAAAGCCCTGTGTTCAAATTGATACCAAAAAAGAAAAAGCTTTAGTAAGTGCATGATTAGAACTACAGTCCATCAGTAATAATATTCTTATCTGTTCAATGTTTAACGTGAATTTTAAGTAATTTATGATGCAGCATATTCCCTGGAAGAGGATAGTAATGTTAAAAAGTAAAAATCACTTTTAAAAACCAAGGCTACTACTTTTGAACCTTTGTGTTGAATGTTGGACATGTAAAGAGTAAGCTGATTTTTTCTGAGGGATGGGAGAGGGTACAGAGAGCATTCAACTACTGTTGGGTTCCATGAGAAAACCATGCAAATTTTTTTTTAGTTATGTCAGTGTAGATTTGGTATCTTAATTTTAAAGTAGAAGGAATTGGCAAAAATTTTTCAGCAAGTTGAATATACTAGTTTTGACAATGGCCTTTACTAGTTTTTGAAATGCCAAAATTAACAGCTGCTAACAGCTGCTACAGAATATCACCCCTTTCTTTTTATTTTTAAGAAGTAGAAGATAAAGAAGAGGAGGAAGCAGAACTAAAAAGGTTTTATTTTTCATTCTGATTCAGTTCATTAAGAAATAGTGAGCTGTGGTTTCCTAGTTGCTGGACATTTTGTCTTGCATGTTGTTAGTTTTCTCAAAATTTGAACAGGGTGACATTTGCTTAACATCTTTCCTTCCTGCAAAGAATGTGACATTCGTGGGATGAGAACAACTTGTGACTTGATTAGCTTTAATTGCTTGCTTGGCTTTGAAAGCAGTATGTATTACATTTTATTTTAGTTAGACATTCATGTTAGCTTTTAATGTTAAAAAATGAACAAGTTATAAATACTGTTCTGCCTGACAAGGTAAATATCTGCCCTGCCTTTTTGGTTTTTTTTTTTATTTGTTTGTGTGTGGGGGTCTTTTTGGTTTGGGGGTTTGTTTGTTTGTTTGTTTGTTTGTTTGTTTTTTTACTTTAACAGCCTGCAGCTTGGGATTTTTTTTTTTTTTTAAATAACATTCCTTCAAGTTCTAATGTAGTAAATTCAATAAGGGAAGTAGGTATGAGAGTGTATGATTATGAGTAAATATTTATCCTTTCAGTTGATGCATTGTTTGAAATATGCTTCATAATATTTAATAATGAAGTGTATATTGCCCTAACATATTTCTAAAAATGTTATTACAGTTAGATCCATATCTCTTGAGCACTAACCTTTTTAGGTTTCTCATTTGTTTTTCATTTGTATATAAAACTTGGTGTTTATTGATAGGCTCTGAAGGCATAATTACTGAAGTATCATTTAAAAAAGACAGCTCTGAACTTTGGGGGACTAAAAGTAAATCAACACAGATAAAGCTTTTACTTTAGATGCTGGATAAATGATGGATTCAGTTCCAAGTATTAGATAGCAAGCATTTGTTAGAAATATGAAAAAGCTAGCTATTTTTGTCTTAGTAAAGTTTGTTGCAGCTTGGAGAACCTGACCGTCATACTGTATCTTATATATAATTCATTATTTAGCAATCAATAGATAATCTTAAAATATAAAGAATTTGCATGAATAAAAAGCACATGAAAAAAGACACCTTTGAAAAGCAAATAATGTATTTGTAGAGACGTCTCAAAGAGAATATGTTTGTAAGCCACACATATGTAGGTAGATGTGTACATATTGCATTCACACACTTGTAAGTCTTGTGGGCAAGCCCTGAAAGAGGTCAGTGCAGCTCCTTCCCTTCTCCTCTGAAAGTTTTAGAATACTAAAAAGGAAACTAGACTTTATTGCTATATGTAGAAGGAAAGGGAGCTGAATAAAAGGAACCAATGAGATTAGTTTGATTTATATTATAGATTTGTTTCATTTTTAGGGGAGGTCTATCTCCCTTAAAAAAAACACTGTTGTATCATAAAGTTGAAGAAGCAATGTATTACAGTTAAGTTTAGAAAAACTTGTCCAAGCCAGGCTTAGTTAAATATTAGAGTGCCTTGTTTAGTTAAATACCGTAGGGCATGGTCATGCAGGATGTCTTGCAGAAACCGAAGGGAAGACTTTTGTTTAGGAAAGCTCTGTAGACAGTAAGGTCTGTGCATGGTATTCTGTGGTATTCCTCTTAATGAGCAAAAATTGCTGAAGAGTGGCTATATCCAATAACTAATCAGTTACGGCACAGACTGCAGTTATGTTTACGGATTTTCATTAAGCATGCTTGTTTTGGTTGATAGTTTAACTTTTTGGCCCATCATAGGGCTATAGGTAGGTTTTTTTGAGGACTCTATTCCTCAAAGGTTAGATTCTCATATATTGGATAGGCTTGTGTGGAGTGTGATTAATATGATCTTATTTTCTTTATCCTTCTGTAATTATTTTAATGTAACAAGCAATTTTAATATCCCCTAAGTGCTGTAACAGGCAATCTCATTACTTTTCATCAGGCTTGTTTACAGAGAAATAAAATAACAGCAAAATAAATAACACTGAATAAACCAGAAGTTGAAGTATTACCTACTCTAAGTTTTCAGAACCACGAGTCAGACTTCAAAGAAGTCATGAGCTTACCTTAAGAAAAGGAGGGTATTTTTGTTGATATAATCTTTAGCTTCTTGTTTACTTTTTGGGGTGTGAGCAGTTGGGGAATATTATATAGCTTTTGTATCTAACTATGAAGACTAGGTTCTAACTTTAGTGAAAGCTGAAGTTCTTAGAACTCCAGTAGTAGGGGCTTTAGGAAATATCAGGAAACTTGATAATACTGATGATACAGATGTCTTCCTTCTTCCGCTTTGCCCTTTCTCTCTCTGTTATCTCCCAACTGTTAACCTCTTCTTTCTTGCTTGTCTTGTTTTATTGTTTTCCCTCTATTTCTATCTTCAAGAGGAAGCATCCTTCTTATTATTAACCATATTAATCATTTGTGTAACCTCTCCATCTTCCAGTTATATTGTTGTTGGCTGCCATTAGTCTATTATCTCATTCACCTTTGCTTTTCTTTGTATTCTACTGTACCTCTTTGGCTACTTTTCAGTAAGGTGCCCTAATACTGTCTTTCCTTAAGTGTCATATCCCAAAATATACTTTCTTGACTCCAGGAAAGGAGACAGGAAAGCCTGGTGGTGCTGAGACAAACTCACAGTGAAACCACCCACTGCAGTTTTAAATTTTGAGCATTAGCTTTGAGCCCTTGATACTTAAACAGTTCTCCTGCTGAATGGACTGTGATTGTGGGTTTCATAGTGTCCAACGTCTGATCCTGCCAACTGTTGCATGCAGTTGTGACTAGCCTACTAGAATGAGCTGATGAGACATCCATGTAGTTCATCTAGTGTTTGTATACACTGGAGTTGTATGGGCCAACAGATGCCAGGGCCAAAAGATTTATAGATCTGAAGGGAAAAGAACTTGCACCATCTCTGAGAGCAAGGAGGAGGCCTTATTTACTCTGCTAGTTTGATTTTTCTCTCTCAAAATTTTGTGTGTAGAAAACTGAGTTGAAGAGAAACTTGATGTATTTTGTTTGAATTCTACATTACTGATAGCTTGAGATTAAACTGGGTACCAGTTTAAAAACCACAAAAAACAACAACTGAAACCTGATGCTTTCAATCCTCTTCTCCTGACATTTCTGGAGAAGAGGTTTTCCAGTCACATCTATAGCTGACAGAATCCTGTCCACAGTGTTCTTGTAACTGAATAGTCATCACGCACTCTTAGCAACACAGGTGTGCTGGAAAAACCCTTCATGCAGATGCAGCCATGCTTGGTTTTATTAGCTTAGCTTATATCGGTCAAGGTGTTCTTCAGGTGGTGCAGGAGGTCTGCTTCTAGATTGTTCTGATGAGTGTGATTGCTATTACAGCACTCTCAGCTGACTTTCAGTAATATTGAGCCATTTGATTGTCAATGGTATGTTATGATATCAGGAATATTCCTGTATAATGAAATCTCAAGTCCCAGGAGCCTTAGGAAGTGTATAAGAAAGGTTTAAAAAAAAAAAAAAACAAACAAAAAAAACGCCCCCACCCCTCACCCTCACCTTACCCTTCTCTGATACCTCTTTGTACTGCTGCATTATTTTGTGAGGCAACGCTGATCAGTACTTGAGGTTGGCCAAAGCATACCTAGATATATATGGCATGTGTGGATTCGTTTAAAAGGCATACCGTGAAAATGTCTCTTCGGATGTCGGAAACTACTTACGAAGAATGAGAATGTTAAGCATGTGTTTTTTATTTTATTCTCAAGTGTGTTGCAATATAAATTCCTCTTTTTACATTTTAAACAACGAGTTTCTGTGGAGTGGTGTCCTCTTGTGCACAGTGTTCTCAAACAAGCTAATAAAGAAAATTTAAAAGTCTAACTTACATTCATAGCTTGCATCAGCTTATGATATGAGAAATATTTCAATGAGTAATCCAGACATACCTGTCAGAGATGGAAAACCTATACTGAGACTGCTTTAATCCATTTGCTGATTTTTATGGTCCCAAAGTCCCTTGAAGTACCTGACTGAAATCCAGATGTGCTCCACATACTGAGTTTTGCATGTAGATCTTTAAATTAGTTGGAAGACAGAGACAGATTCCCTTGGGATTCAATCATTTGTTGAAGCTTAAATGGTTTGTTTATTGTAGGAAGTGTTTTATTTTTAAAATCTGTTTTGCACTGTATAATGCATCTGTTCTCGTTGAAAAACTTAGTACATGCTGCACAGAATTCCAGGTATTCTTTTCCTGTCCTTACTTTCTTGTTCCCTCTCCCCACCAAGCTGATAAAAGGCTAGTTTTTGTTTCTGTTGTTGTTGCTCTGAAGTACACTTTGCTTTGCTGAAGAACCGAGAGCTGGGAGCTCCTGGGTTGGTTAGAAGCAAGTTAGTGGTATCAGTGGTAATTTGCAGCTGTGTGTTACAGTGAGTTTTATGCTGAAACTCAGGCAATGCCAGGACATCATAGAACGGGGGGTGGAGGCAGACAGGTTGAGGGGGTTAAATTGGGTGTACAGAATCACAAAACAACAGTTAGGGAGTAGGAGTCCTTGTTCTGTGTGGTGGGTTTGTGTTGCTCAAAGAGTACAAGTGAGGAGTGGAAAGAATTGGATCATCGTCTGTCTACTCAAAGAATAACTAAAATAGGCAAAATATCAATTCTCCATATAGTTACCATTACACTTTAGTTAAATAACGAGTGTATTGCTCTTTTCTAATTGTTTGAACAAGAGCATTTTCATATATCTTAAAAAAAACTTTTGAATGATGCCAAAATGCTAGTGCAGTTTTGACAGAGGCTCTTCTGGAATGAAGTCCTTTTTCTTTGTTAGTGGTAGGAGAATTGACATGTTCACCTGGAGAGAAGAGACTTTCTAAAGGATATTGGGAGCAACAACTCAAAGCACAGAAGAATGTAAACCAAAAGTCAAATTTCTGACTGGAAACTTATAAAATTAATAGAGATTCATATATCTAAAAGAAAAAAAAGGAAATTTATATTTGATGCTCAAATAAAATACTGCTTTAACAGTCTCAGTTCTTGGAATTTACCATGCAATGAGCAGTGTTTTGTTTATTTCTACAAAATAGTGTAATTTCATAGAACTCATCTGTGTGAAGTATTTCCGATTACGTTAGTGAATAAGCTCTGTGTAATTATTTAACTAAATTAAAGAAAGATCTTTGTTAAAAATTGAATGATATTATAACAGAAGGCTAATACCAGATGCAGCTTGAAAAGCAAGAGCAGGGGTTAAGATAATTTATATATCTCATGGATGGGGAGCATGGGATATATGGTTCTTTCAGTTCTCAGGAAAGGTTCTTAATAAGTTCACTGTGTTTACCTGACAAATATAAAATTGTTGTTTTCTGATGTGACAGTAGTAATGATAGAGCATTTCTTTTCCTTAACCAAGACATCCTCTACATACATTGTTTAATATTTGTGCTAATGAAATAATTTTCTTTTTTTAAACTTCTTTCCCTCTGTGAGTGTGTTTAAGTCGCCTTCATATTATGTTTTATCACTGTATAATTCTAGAGAGAAAAAGCTCTGTTATATTCCCAAGGAGTATATGCTAGATTATTTCTGTTGATAAGAAGTATTAGTATTTGCACTTGTTAAAATATTTATATCATGGCATCAGTTGCACTGCCCCTAAGATATGTGTGTGGCACTCAGGCTGGATGTTTGTATATCTGTCCATAATTAAACAATTCTTCGATGTAGGACTACAAATTTTCCAGGGCAGGAAAGCATTATTTGTTCAATTTAATATTAATTCTTTTAAAATCCAGGCCAAACATTCAAAGCATAAAGTGGCGGTTTATTGATTTGCCAGGCCTTTCATCATCCTTTTCACTCTTAAATGCTGCACTAGGTAGTTACTGTGGCAGATTTTCAGGAAAATTATAGTAAGCAAGAGAGCATAGACAATACACTGTGACAGTTAGAGGTGTGCAGGCAGGGACCAAAGCTGAGTAGAGTAGTTAAAAAAAAAAAAAAAAATCCTGGAATAGTTGTCATAGACCTTTTCGGTTCATTAAAGATGACCTTAATTGCTGGTTTGCGTGGTTCATAGAATTGGGACTGGAATTTGGAGTTTTAGATATTCAGGTGACTCATCTGCTTAGCCCAGTGTGGTAGTTACCAAAAGCCATTAGAAGGCTGCTCTGTTATCTCTGTACAGCTGACTCCTTTATAGCCCTCGTGGTACAGGAACTTGAATAAGACTAATATAAAAAAGACACTCTCTCAGTCTGTATCTGGGTTATTATTCCCCTTCATGGCTTTTTTGACAAGTGGACCTTAAAACCCCATCCTCCTGTTAGTACCAGTGGTATTCCTTTCAGATTTGTACAGGTGAAGTGTATTTCCCCTTTAAAGAAATCCTCAAGTAGTGGGGGAAATGAAAACTGTTTAGGATATTTATTTAGAGCCAGCCAGTTAAACCCAGTCACTTTGATCTTTTCTAGTACCCAGTCATGCAAATATGTTTACTTTCTTATATTAACTGTGGAAAGAGACATCAATATGTACTTACTGCATAGCTATTTTGGTTAGCATGTTTTCTTTAGGTCAAAGTGGAGTCATGTTGCAGTGATAAAAGAAGCAGCTTGTACTATTTTTGGTATTGTGGGTAGGCAGAGGATGGTTCTCTTCAGAACATGCAACCTGAGATGTTAAACAGTATTAAAAAAGCCCGCATATATAGAAGGAGCCCAGCATGAGTTTAAAGGAACACACAAAATGGGTGATGAGCAGCACTGCCAGCACTTCTAACAGGTCTGGCATGGAGAAAAAGAATGGAGCCTGAATATTTTTGGAACAAGCGAAAATATTACAGAAAATGTAATAAATATATTCCATTTATGTAATTTTATATGGAAACTTCCACAGAATTTACAAGAGAAGATGTGTTTCTGTTCAGATAGCTTATTTGCTGTTAGAACAAGTGAGAAAACTCTGTGGAAAACAAGACAAACTTAGAGGGCTTGAGAGCTAGGCATAGTAGACCAGCCCAGCTGTGTGCAAGGAAAAATTAGATATAGGTATACTAGATGTTCATCAGCCTGCTTGGCCTAGTGTCAGTATTTACTGCCCAGAGGTGGTAGCGATAGCAGGGGCAAGAGCGGGAAGACTGTTCTGGTAATAAAGGAAAATACCCTCTGTATTTGAGAAATACGAAGATGATGTGTGAGCCATCCATATTAATGGGTGTGTGCATGTTAAAGATAATAAAACAGTGCTGCTTTTCAAAATGTTGAGAAATGTACATTCTGAAGCCTGCATGCTCTACCTGCACTAGCTCTAGGAAGCTCCTGATGATAGAATATGAACTTCCATTTAGATGGAAATTCAAAAAACTGAGAGATTTTGGATACATAGTGAATTAGAATGAAAAATAATTTAAGACTTTTGAAGTTTTTCACAGCACTGAAGCATTTTCATTTTGAATTACAATATTCTGTTCTGTTTTTGTTGCACACTGTATTAATAATTAAAGTTGCAACAATACAAATTATCAAAATTGATTTTTGAAAAGTTAATTAGAGTTTAAAAATGGCAACAATGTATTAAAATCATAATGAGAACGTTTTGGTCTAATGCAAATGTTCCAGAATTTTTAGTGAAATATTGTGGATAGATTTTTTTTATTATTTTTTTTTTAAACACATTTCATTAATTGAAGTTTTCTGATGGAAGAATCCATCCATGTGTTTTTGACCATTTCTAAGTACCTTGAGAATAATTCCAAGGATTGGTTCCTTTGCTGAGGCCAGATCATGCCATTAGCATGATGGCGTTCTCAAAGTACTGTCACATCTCATCTGAGACATCAGATTCAGACACAAAAGGCAATCTAGCAACAATAGATTGAGTTACTAATAGAAGTAGTGCAATGCTTAGTGGCTGTTACTAATTAAAGGACTTAAGTTGTCATGAAAGAGTATAGATAATCACTCTGTCAGTTCTTTATCATCTGGCTGCTTCAGCAAACCATTGCTGGTATATGTTACGCACCAGTATGTGGCATGGATCCCCTTTTTCTTCCTTTCAATTTCCTTAGGCAATTCTCGGTTCTCCCTTTTGGAGTATAGCGATAAAAAATAGGTGCAGACTTTGACTTGTCTCATATGAAGCGCTCTGATGCCACCTATTCTATATAGTATTAGGAGTTTTAAGGCAAAAGATGTTATGAGTTATGTGGCTTTCTGTAATCACAAATTTCTGTTTTAATATTTGTTAGCCATAAAGAAACAAAAAGGTCAATTAGTATGTGTCGCTTCTTTGGAGTGTTGTTCTCTTGCATGGGATTGCTGACAATAGAACGGTAACAGCTTACTTGCATTTGCTTGACTTTGATTCACAGCTCAAGTAGTGTTTTGTCAGTGGAGGAAGAATAGGATTTTCCTCCATTTGGTTAGTCACCATGGAGTGCTCCTGTGGTTCTACAATCCTAGGCAATACAAGATCACTTCTGAAAAACTGCTTTTGAATTAGAGGATGCTGGCATGCATTTGGACCATTCCCTGTGAAAGTACTGCATATTCAAAGTAATGTTTACGTGTCTCATTTTAGAAGTCATGCAGCAGATTCAAGGCCTCATTGACAGAAGGATGTATGAGCTTAAATGGCACTTAAGTGGATGCTAATGCACCTGAACCGGAGACAGCAACGCCAAGTCATCTTCCGTAGTTTTTTGACCTGTAAGTTCCTGGGGTGCAGCAGTTCAGTGTTATTTGTGGACTCAGAACCATCCTAATTTGACCACCAGGGAATCCATAAGCTGTGCTAAGTGGTGTTTGGATCTGGAAGCTGGATTAAGTGGTGCTGAACGCTGCAGGAATGGAAGATAGATGTTTGCTTACAACACTGGTTACATGTGTTGACAGCACTACATTTCATCCAAAGAATCTGAATAGACCTGAAGAAGGGTCAGTATAGGTGCTTGATGAGCCTATATCTTTTGAGAGACCACTGTGTGATTCCACAGAGAATTGTCTTGGCTAACTTTACCTCTTATAAAACCCCTCTAAATCCATCTTCTTTGAAATCCTGTATGTAAAACTTTCATTACAAGAATTTGCATGAGAATGACCAAAACATAATTAATTTCTAGTACAACTTTTTCAAAATCTGGATTTGCATGCTTTAATATGCACACCAGATGGGCTGAAAATCTGACCAAATTTCACAATCAGATGTCTGTCACAGGTAACATCTAACTAAACGTATAAAACAAATTTTTAAATATTTGGGCAGAATTTCTTTAGGGTGATTTTAGAATAAAAGAGAAATATTTCATATAACTTCATATGGCAGAGATGTTTTCTGCCTTTTTAAAGAATAGTTTGCTATTTATTGGTTTGTTCCTTTTGGTAGTGTGCTTCGCACATTAAAAATAGATGAACAGAGAACTATTCAGCTGAGCTAACCAAAGACGCAGATGGCTAGTACAGAAATCTGCCAGTCTCTCAAATCTGTATTGGAAAATTACTTACAAAAGACTTTTTACCTTGAAGCTAGTGAAGTTAACTGGAATGGATTGCATGTTTGTTTTCTAGCAATGGATTTTACAGATGTACAGACAAAAATTCTCTAATCTCATGAATGTTAACAACACATTTTATAAATCACATAAGGATTCAAAAATAGTAGTATTGTTCAAGGAAAGGATTTGATTACAGGGAAGCTAATGTAGATTTCAGTGCTGTTGAGATAGTTCATTCCTTTATGCACTGAGTCTGTGGCATCTGCTCCTAAATCAGGCAGCTGGCTTTGGTCACCTAGAAGTCTATTAGAAGACTTTGTGCCTCCACAGTGGCTTTATGTCCCAGCCGTACAGGCGGGTCCTCACTTGTAATTTGCCTTCCACAGAGCCATCTGGGCAGCCACAATCTTTGACTTTATCTGCACTCTGGATCTGGCATTGATAGGAAATGGATCTGGAGAAGGCAAAGTGCTGCCCAGAAAAGATTACTTTTTCCTAGGACTATTTCAGGACTTGGAGGAAACTCTTAGTTTGGCACTCTGTTGGAAGAGAAAGGTGATAAAATAATTATTTGAGTTGTCATGATTTTTGAAAGATACAGCCAAATTATTGTTTGTTGAAGGCAAATGCACTAATTTCACATGTATGAATTTCTGTAGTAAGTGAAGGCTGGCTTTAAAGCAAGCTGGTGTGTAGACTGATATATGCTGCAGTGATTGCCCAAGAAAATGCTCTTGCTTTACTGCCATCACAAGGTAATCCTTGGTAGTTTTCCTGCCAGTAAAAATAGTACCTTGCATTTTCTCTATCAGTGTTTTCACCATTCCCAAAAGTATCAAAGACATGTCATATCTGAAGATGGTGTCCTTGGCAGTACAGTGAAATGCACTGATTAGACCTCTGGATATCTGAAAATACTGAGCAAAGGTACTCAAGGAAGTAAATCTCAGCCTACAGTCCAATGAAAATGCTCTTAAGGGAGTTCCTACATTACATACCGTGGTACAGAGCTGCTAACTCAAATCCCAGAAACAATATAGTCACATTAGGTCTGTGTGTCTTAGTAACACTGCCAGCCCCATTGGCTTTTGTTTATAAGCAAGCTCAGTCAGGGTTGGATAACTTCTTTTCTCCATTGCTCTGTGTTCTGCAGTGCAGATTTGCATGCAATGTCTTTTAAATCTTGTAACAGTGATAGCTTAAAATCGGCTTATATAGAAATAATAACTTGTGGTTTGAAAGTAAGAAAGCAAAATGATAAAGAACACTGTATTCAGTGTTACCATTGTCTGGACGTTACTGAGAGAAAGGATGGAAGAATTCTGTTGCAACCTACTCCAGAGATAAGGCGGCAACTTGGAAAGAGTGCAACAGGGAAAGGAGGAACAATTAATTTTAAACTCAGGTTGTATCTGTAAGATATACCACTCAGCATCCTAGATATCCAGCTTTTTCAGTACATGCCGTCATTCAGTTTATGGAGTAAATGTAAAAATCACAGTAGAGCTTTCCAAACACTCTTATGAATTCATTTTCTGAAAAGTAGTTAAGCACTTTGAATAAATGACACACATTATCTTTTTTGTTTAGAAATAAAAGCTTTAACAAGCAAAAAATGAGAAGGGTAAAAATTATTTGCTATTCAGAGAAGTTATTGTATTGCTGGGCTGATGATTTGCATTAAATTGTTGAGATGTTCATTTGTTCTTCATGACATCGTCTGTTTTAATCCATAAGAACAATACGTACAGCCTAATGGGATTTTCAGTTTCTGAGATTCTTTATGGTCTGTTTTTATTTGATTAGTATGTGGTGCTTTCACGCATGTTGTTTGACTAAAAGAAAATGAGGAGACACAAACAAAAAAAATATCCTCAAAGCATTCCAGTCTCTCTCCTTAATCTACCTGTCCTTTCAATTCCTTTCTGCCCCTGGAGATGTTTGAGCAACATGTGCTACTGCTTTATATCACCTCTTTGCTTCCCTGCAGCAAACACATAGTCTCTAGACTATAGCATTTTTACTGCATGTGAGAAACCAGATTGTTATTCTTGTTGCATGTACTGTACTTCTTTCGCTGATACTGCTCTGCTGCCCCCAAGGTCTGAATGACATTGATCTGATGCTCACAGCCTAGGAATAAAGCCAGTGTGAGCTGTACAGAAATCTCATGGCTAGGGCAAGGAGATCATTAACTCTTGCAGCTTGTTCGGATAAATAAAGGAAGGTAAGGAAATTGCAACTTTAGCCAAAATATGAGAAGCATGATGATATTGCTGGTACAGGATCTCCACTGAAAAGCAACACAAATGCACATGTCATAAGAAGAAGGTTTTAAAAAGCTAAGCTTGCCCAGCTGTGCGATTGGGAAAGACTAGTGCAGTGAGAGCAGTAGTAGCTGAGAGCCTTAATGCTAGGTTTTCAGAGTTATGGGAATCTTTGCCATTGTCAAGCTATGTATCTTTGTTAATTTCCTTGTTGAAAACACCCTTTTGGAGAAAAACTCCCCATCAATGAAAGAGTTTTTCTGAGAATTATTGTGGGGGTTTTTTTGTGTTGGGTTTTTTTGGTTGTTTTTTTTTTTTTTTTTTTTTTTTTTTTTTTTTTAAAGCATAGTATAATTTATTGCTGTCTCTCTCCAGTGGTGTTCTCCTTGGTCAGGGGTCCTTTTTAATCTCCCTGTTGTGCTGTGATCGTAATATATTGAGTTCTGTGCAACATCATGGTAGCTATCCAGATAGATGCTTTTTCATTTCCTTTTCTCTTTTACCTGACGTAACATAGTGTTACTTCCTATGTAGTTTTGCTTGTTAGTGACTCTCTCACTAGGCGTCCCTTTGTACATGTGTGGCACAGCACCTCACTTGCTTGTAAGAGCTCCATTATATGGACGGCATATCATGAGGATTTGGCAGAGCTTTTTATCCATCTTCATTTTATTTTGTAATCAGGAATATGCCTGTTCGGTGGATTGTTCTAACATCTAAAATATATGCAACAAATGTGTTTTTTACTGAATTTTGTGGAATCTTCTGCTTTGATGGGTAGAACTGTATGTCCCTTTTTTATTTTTATTTTTTTCAGTGTTGGAGGATTATTAATACTTCTCAGCTGCCTCTCTAAATGTTTTTCTTCAATCAGGGCCAACTCTAACTTGATGGAACAGGTGGTTGCTTAACCAGCAAATTGTTTAACATAAAGCCCCAGCCAGGATATAGCTTCTTATAATTAAAAGACTCATACTGCTCCTGCCAGCCATCTTTTCCCTTGCTCAGCATTGCACCACCATTTCAGACAGAATGTGCAACAATAAAATAAAGAATGTCTCAAATGTTAACCCTGTCTCATCCAAATCACCCAAACATTTCTCATATGTATTGTGATACTAAAGTGCCATAAAACTGGATGCGACCTGCTTTCCATATCTCAGGATAAAGTATTTCTTTTTTATTTCTACATTTCTTTTGAAGATAGCAATCTCTTCTTGTCGTTTTAGGGGGAAAAACCCCAACCCAAGTGTATGGTTCCATCTTTACATTGCAAAATGCTGTCACTCAGGGACTCCAAAGTCAGGGTATGAAGTGAATGTTTGGATTGCCTGTTACTGAAACAGCAAGTGAATAGCCACTGACACTGGGTCAGAAAGAGAGGGCTCTTTATGTTCTCCTCGTTACCTAATGTCCTGACTGCCTCAAAGACTGGGCCTCCTTATTCTTATTCGGAGGCTGTGGCTGGCAGGGAAGGGAAACAGTTATCCGTGTGGGCAAGAGGTCAAGTGCACATATAATGTCCATTTTTTTCCTCAGTAATTTAAGGACATATTCAAAACCTCTAGGATACTTACTCTTGGCGAGCAGATGTCAAAACAAACCAGCCAACCCAGTAGCTAATTTTTAGGAGGTTTTTAACATATAAGCCATTATTAACTTCCTGGATGATAGAGTCAGTATTACTTTCCAGTCAAACAAATGGACTCCTCCATCACCTAAGCAGGCAGACTGCTCCATTGTCCATATTATAATACCGTATACTAGCATGATTGTTAATCATATAAACATCCTAACTATAGGGCATTACAGGGTCTTTAAATTAACTGGTCTGTATTCTATGCTGAAATCTGTAGTTTTGTCTCTTTTATTTATTTGTAAAAGTATTTGCTATAAATATAAGGTGGATGGTTGTACCAAGGTGCATAATTGGCAAAGTGAGATTGTTACCAGCTGCAATCCTAATTTTCAGATTTGACAAATGTAATATAATTCCAAGTATTTATGGTGACCTACTTAGAAAAGATGCAGTACTACTATTACCGTACTATTTATGTAGACATGCCAAATATAAAAGAAGTCTGATATTGTTACATTATAAAATATTATCCCTCTGGTTTTTTGGGAAAGTGCTTTTCTCATGTAGCAGTTAATAGTGTATGCAAGGAGTTTTTTACCAGATGTCTGAAAAAGGATCCAAAAATGCTTTGTTCAGAACAAATCTAATGTTGATTGCCACCAAAGGGGGAACTGGGGCCTCCAGTATAGTTCAGCCTTTGTAGTCTGAACTAAGGAACTGGCAGCTTGTTTACACATAAATCTGGACTGAAATAACAGAAATTCCATTTAATTTACTTCCTTTTTTTTTTTTTTTTTTTTTTGAGTGGAGGTCTTTGTGCAGAAAGATTTTAGCATAAAACTTTCCTAGTCCATTTTTGCCTTTTTTTTTTTTTGGCTGAGGTTTAAACAGTTGTGTCTGTAGAATGTGCAAGAAGTTAAAGCTCTATACTGCAGATTGAAAAGGCTGTTTAGGCTTGTTTTGTTTAAGCAGCAAGAGAACTATATTCATATTTATTCCTAATGTTACTAGGTGCTTATTTCCAAATTATCTTGCTTGAAGTATGGGATGAGGATCTTTAAACTAGTCACTGTTAAATATTCCTTTTCTCTTTTATTTGTCAGTGTCTTACCAATTTCATAGATATTTCACATTTTTGTTGCATCTACTTACATCTGATATAGTAGTATATCTCTGTGTTCAAATAAGTGATAAGAATTGAAGATTGATGTATCATCTTGGTATTGTAGCTAATCTGTTACTAGCATTTAAAGCATTATAGGTGCTTTGATCAAATAATGTTTTCAACTGACTACTGAATTAACAGTGAGAGACAGACAGATATATTCACTCTCATTGACAAATATGTTATTAGTCCTTGAATAATCCCACAAATTCAAGCTTTGTATCACAGTCTGGCCTCTTGTATATACAGGTTGAAATCACTCATTTATTAGAAATCAGGATGAGAGAATTTAACTAAATCAAGATTTCAGACTATTGAAATAGTATTCAGTATCGTTTGATGTCCTTTCAGAAATCTCCTAGTTAATTTTGATGTCAAGGCTTGACACATGATAGTGGGTTATCATGTACAAAATCTCAATTTTATACACAGCACTGAACATCTGTTTATTGTAAGTGAATTTTTAAAAGCTGTAGGCAGATTGTAAACTGGCTTTATTTCTAACATCCTATGTTAAACTCTCCCATGTGTCTACCCTGCATAGTTGCATTTGTCTACTAGTTGCAAGTTGCACCTTTTCAAAATGAATATGTTGACTAACACCTTATTTTGGTGTGTATAATAGCCTGGCTTTGAAGTGTTTGTTAATTGGTTATGATAATATCTGTTAGGTATGTAAAAGTGTTACAAAGAACATCTGCTCCTGTCATAATTGATGCCACTTTTCATCAAGATCAGCACTTTAAGATGAATAGGGCATTAATTAATATCAGAACTGGTCCGATTGTGAAGAATTTTTCCTCTGTGTACAACTGTGGTCCATTTGGCTAGTATAACAGTACTAATCCTGATTTCAAACCTGTCCAGATGAAAAGTCCTTATACTTTTTCAATTTTTGAAGGAAATCCTTTGTAGCTCTCAGTTCTCTTGGGGTATGCTGCATTTCCAGGAGGGAAGTGAAACAGAAATCTGATGAATCCTGCCCTTGAAGAAATACTGTGCTGTTATACTCTTTCATGGCAGTTCTTATAATTCTCTCCATTTGTGCATACGTGTGTTTTCATTTTTCACTTCAATACACACATAAAATACGACAGAGTTCCAGTTGCTTTGGGAACTTTAATTTCCAATTTTCTTATCTTTACTTTTAAAAATCAAAGTGTTTCATTAATGCCTATTTCTTCCACTAAGCTTTAAAAAGAGTATATTTCATTCTCAGCTTACAGCTACAACTGGTAAAGCAATTTTCACGGTAGCTATAGACAAATGCATGGTAAGTGAATTAGCTTTTGTTATACTCACAGTTGCTTCTCTTTTCTGTTTGATTTCTGTATGTTCTTGCGTGAATTCTCAAATTTATGTATATTAAAATTGGAGAGAGATGATTTCAAAGCTGTATGCATTAATATTTCCTAAGAGGTCACCCTGTGCTCCTGAGCTGCACATATGAACAGTAGAGCTGGCGTACTTCCATTTATTGAATGTGTGCAATTGATCTGCTTAGCGCATTTGGCTCAGCAGGTCCAGGACGTATTGAACAGAGGCAGGAGACATGCCTAACTCAGGAAGTCTCCTTAGGGCATGTGCCATAACACCAAAATATCCTATGTGTTTCAGGCTCCTTGTGGCACTCATGGTACACAGTTTCATAATCACAGTTTTCTACCTGGTAGCCATACAAACTACAAATGTTATAGAAGAAATCTCAATGTCTATTTTGCATATTATATATGTTTTAATTGTATGTTTAGAAAGTAGGTTTTTGATGTATTTGTAGCATAGGCTGCCTTTCTAGTTATTTACACGTTACATAAATGTTATTAAATTGAAAAAACAGTGATAAAACAGGTACTTTAAATAGATCTGTTAGTGTATGTTAATTTGACTATGATGCTATAGGAAAAACTTGAAAGTGAAAGAGGGCATGTTAGGGAATGTGAACTGGAAGGTGAACTTATTTGTTATGTGCTGAAATGCAGGTGAGGGAATAAGAGGAGCATTCTAACAAATGAGCTGTGCAATTTCACTCTCAGGTTGGAAGAATGTAACAAATAAAGTCCTGCAGAAGTCTCTCCTAGATATGTTGGTCATAAGGCAGCTTCCTAATGGACTTGAGTATTAAATTTGTAGGAGGACATTACGGGTATATTGAAGGACAGAACTAGAAGTTAGATTCACTGGCAAATGGGAGAGGTGATTTGAAAAGACAAGGTGCCTGATTCTGCCCTCACGTAGTCAGCTGTGTCCCCATAGGGTGAGAAACAACTGGGTAAGTGGCAATTCAGCAAGAAAGTGTCTGAGCATGGCACAGGGCATGTGAGTCAGCAAGCTGTTATGAAGAAGGCATGGCATATGAGGTAGTTCACTGCCAAGGCATGTCTAGTAATTCTTTTACTCTGTCCAGCACTGGTGAGGCATTGGCTGGAGAGGAATATTGTCCAGTATTGAGCAGTGTGGTTAAGGAAAGATACAAAATAATCAGAGACTGTCTGAAGGACAGCATCAGGAGAAATCAGAAACTAGAAATGATGACTTTGGGGAATGATTTGGTGTCTTTAGTTAAGAGAAGATGAAGCAAGATGTGATAAAACCCTTCAGATATATAAAATGCTGCTGCAAAGTAGGGAAGATCTGTTCTCCATCATTGTGGTGGGTAAAACAAGAAGCAGGTCTTAAATAGGATTAAATTGGATTAAACTTCTCATGTTAGGAGTAATTAAGTACTGTAATAGGTTGCTGGAGGAAATAGTGAAATGTACTTCACAGGAAGCAAGTCAGAAATAGATTAGCCAGACTTCTGTCAAGGATGACAGCATCATGGCCATTCCTGCCAGGGCAAGTGATGGACAAGGTGATCTCCCCAAGTCCTTCCAGCCTTATTCTAAAATGTAAGTTTTCAAAGATGCTTTGAATCTGAACAAAAAAATTCCCCTTATTGTGTTTCCAAAGGCTAGTTTGATGTAAACATTTTCTCAGCAAGCTGCTAGATAGAAGACTTTTGTTGTATTGGAATTGGCATCCCCCCCCCCCCCGCCCCGCCAAGAAAACAAACGCCTTTTTAGCCTTGAAAAGTTCCTAGATAAGTAAAAGCTGTTGATTGTTTCCAGAATTAGAAGGGATACATCAAAGAAATACACTTTTGAGTGAGGATAGTCCTTGTTAGGTAGAGAAATAGAGCCAACAAGTAGGTTAAAAGAGAATTTGGAGAGATCTGTGTTTTGTGTGGAATCAGAGATGTTCTTGCCAAAGTCCCATCTGTTCAGCTTTTATTCAGCTCTGTTTTCTTTTCACCTCTCTGTTGTGCTAGCGCTCCAAATGGAGACATAACTGACTGACTGAAGTTAAGTCCTGAAGTTGTGCTGGTTGTCTCTTCAAATGCAGGTATCAGAAATAGTGACTGAGTTTTCATGGAGAAGTTTCATTGGTAGTAAAGTCATCTGATTAAGGAGTGGTCTGATCCAGGAAAGCTTAAGAAGCTGTCTTTAACAAGCAGGGAGCAAGTAAAGGAATGAATATGCTATTCTGGACATAGATGACAATCTCATTCCCCAAGATTTCTGCAACTGACTGAGAAACCCTGTATTCAGGACTCTTTGCAAAGTCTGCCTGTGTTAGTGTATGTGTTAATCACACCTATGATGTTCCTCTTTAAGAGTTGAACTGTCAAACAGGAAAAGTCGCACCTTAATTGAAATTATGGGAAAAGATGTGCCTGAAAACGGAGGACTGAATCCTCTGTCATATGCATGTAGCTTATAGCATATGGCATAGCTCTATCATAAGGAAATCTTGGATAGCCTGTAGCCTGGGAACGTATTTAGAGGCTGAGTGATTGAAGGGTAGCACCTACAGCAGGCTCAAAACATTGGAAATTCTGTATTTGCATCTTATCACAGCACCCTTGTGGGTGGCTGGTAGGTCTGAGGAATATTTCTTTTGTGTTGATTGTTGGTGGCTCATTGGAGATACAAGAGAGTATTTCCTCGAGAGAGAGGCACTCTTAGGAGAAGAGATTATTTCTATTTTATCTTGAAATGGTTTTGCTGAGGTAATATTTTGCTCAAAATAGATGGCTGCCATTTCTGTCTGTTCTCTGTAGAAGTTCTAATGGAGTTTATCTCTTCCCCTATCCTGAAGAAAGAGACCTTGGTGAAAGTGGTAGCAGTAATTGGGAGACACAGCCCTGTAGGATGGACAGCACAGGGGCTTTCATGTTTGAATTACAAAAGATTTGGGCTAGATGGGATATTCTTCCCCTCATCAAGCCACTTATAATTCTATATATCATAGTGCATTTCTGGGAGAGTGGGATAATGGATTTAATTATTCTCCCACTTAAAGCATCATAAATCAGGACTGATTCAACTGGGTTTATGCTGATAACACAGTAGATGTAAAAGGAAAACAGGGGGTTAATCTGCTGATATATTTCGTTGGGGCTTAATAAATTCACCACACTTGTCAAAATAACTCTTGGGTAATTTGCAAAATTAAATGTATATATTCTATGCTACTGAGTTTTTCTTTGGAAACTCGGCATCTTTTTGCTAACGCTTCTTTCGGAAACCTTAACTCTAGCAATGCATTCTTGGCCTGGCCCTATTTTCATACCGCACATGGCAATGAGCTGAATACGCTGCAGTACTGTAGCAAAATGAGTGTCGAAGCAGTGTAGAGTTGGCATAGGCTACTTGCTTAAGGACAAATTCAAAACGGATTAAAAAGTTCTCACTGTCAGATCTATTTGTAAAGAAAATCATTCAGTTGCTAGGAGGGTATCTGTATTTGCATGTAAAGCAGTGGGGGGTATCTGTAATTGCTGTCTGTTCCATATACTTTTTCCTGAGAGCACAGGTCCATGCAATTGCAAAAATTCAGCTTGAAGTTCGGGGGTTGTTAATTGGCCTCAAGATCTGTCTTCATCTTTCTACAACAGTTTTTCCCAGGCTTTTAGAGTGCTGAGTTATTGGCAAAGATAGTGAAGTTTTATTGGAAAAGATTTATTGGTATTTTGTAATTCAGGTAATTAAATGAAGCAGTTTCACAGTTTTGGCCTCACCAGTGTGGCTAAATAGCATAATATGGTGTGCAAGAGAATCAATGTGTAGGTAGAGCCTGTGTGCAGTACAGTCAGCTTGAGTTGCCTCTCCAAGCACAGAGATGTGTGAAGTTTCCACCTCTATTTCCGTATCAGCAACATTATTAACTGAACTGATAGTAATCTGAGAGCAATCCTGGTGGATACTGCACGAGGGGCTTAAAAGCTGCTTTGGGGGAAGGGGCTTGCTCTCCCGGACTGAGATTGGTAGGACAAGAAGCAACAGGCTTAATTTGTTTTAACGCTAACGATAGCAAAACATTGGAGCAGTTTGCATAGGGAAGGTGTGGATTCTTTGTCATGGGAACATCTTCTAGGTATCTGTCAGACTGATCTAGGAAAAGTTGATTGTGTCCTGAGGCTGAGGGTGCACTAGGTGACTTCTTGATAACAGAGCAGTGTGCTACAGTAAAAGGAGATTTTTGCCATCTTGGCCTACAGTAGAAACAAACTGGTTTTTGTATTAGAGTTACAAAAATGTCAGAAGACAACTCAGTAAGTATTTTGTTTGACATTATATCACATTGGAACAGGAATTTCCCACTGTGCTCGAGTTCTGTGTGCTACGATATCTGTGCAGCATCGGTATCTACAGAGTTTGCTTTACAATTCTTTCCTGTGTTGTGCTCAGGTATTCACTGCAGGTACTACATCTGCTTTTAGATGTAGCTAAATGATAGCAGTCTGGGTTTTGTCGCAAGTAGTTTCCTCGCAAGATTGGCTGCCCACACATCTCTAGCCTATAAGTATATATGTAAGTTATAATAAGCCATTTTATTTCTAAAGCAGGTGATTTTTCCTATGAGAGCTCAGTGAGAACTAAACTGATTGTAGTACAAAACTTATGGGGTATGTTTCCAGTTTTTCATATCTGGCAATAATGGAATTATTTTAAATGTTGAAATCATCTTTACTGGGGCATAGACTACAGAAAGCTTTGTGAATAAATACTTTGCTAACTCCAGTCTATAACTTTCCTAGGGAAGCTGATCACATTTGACAAGGGAAATAGGATTCCACAGGAGGTTATATGAAATTATGAGATGATGCAAATGGAAATATATTTTCTTGGGGGAGGAGAGAGAACAACTTCTCTGTAATTGAGTTGCAGATAAAATTGAATTTAAAGGGTCCAGCAAGCTTGTTTGAAGTTCAAAGAAGCTTGTGCATAAATTTGGCCTGCCTGGAGTTATTGCATCTTAACACATATAGCTTGATCAAAAGAAAAGTAGAAATGGAGTAGTTCCAGAAATCCAGACTGATTAAGTCAATCTTTCTTGCCCAGTGATGGAACTTAGAAAAATATCATTTGGTCTTGTCTAAAGTATTATTCTCCTGGATCAAAGGATTTCTCTTCCAGCCTTTCTATACTAATCATACAGTGAAAAAAATGAACTTCTGTAGCGAAAAGATTATGTTCTTTGTGATCTATTCAAGTTAGGAGTTCATGGGGGCTGCTGTCCTGCAATACAAGCTACAGAAATGCAGAGTCAGTAAAAATATTACTTACCTCTTTAATAGCTTGCATTTACCTTTATGACAAACTTGGAGAATGAAATAGTAAAATGAAGTGTGATCTGTAAAACTGTGCATACTTTGTGTTGTGATTTATTATTTTGTTTCTGTGAAATGGGATGGCTATTACTTGAAGAACCTCTGGATGATCCTGCTAGCAGTGCTCTACAGCAGGAAGAGGTCAGTAGCAATACAGAGTATTTGTGGTTAAGATCTAGGTATCCAAGAATACACAGAATATGGGTTCTTTGGGAGGTATGCATTTCAATTGGCAGGAATACATGCTTTTTAATTAGCTAGACTGAAAAATCTGGGTGGAGACAAATGCCCTGGTATCATTCTTAGCAACTCTAGTTTCTGGAAGCCTTAATTTAAGGAAGCAGGACTTGAAAGTATAATTTAGGCCCCAAGGTGGGACAGGGTTGGACGAAGATTGATGAGGACAGAGAAAATCGGTGGGACTGTGACCTTTCAGATAGCAAATACTGTTCTGTGATACTGATAATTTTCCGGTCTTTTAAAGTCTAATAAAAGCCAATTTAGGGGAAATACATACAAAAGTTTTCCATGTATATATTTCCATATATTCCATATGTAGTGGAAATACAAACAAGGAAATAATAAAATGTCCTATTTAATGAATTTTGACCTGCTAGACACATGGCCATTTTGGAGCTCAACTGACTGGAAGAGGTCTCTTTGCAGGCCTCTGTGATCCAACACATCTACCACTGTGAAGCTAACTGCAGTATGAGAACCTGCCACATTTTATACATATCATAGTTTTACTTTCTACCGTGATGGTATTCATACCATTTCAGTGCCTCGTAAATACCCTTTGACAGTATTTAAAATAGGCCAAAGAAAATATATTTATGTGAGGTATTTTTACTATAATGAGCAATTTCTCCTCCTTTCCCAGCAAGTTTTTTGTGCAATTCTAAAGGCCTGTAAGAGCCACCAAGGAAGCTGACTTTTATAGAATGTGGGAAGTGTCGTAGCTCATTTTAAATGTGTGTCTAATATTCCTACGTGCCTAGTAACTTAAAATCTGGCCTCTATTCGAGGTGGCACAACTCTTTAATTCTATTAGGCTGTTAAAAATAATATAAATCTGTTCAGTCACTGACAGCAGGTTTTTTTATTGTGTGGTGATTTGGGATTATGAGAGTTATGGGGGAAGGTGACCTTGATGCAGGTTTAAGTGCAGCACTTCTTGACACAATGCAGTAGAGAACAGCACTGATGTTAACTTAATTATGTTGTTAAATGCACTAGGGGTGAATTACTTGAAACAAATTAAACAAGTGACGTTCTTATTTCATAAACTGCATTTAATCTCATGCATGGCTGTGTTTATGATAGAGTTACAGCAATACAGTAAATTAAATGTGACTAGAAGGCTCACCAGTATCTTCATAAGCAGATGTTTTATATTTGAACTAAAATAGAAATAGGATATACCTTAAGTCATTCAGGACAAGAACGTGGAAGTCTCACGTATTTACTAAAAAAGATAAATTTGCAATTTTGAATAGTTAATATTTGCTCTCTTATTTGGTCTCAAGCATCCAGAAAGAAATTAGGGTGGTCATTACGTCATGGAGTAACACTACACTAAACAGAATTTTGCAATGGAATTTTGCAAAGAAATAAGCACAGGTGATAGTATAATCAACTTCAAGGCTGCTGATACTTATTTAATATGGGTCTTGACATTTTTTGCCTGTTGTAGGAGTTCAGTTTTTCATTGACGTTAATTAGAAAACCTGTATGACATATGAAGAATTTGTAAATGTATTAAAAAAAAATTGCTACCTGTCAGTACATTGTTTCCTGTATTTACTGAAATTTCACCACAACCTTTTCTCAACAATTTTAGCTAGCTATGGGAAGAGTTGAAAAACCTACATAAAGGAAAAAAGTTTTGAGTTATATTAGTATCCTTGATATTCCCCTATTTTTTTAGTGGTTTGGCCAAAACAATTTGGTACATTTGACTCACATTTGTCAAATAGTTTTAGGAAACTGTTGTTGCCTTTTGTGGTGAATAAACTGTTTGGAAGGAAAAATCAGGCAGCTCTGCTCCTTAGTAATCCTGGTGCAGAAATGTACTCTTATAATATTGTGAAACCCCTATGTACCCATTCACATGTGGGTGGAATTCATAATTCAATATTTTATCTAATTATTGCATTCCATTTTGCAGTGCCAGTTTTCATTAAGACTACATTTATTCAGAGAAAAGCTAACCTAGTAAGAGTAGCCTCAAGTTAAGGGATTTATTGTTGTCCTTTTTAAATATTTTACTTATTCTGAAATTGGTATCATTTAGGAATAACAAGAAGGTTGTTTGTTTGTTTGTTTTTTAAATTGTGCAACATTTTTTCCAGTTGTTTAATGTGTATTACTTGGAGAATGTGCAGTACATATTTGAAAAATCACAGTTTTTTCAGATACTGAGGTAGGATTGAAATGACTGTAAGGAAAAAAAAAAGAAGAAGAGTTAGTCAAAGCTATAGCCACAGATTTCATTTCAAGGTCATAGGGACCTCCATAATTTTACCTTCGGCATGCTATTTTTACAATTTTATTTGGGTTTGTTTCAGCGTTAAAATGAAGGTTTACATGGGGTGGGGAGTGGGGCTTTTCAGGTCATTAGCTTTAACACACTGTAGAAAATATTTGCTTTTATTATAAAGGTTGGTATTTAGCTTAACTTTTACATTGTATGTCCCATCCAACACAGTATATATTCAAATCTTAATTTTACTGCAATATTTATTGCAGCAAAAGTGAGATAACTGAAGTCAGTCACATAGTTTGGAAATAGTTCTCTCTTTTTTTCAAGAGGCTTTGAATTCTGCAGGGTGTCTGTGTGGAGATTGCTTGTCCTCCTCCTGGGAGACAGACAGGGCTGTGTGCCATCTGTGCTGTGTGAGGGAGAGTTGGCATTTCTTTCCCCTGCTTGCGTTTTGGTGTGCTGGTTGCTCAGAGAAAGGCTTTGCCCCATCTTCTGCTCTGATTTAAATTATCATACCCACCAAAGGAACCTCTCTTTACCCATTTTAGCCTCTTAAGTGTTATGGGCCAAATGCAATGCTCTCAAACCTAACCTCTCATCTGTATTTGCAGATAGACATATGAGGCAGAAGCAGTTTTAAGTGAAGAACAGTTAAAGACAGACAGACGTACCTGCTATGCTAGTATATGTATATACATAGTATAATTGTTCCTTAAGTTATAAGAATAGTCCTTATGATTCCGAGGTTGTCTTTTTTATGCCTAAAAATTTTTTTTTTTTTCTCTCATCTAATAAAGCCATCGTTTTTGTCACACGTTTTTCATAAAACTAGAGCTGTAAAGTCATTGCTGTAAGTTTATGTTATGAGTATGTGCACGTGTAAGCACAGAGCATTGTGGCTTTTGCATTTCTCTGTTTCAAAGGAGGCAAGAATCAAGCCTGTAAAGTCTAACACAATGTCGTGATTTAACCCCGGCCGTGCAACTGAGCACCACACAGCCACTCGCTCACTCCCCCCAGCCAAAACCAGCACACACAACAATGACAAAGTCTGGAAAAAATAATTTCAAATAATTACCAAATGAGCTTTTAGGAGGGAAACAGGATATTCCTTTTGAGGAGAAAGTGAGTTTGAAAGGCACCAGCAATATGATTTATCACACGCTGCTGGATAGTACATCATACCAAAATCCTATTTATCTAGTCTATTGCTGTTGGCAATTAATCTCAAACAAGGACGTTGAGCATACTGAGAAAGGTGAAATGACAAAACAGAAAGGTGTCTGTACCTGGTATAGGATCTTCTGTAACAGCTTTATAGTCTGAACTACCAACCAGACAGAGATCAGGAGGAGATTTCTCCTCTGCTCACTTTCTGTGTTTACGTAATCCTGTTCGGCACTTGAAGAACATCTTGGTGGTGTAGTGTTTTTCTTAATTTCACAACTATATAAAATTTTACTTCCTATTACTATCACCAGAAGGGTTGGAAAACAAAATTTGTGCATGGTGTAGATAAGAACAAGGTAAATCCTGGCTTGAAGAGCTTTGTGTTAGTTAATAGCATTATAGTAGGTAAATATGGTTGCTACTTGATTGACTTACCTCCTCTCCGTGCCCCCCCCCCCCCCCCCCCCCCCCCCCCCCCCCCCCCCCCCCCCCCCTCCTTTCTCTCTTTCTTACTTCCCCTGCCCTCCATAAGACAGGTACTTGGAAATTGTAGTTTCAGGACATTTGATTGAAGATTTATTTAGGATTAGTAGAAATAGACCTGAATTGCAAAATTTGCATCCAGATCTTAATATCTTATGTTTCAGAGTTGTGGGAGACATTATTTGTATTGTAACATTTTAGAAACAGTGCTTGGGATGTACAAATGAGCTCGGAATTCAAATGCCAGCAAAATAAACGCATTTTTGGGTTCTGCCTGTTTTTAATTATGATGGATGCAGAATTTGTTTGTTAGGGAGGTCTCTCACAGCAGTTGCATACAAAATAATTTGCCTGTTACCTTTCCCTTCTTCTCATACCTCATCTCCTTTGAAAGTCGCTATTTATCATTTTATGGCACTGGTGAGTAAGTGCTGCTGAGTCAATGCTTGATTAGTTTCCAGCTGGTCCTGTGTGAGTAATTTATTTAGAGGCCAAACAATCAAATTAAATTTTCAGAGTATTATGGCTTTACTAGAACTGCAATGTGGTGTTGTCGTCATGGTGCCATCCCCAAAGACTGTCATAGCCAGTGACTACTCTGAAGTCATCTCCTCAGACTGGCAGTGACATCATTCTGCCATAGTACAGCAGTCCCTCTGGATTTTCATTACCTTTTGTAGCAGTGTGATGTTGTAACAGTACTACCAATGGCTTCCATTAATACCAGCCTGAAACTATTTTGATGAGAAACATTGCAGAGGGATTTTTGTCAAGAACATGTGAAAAGTTTTCTTGTACTGCAGAGGCAATGTTTTGCAAAGAAAATTACCAGTAGAATAATTCTTCTTGTAAAAATATTTAAAATACTAGTAGATTTTCTATGCATCTGTATTATCTAGCCATGCATATTGATGCATATTTGATTTTGTTATAAAAAAAAGTCTGAAATTGATGTGACATGAAACAGAAAGCATTCCTTAATTTGCCAAATGAAAATTTTCAGTACCTTAAGTGTCTTAAGTATTTACTATGATCTGTGTGAAAGCTACAACACCTTCTGTAAACAAGAGAGTTTAAAACTCACTGAATTCAGAAAAGTCATCAGTTCCCCTGCTTTCAGGCTTCTATATAATCCTAAAGTTCTCTGGAGAAGTGTTACAGCATTACAGGGTGTGGTATTTGGCATCTGCATTGCCTCAGGAATATTTTAATGATTAAGGCTTGCCATTCATCTCCTAAAATCCCTGAGAATAAAAATACATTTTATACTAACATAATTTCTGGAACAACACAGTCAAGAAAGCAGCTGGGACACATTTTACCTTTATTAAGGAGTTTGATAAATGAATAGAATAGTGCCATAAAAATCTATTCTGACTCTCCTCTCATAATCGAGGATTCACTGTAGAAACCACAACGGTGACCTTAAGTATTCTGTGTCCAAAAGGGAATGTATAACAAATGTGTGTCAAAAGGTAGTGTCTCACTGGAGGACTATAACAAGATTGCTAGGCTCTCTAGTTAGCTCTGCTCCTTTTATTAGTAATCTTTTTTTTATGTTAGAAGGGGACCTTTTAGGGACAAGAAAAAGGTCTGTGTATCTACCTGTTGGTAGTTGTTTGATTAAATCTTGTGATGGCAAAGAACTCTTGTTTCCGAAATCTTAGGAGAGGTGCCTTAAAAATAGCTCAGTAAGCATTTCTTGTGTTTATCAAAACTAAATTTGGTACAGCATCTGTCAGAGGTTTGAGGTTTCCCATAATTCAGAGCATATAACCAGAGATGCTGTTTTGTATGGGGAAGTAGGTTAGCCTAAAATCCGATGCGATTAATCCAATTGCAAGATACTATCAAATGTAACCTGGGGAAAAAGATACCTTATCTAAGGACAAAGGCTTGTGGAATGTCACTTTGCTGAATCCAGCTTTTGATTCCCATACAGAGGGCTCTAGAACTACTTCCTACCAACTCAGGAACCTACACCGATAATTTTTAAAGAGGTTACTTCAAAATAGCAGTGTGTTGGAATGAATTAGGTATTGCTGAGATGTCCTCCTCGTTCATTGCTTGACACTCCTTCATTCCCTGTACACTCAAAGAGAGCTAACAGAAGTTACTAACAGAATACCATCTACATTCTTGTCACAAACCCCCAGGCCTCCGTGTGATCCCATCACGGCTGTGTTGATACAGAGCAACCAGAGACAAGTCTCAGGAAGGGTTCTGTGCAACATGGTGGTTTGGGATAAATAAAACATAAATCTGGAGGTTCCTTTTTTGCCGCTTAAGCTCATTATTGAAACCCAGGTTTCTTCCCTTCCCTTTTCTTTTACTAATTTTGTTGTAGGACCTCATCTTCCTGATGTTACAAAATCTTTAATTTCTGATTACAAGGTTATAGGGTCAATATAAACACATTTCGCTGCCTTTCAGTTTAAATTAACCTTCTTTTTCTCTGGCATTTATTTACTGATATATACCTAATTTTCTCCTTTGTCCTTAATTTTTGTATACTAAAAATCCAAGCTGTTAATTTCCTTTCATCCATCCTAGTGATTGTCATACACGTTCTTCTCTCCATCAGAGATTCACTTTGAATCTTTCTCAAATATAGCTGAACACAATTAAGTATTATCCAAGAGAAACTCTTACTTGTGCCTTTTATAATAAGTTAACCTCCTTTCTTTACTGAAAATGACTCAATTGACATGTTTAGGATCAGATTTACCTTTTTCAAAGCCATATTGCATTACTCCTTCATATTAAGGTTGGAATTGATGAATACATTCATATCTTTTTTCCTGCTGTTATTTCCAGTGAATAAGCCCATTGTTTACAGAAAAAAATATTTTGTCTCTTAATGCATGACTTTGTACAATTTCCCATCAATTTTAATCTTTTTCCTTCTACTGCAGTCTTCTCTGACATCTCCTTCTTTCAATGTAATACTCCAATCCCCCTCTACTGATGATACTGCATAAATTTGTGTATCAGCAAATTTCATTAGCATAATTTTACTTTTTTGTCTTAAGATCATTAACGAAAATACTGAGATAAGCCATTTATAATCTCTCACCAGCCCTTTACCTTCTCTTCAAACACTGAATTTTTGCTTCTCTTTTAACTAGCTCCTTATCCACCAGAGAATTCTCATGGCTAATCTTCATCTCTTCATCAAAACTAGTAGTTTTTCCAGTTTTTTGTTTTATCGAAGTGCAAATGGGAGCTGTGACACAGAGAAGTAGTGTATCTTTGAGGGGAAGAAGTTTCAGAGCTGAAGTGTAAAATTGGCAAGTAGAAGTCTTTCACAGGAATGAGGGTCAGAAAATGCGATGTTAATTCTGGAACATGACAAGGCAAAGGTGTCATTAGAGTCAGAGAAAGCCAATAATATGGTCAGTTTGATAGACTCAGATAACATTTTAGAAGAAATTATAGATGCGTTATGTTATGTGTTTGGGGCAAAAGGAGTAATACAGTCCCTTGAAAACTTAATCAGCCTGACACACAGTGAATATACTTTTCACACAAAATTTATTTATGTTTTCTTTGATTCAGGAGCCAGCATTGCATCTTTAGACTAGCTGATAAAGTTTGGTTATGAATACTCCTTTTGCTATTGGTACTTTGTTAAGTCCTTTACCCTTAACTGATACCTCATATAGGAAATTGGAAAATAAACTGTTTCTCCTGGAGTGACAGAATGCAGGAATCAGAATCTGCTTCTTTTCTTGAGAAATGCAACAAATTGATTGCTAATGACTGATTTACTTATTTCTCTTGTCTTTGATGTTGTATCGTTTAAGCAGGTCTAAGTGCTATAACTATATTCAATGTGAAAATGTTGACTCTTATTCTCTGAGTTTATAATCTATTTAAGTAATTAGAAGTAGTTGGATTATCAGTCAATTAAGGGAAGCACAAGATCATGGTCACATTTTAATGTGTATATAGGCATCCCAACAAAGGGAAATGTCAGGGGATAATTGGGGGAAGAAAGCTGGCAGAAGGCCTTTTGAATTTATGAAACTGTAGATCTTAGAAAGCTTGTAAAATCCAAATGCGTAAGAACCTGTTTTAAATCCCATGGGTGGGATTCTTATTGTTAGAGGCCATGTCTAAGCAATCTAACATCGGGCATCTGTTTTGAAAATGTTTTGTGTCATTATTTCTTTGATTCCTTCCCCTCCCCTTCCCGAAGTGTGACTGCATTAGTTCAAAAGGTTTCGCCGTCCCCAGCAAATGTCACAGCTGTTAGAGGCTCCCATAACTTCCAGAGCTGCTTTGCAGTTTTAAGAGCTACTCTTGCTTGCAGTGAATTGTAAATAGCACCTAAAAATATACTTCCAGCTGGAAGCCTTCATGCAGTCTCCCTTCTCACTCTTTTAAAATCACCCTGGTGGGCACCATTGTGCCAATTTCATCCGAGTCTAACAACTTAATGGGCATGAGTTTCTTTCGCTAATCTGGAGGTGGTCTGTGCAGAGCAAGAGAGAGTAGCAGTAAAGAATCATTTTCAGCAGGTGTCTCCTGAGAAGAGGAAACTAGTGGACATTTGATGAACATGAATGCACAGAATCTTAATCAAAACAATTCTGGTGGGCTTTGTGTTTGAAGTGCTGCTATTATGTCACCTTTCTGAGGAAGTAATCCTTTTTAAACACAGAAACCTTTCAAGAACTCTTGCAAAGGAACATTGTATTTATATTTGCATGCATGTAGAATACAGGAGGCTGGATTTATTTGAGAAATATGACTAAAATATGGAATTAGCATGCTGTTTTGTGGCTTTTCCCATTAATTTCAGAAGTTGGTGTTATAAACTGAAAATCAGATGGTAATTTTACAATGGGTCAGCATCCATAACTTTCAGGTTTGGTCCAGATGAGCATTTACATGTTTAGATATTACTGTCTAAATTTATGATCCTCTCTTGCTTGTCCCATCTTCATGATATATCTGATGTAATAGTCTAAACATCGGGCCACTGGGCTATTTTATCCAACTGTTAACATAGCATCAGAAGTGATGCAACTTTTTATTCCTGAAGTTGGCTCAGTCTGGCAGCTCATTGCAATCCTCAGTCAGATTACACCAAGTGGGCATGAACTGTATCTTTTTCTTTTTGTCTTCTGCTCCTCCTATTCCTTACACAGTTGGTAAGAAACTTCCATATTGGAAGTTTGACCTTCTTTTATAACATTCGTTATAAAAATGAGTGGAAGAAGCTGTAAATCTGATTACATTTATTAAATAGAGTCAATGCACTTCAGATGTGAATATAATAGTAAGAATCTGAAAGAAAATTAGAAATATTATAATTTATCCTATTAGAAGTTCACTTTAAGTGAACTTTAGTGGGAACATGAGCAAGCTGTATAACATTTTGACATATCAAAACTATCCTTCCTGTATAAAAATACTTAACCATTGAAACATTAGAGAGAAATGTGACATAAGGCTGAGCTTTTAACACATGGTCATGTCCTAAATGCATCCTATTGTTGCTGGCTTTAGCCATTCCCTTGTTCCCCTGGTTTCTGTGTCTGCTACAAAAAGCATGACTTCTAACAGCTGGAGGAGAAGGCAACATACTAAGAGTGCATGGAGGGGATTAATGAAGTTAGTTTTCAAATACTCCAGATGAGTTTCTTGGCTGTCAGCTGCTTCCATTAGCCAGCAACCTGATGAGTTCCAGTTTGTGCCTCCACAAAAATGCTGAAATGTGTTTGCTGATACATTATTAAATCTGTAGGGCCAAATTTTCTGCCAGTGTAAAAATTCCACTGATGACATTTACAGCATCCAAAGATTTGGCCCATTATTAGCTAGTTCCTCAGGATTTAATTTCTTGTATAGGCACTATAATTTATTTGGGAGACTAACACACCCAATTACAGCTTTTTATTGTAAGAAAATACTGTAAGATACCTACTCAATCTCAGAATTATTTTGAAGTCAGTGAGAACTAGTGATTGCTACTGTGAGAGATGCCTGTATTGGGTAAGGTGACAGAGAAGTGACTAGTAAAATCCAGTCAGTAATCTGAAATAGGTAGTACTCACCAAGGCTTTCAGTGTCTTTTAATGCTGTTATCAGACCATGAAGAAGAAAGACCAGTGGTAGCATAAAGTACTAATGGACTACTGCCCTAATTAAGACAGCTTCCTAAAGATCTGAAATAGAGCAGTGCTAAAAATTGTGACATGGTTGATAAAAATTGATTACTTTGAAAATGTTACTAATTCTGCACACAGGCTAGAAAGTAATGTATTTTACCTACTATTTTCTTTAGGCAGCAAAGACTTTTGTCCTTCTGAACTTCCAGCATTTCTGCCTCACGTTTTCAGCTCAATTGCATTGGTGCTAGTCTTGAATACTTCCATTGCATTCAGTGGAGTTACATTCTGCTCGTTTTGCAGTGGTTCAGAAAAGAATAAGGCTAAATGCTGGTAACTGTTTTTGGAAGAAACAAAAGGCGTTAAGGAAGCTGTATTTTATTTTATGATCGCTGTTAATTTTAGAGTTTGCTGCAATGACTTGCTTGGCGCTGGTCATAAATTGTTTACTAGGGAGCTGTAGATTATAGATTATAGAATTACCTAGTTGATATAGACGACATCTTTTTATCTGTCTCTTCTTTTGCTGAATTCTTAAGTCTAACACCTTTTAAAACTATGATTATCAGTAAGGCAGTGGTTGCTTTTACTGCAAACAAAGGCACAGATTGAGTGGTAAGACCAGTGGATTCTTCCCTTTAGTGAGTCTGCTAGTGTAAAGGAAGCTTCAGCTAATGAAAAATCTTCATGTTCAGGGGCTGTTTGGAGGGAGAAAAAGCAGTATTGCCAGGTCGTACTTTCTTGCCTAAATGGACAGGGAGGATTTAATCAGAGTTAATGCTCCTGTATAGGGGACTTGCCCATCCTCCTGCTGGCCCTATTATTTAATGAATATAAAGGCAGCTAACAAAAGTCTGGCAACACTACAGGCTCTGAAATTATATTTCCTGTAATTTTTTTCCATCTTAACTTTTCTCGATCAACAGCAGTCTTAAGAAACATCATGAATAGTAATAATTTTTTTACTTTTTTATTCATGAAGAGTGAAATGTTCAAGATCCACTGGAGAAGCAGTCTTGGAAAAGGCACGCCACAACATCAGAGGTTAGGACTCAAGAGTATTCACAGAGCTCTATGGAAACGTATGAACAAGACCTGCCTGGCCTTGTTCATTAGTATCAATGCTTCAGTTTCATAAAGACTATGTTTTATATCCACATTTACTATGCACCAAAGCTGTGCTTCTACTAGCAATGTGCTTCTAGTACTGAGTCTTTCAAACTCTCACTTTAAAGGTGGAATTATTGCAAATCAGCTGGTTTTGTGTTTAATGGTTGATACAATATAGTACGCTATGCCTATATAATCCTGAAACTTTAGCTATAAAATCTTGGCTAATCAGAGAAAGAAGAAGTTCAGATGACTCTTTGTATTAGTTACATTATCTTGAACATTTCAGCAATTTGTTTACGTGAACTCACATGTTTCCTTTTTAACAGCATTGCCTGAGTTTCCAAAGGGTCAGTAAAGTGTGGTGGGATTTCTGAGTTGTGTCCGTCCAGCGCAGGGGTATGAGGTGCAGGAAACGTGGCTTCTGTCACCTGCCTCTGCCAATGGCCTGGTCATATTTGGGACTTCCCTTTCTGAAACTCAGTTCCCTCATCTCTCAATTATAGATTTTAATGCTGACCTTTGGACAGTACTTTTCAATTTACTGGTGAACTGGGTGTTGTTATTAGTTATTACCTATTCATGCCTATCCACATCTTTATAAAACTGTTTTGGAGATAAGTAGTAACTGCTAATTTTGGGCTGATGTATTATGACATGAGAAATCATGCACTATGAAGTATCAGACCCAAGAGCTGATGTATACAGCACAACAGGAAGGGCCGTGAATGAAATGGGAATATTCTTGTGAAAGCAGCAGTACAGAAATGCAGGACATGCTGTGGTGGTTGTCCTGCTCCAATAAAATAAAGAAGCAGCTGGCATCAGAACAATTAGAAGTTAGAAAAAAATACTGCAAGTGGAAGTACAGGTATCTCTAATGTGATGTAGAAGAGTGATGCTTTGAATCACACTATCAATGGCCTAGGTTAATGCCTTGACTATTTGAGTTGTGCTGTTTATTTTGCAACACAGAGAACACACTGACATGTCAGGTTATTCAGAACTCCAGCATCAAAATTATGTTAGTCTTCATATGAAAAATAAAAGTGTCTCTTACAGCAAAACAAGCATTGGCTGCATGGGAAGAAGTGCCTGACAACTTAAGACTCCCTGTAAAGGGTTTTGAGGGCTTGCATTGGATACACTTCTGAAAATAAAAGGTGAATGGGTACTTTACCATTCTTTCAACAATGTTTTGCTTTTTTTTCGTGATAGAAATTAAATTTATGCTTGTCTGTGATAGCTTGAGAATTAAGTGGTTCTTCACCTCTTTTGCACTCTTTTTATACTGAGTTGTCTATTGGCTTAAAATATGTTTGATTTTTATCACCCATGGAAACAAGCATAACAAGAAAAAAGCTTGCTAGGAATAAGTTTGCACATCTTTTTATACAGTGTTAAATGATGAATAGAAAGGTTTTCTTAACCTCATGCTCAGAAGTGTTCTGAGCCTTTAACTTCTACTGGCATGATTCCATGTGTCTTTTACTTTCTTACATTACTTTTCTCATGTCACCCCTAAAATTATCAAGTCAAAATCAATGTTAAATTGAAGAATTGTATCTATTGAAGACAAAACTTCACATGTCTTTTGTGCACAATGAAAATACATGTGGAAATTGCTTTCTCTGACCTTAAGCTATTTTTCATTCTTAGAGATCATGTGAAAGAACTTAATCCAAATGAGATTTTCAGCTTCAGTTTTTCCAGAGTATTCTTCCCAACATCAATCATGATGTATAAGGCTGAAAAACTGGTCTAGAACACTTTTTAAGGAGCTATGTGTGACAGTATTCATTTTCTTTTGGAAACAGGAAATGCAAAGTGATGTTAAGAATCAAAATATAAAATTCATAGTATGGACTGAGTTACTTGTGATTTCCATTACTCTAGTGCTGAGAGAACAGCAGGTCAGTAGATGTCTTGTTATCCTCAATGTAGCAGAGAAAAGAATTTTCAGGGGTGCCTTTTGCTTTGTTTCTTATATGAAGCAGTGGCAATTTTTCAAAAGTGGGACATATTCCAAAGTCACCGACTGGACTGTCCAAAATCACAATATAAGGTTTGGAAAAAGGAGATGAAGAGTGAATGCATTTAAAAGTTATTTTTATTTTTCACCTCAATTTTGGAATCTTTGCTGTTGACTTACTTCATATTTTCAGTCTTTTCCTCACAGCCAAGACAGCAAGACTTGTATTTTTTTTTTCTTTTTTAGTAACTTATAATTCACTTTTCTCACCGTTGTATGCTGGGAAAATATGCACACAGCAAAATCTCAAGAAGTGGGAGACTCAGTTATATTTTTACAAAGATAACAGATACCGCTGAAACATTTACAATACTCATGCTTAGGATAAGTGCATGCTACTTAGTTATGAAAAGGAAGTATATTCTGTTGGGTTTCGGCATCACTCTTAGGATGTAGACAAACTGGAGAAATAGGAATGATAAGAGGCTTAGAAAATAATACCTATGAGGAAAGATTGAAAAAGCTGGACTTGCTAAGTCTAGAAACGAGAAGATGAAAAGTGATGAAACAGTTTTTCAATACATAAAATACTGTTGAACTTGCTCAATGCCTTCAGAAGAAGATATGTTCTAGCAGTTTAAATTTAACCCTTGAAGCCAAAGTGCCAGGCTTCAAGGCTGAAACTAAGATGAGGCACTTACGCAGGTGAGATAGGAAAAAAATTACAGATTTGATTGTTTCCATTTTAGTATTCTGTTTCTGAGATACGTAAGACCACATTTTGAGGTTGTGAATGATAAATTTTTTTAACTAAAGATCCTTGGTCTTTGGGTGAACCCTTGATTGTCTCATGTTGAATTCCAAAATAATGATTGAGAGTTTGGGCAGATAGGATGGGTGTCAAGATAGCCTGAGTGCTCTGATTCAGTGTTCTAAACTTCCTTCAGTGCATATGCTGTCACTGTCATATAGAACGTCACTCAATATCATTTCATTTACACAAGATCAAACCCAAACAGCTCATGTCCTTATACTATGGCTGTCATAGAAGTTGCTTTCTGCAAAGACTAATGGGTGCAGACCATCAGAAGATGAAGCTATAAAGAATGAAATTTCAGTGGAAGTTCATCTTCAAATACCTCAAGTGGTGCTTTAGTTATTTCTTCGAATTTAAATAACCTATCTTCATGCCCTGTTAAGCAGCAGACCTCCACTAATATAATGGAAACCATCTTAATTTAAACTTGCTGAGGATATGGCTGTGAATTGTTTGAGAGCCAGAAATAGTTTGTATTCTAAATGTGCTTTTGATTAAAATCTCTTTTGTCAGTGCAGTTCCTTATCTGCTGTGTTGGGGTACCTTGAACATAAGTTGCATTTCTTGGCTTTTTGTTTTTTTACAGGGGCAGGCACTGGTAATGATGTGTGTGGGGAAAAAAAGTAACGGAGAGATGTATGCAGCATAATGTAACAGGGATGAATTTAGGTCTGGATCCAGCTTCGCTGGTGGTGGTGGTGTTACACATCAGCACAGCTTCTTTCTGACGTGATTTGAAATACATATTTTGGGATAGGGATACTGAAGTACAGCCAACATCTCTTCCATCATTGGGAAGTTCGGCCTAGCTGCTTTACGTACCAGTTACAGGTAGTCTTCAGTAACAATTCCCCTCTTACAAACATCTCTGTAATACATTTCTGACAATATATGCTAGAGTCAGTACAGTCCCAGTGAGTAAAGAACTATAATACTTTAAAGTGACTCATGCACAGTAATTTAGAGGGTGGCTGCCTACAGTTTCCAGGTGCCATCAATCTCTGTGGTAAAATAATTTCCTGCCTTCATCTATATGGGGGAGGAAAGGATACACCATGAATTTCTGATGATGGGGATAATACTTAGCCTTCATATAGTGTTCTTTGCCTTCAAGGTAGTTTACAAGTATGACTTAATGTTCATCATATCCTTCAAAGTTGTTAAGTATTAATATTCCCATTTTACAGAGGGGGAAATTGAAGGAAAGAAGTTAGATAACTTTCCCGAGACTTTAGAAGAAGTCATGGGAGTAATTTTCAATCCTGTGCCTAGACTGTGTATCCCTTCTTTTCCTCAGATGCTTCTGTATTTATCCCACTGTTTCCTAGTGTAAAGGACTGTACCAGTATTGGACACTATGCAGTGTCAGAGGGTGTGCTGACAATTAAAATAAGTAAGTAATTGCTCTTGGACAGTTTTCAGAAATTCGTAAGCTAAGAATTTCAAAACTTTTGAAAAGCGTTCCCAAATGGTGTTTAACGTAAGCACGAGAGATTTAAATCAAGTGGTTAGCTCAATGGGAGACATGAAAAAGTCTTCAAAAACCCTTCAGCCACAAGAATGAAGCACTTGGTTGAAATCCTACTCAATTCAATGTTGTTGGTTTTTTTCCATTAACTTCAGTGAACTTAAATGGAAATCTTGGAGGTAGCACTTGCAGAATTTTTTTCAATATATATATTTATTTTATTTTTGTCTGTGTCTGCCATTGCTTTTAACTTTCCTATAGCCTGAAACAAAAATACAAGTGAAGGCTGCAGATACAGAAGGTTTCTTTTGAAGCAATGGGGAATCTGCCAGGGAGACAAAAGTGGAAAACATTGATATTTGTTTACAAAACCCTGGTGTCTATTGGAAACATGTTTTATTAATGTAAGACAATTCATAGAAGGCCAAAAAATAAGAGAAGGCTTATTTACTCCGTTCTCTTAAGCAGAACATGGGCACAGTTGAATAGAAGTGCCACATCTAATCAAAGGACACTATTTTTAATATGTGCTGATCTAAAAGCTGTATTTTATACTTTGTGTTCTATATGATGATCATTATGATACAGGGATGTATGTAATATTGAAGGAACTGTTTAGGAATTTACAAAAAGGAAAAGATCGTGATTCCTGATACGTAGATAACAGCAATTAAATGTTCTTTGGCAAGACCTACATTTTCCTACTTTATTTGACTGCTGTCTGGAACTTTTATACATTTGAGTCCATTCACTTGCCAAGCCAAATGCACATACAGTTGAAGGGTATGATTTCTTATACACCTGATGAAAAGATTACACGTAAAGTGAAAAAATTAGCAAACTGAACATACTTTATTTGTATGAATTCAGTGGTTGTGAAAGCCGTAATTGGTATATAATCAGCTATCAGCTCCTTTCCTATACCAGCTTTACAAATGGGTTTTGAGTCCCAAGTTTCAAACTTTATTTCACAGACCTGGATCGCTAAAATGAAGAGAGATTAATCTATGCTGAATTAATTCAACTAGCTTTGGTAAGGTGAATATTTTTTAAAATGAGTTTTGTAGACTGGCATTCCTTTGTAATGCCCTCAGTATAGTGGCAGTTAATGCAAAAATTTCTGTATGTGATTCAGGAGATGATAGGAGGCCAAGGCATTTAAGTTGTGTTCAGTGTGCTAGCACAGATGGACAGGAGGGCTGTAAAGCAAATATACAACCTCAACTGTCCACAAAGGAGAGAAAAAGGAAAAAAACAGGCATGAAAGAGAAGAGAAAACAAATTTAAAAGTTTTTTTTTGTTTCAAACCCAAAAGGATTAGAATGGTTGCTTAATGATTTCTTGATTCTGAATATTTTTAGAACTAAATTTGTGATTTCTGACTGAGGTTTCATGTTTAAAAAAATAAGCGTTTAGCTAAACTAATTGTGTGCTTGTGCTGATAGCCATATTTGTGCATCCATTTCTAGAATTTAGAAGTAATAACCTTGCTTAACACTTTCTTCTTTGACTTTAATGCTAGTGTGGTGAGCATAGACTCAAAATACCTGAATGTTTATTTTTCCCTCCGTTCTTTTGGTCATTAAGAGCTTTTGAGTCCTTGTGTCTCTGTGCAAGTTTTTTGTTGTTGGGTTTTTTTTGAGTTTGTTTGTTTGTTTTGTTTTTTAAGAATGGATCTAGTAACTTCTAATTCATTATCACATCATGGTGAAAGGTTGGCTATTTTGGAGTTATGTCAATTTTTTTTATTCTGGTAAAACAATATAGTGATCATTTGGGTTTGAAAAGTAGCTTTTTGTACTGATGTAAAAGCCGATTAGTTTTTAGTCAGCATATTTTTTAAAAAGTTTTTCATTCATTAATACCTCTGATACAAAAAGAAAATCATAATGATAAGAATTTTTTTAAAATTTGAAAGTATTGAAACATATTTTAAATTTTTTCATTCTTTTAGCCTACTTTTAGTCAGCTTCTGAAATTTTCAGGGATTTAAAAAATAGTGAAAATATTTTCACAGCTCAATTTTTTTTTTTTAGCAATTTAGCTTCATTTAATTTCTAAGTGCTTTAATGGCAAGCATTGTAAAAATTCAAAGTTTTTAAGCTTCTCGTTCATTTGACTCTCCTGTAGAACTGACATTTCTAATGGCACAAATTGTTGTGCCGCCTTCTATCTTTCCAAAATAAAAATTGCCTATATCTTAAAAAAGATAGAGGTCAAACTGGGCCAAAACAGGCTAGCTGGTTAAAAACTGACAGGAAAGGAGACAAATGGACACATAATGATATGGAACCACATCTCCTCACCCAGACGTATCTACAGCAAAATTTTCTCTAGCTTAATTCTGTTTCTTCTTCCACTTTATGGAAAGATACTGTAGCTATTTTTGATGGACTATACTTTAGATGGACCATCAGTTCTCAGATCCGTATACACCAAAAAGTTTAAAACTCAAAAATCTGCAAGAGTTGTTCAGCTTGAGAAGTAAATGAGCGCACATTCACTTCTCATTTTACAGTCCCAAATCTACATGTGAGCTCTGTTGAATAAAAATAGTATGTAATTTTTTGCTTCAGAAAATGATTGTCATTTAGCATTAACAGTGCATTTCACTAGGAAAGGATTTGCAAGGTGAATATATTTATTGACATTCCCTGTGCTTTTTAAATACGATTGCTACAGTCCAGCAAACTGAGGCATAACACGCCAAAGTGAGGTGCAGAATGCTTCAACTCTCTTACCCAGCTGCGGGTGCTGGTTTTTTCAGTACCAGCAAAACACTTTCCTACCTGTCTTTAGAGTGATGGGCATCCTTTCAAGACAATTAACAGCCATTCTTTTTGCAAACTTAGCAACTACTACTCAAGTATGTGTGGGAAAACAGCATTACCAGATGTTCAGTGTTGATGTTCAGTGTTGATGGAAGCTTTTACTGCCTTGAAGGGAAAAGTTACTTCTTTTCAATTCTATTACATCTACAAGCTGAATAGTCCACTGCATCTTTCCTTCAATGGGAATATTCATACAGTCTCTCTCTTATATTCTGTTCCCAGTATTCACAGCATTTGTAAGAACTTTATATTTTTAAGAGCTTTGCCCTCTACTAAATTAGGCCAAAATAGGCTAGTTGGCAAAAACTAACAAGAAAGGAGACAAATTGGCACTCATACATATACAAGCATGGAAAATCATTATGATCTCTGAAGGAAATCAGGCTTAAGAGATGGGCTAAAAGTAGCAGAAACCTTCATACCCCAAAGACAGCTCTGCCCCTCTAAATGTTCTCCCCTTCTCCCCTCCTTTTTGAAAGCATTACAGGAGATGTGATAAGTAAAGACGAGCTTCATATAGCTGTTTACTAAATCTCTTGGGGAAAGTCTAGCAAAATATGCTTTCATAAATAAAACAGAGCTAATTAAGAACCACTTGAAAAGCTAGCACAGGGGAAAGATGGGAGAAAATTACCATGTAACGTGTATGTGGTTAGCAGAAGCATGATTCTAGCTGAAATGAGGCAGATACCTTACTGGGAGCTGGATTCATCCATTCTTTCTCATGTTGGGTAGTATCTTACTAAACAAATGATGCCATTAAATTTGATTGAACTACTTGGCAATAATAATGGCAGCAGAATAAGACCTTCCCTAAGTAACTTGCAGCTAAAAATGCGATAAATGTCTGATAAAATGTCTGATAAAGTTACAGAGAAGGGTACTGTGTAATTATAAGAAAAGAAATTTTAATGCATGTGTTTATTTTTAAAGTCAAAAGCAATGAGTTATATAAGAAATACCAAGGGGATAGTGGTTACCTGTAATATAGTAGGGAAATTTAGTACATTTCCTAAATTGGGTTTTATGTGGCATAGTTAGAAAAGGAAAGCAAACCTGGTCCTTGAGAGTAGGGTGTCTCGAAAGTTAGTAACTAGATGTGTATGTAGTCTGTGCCAACAGACATTTAGACAAAGGTGGCAACTGTTACTGCTGTTACTATCTGCTGTGTGATTGCCTCTGAGAAGGCAGTTTGGTTTCAATCCATTTCCTAGTGGTCAGAAGAGAGCGGCATGACTCTGACGAAGGTATTTGAGAACTGGTCTCATTTGTCTGCATGTGGCACATTAAGTGATGCTATTAAGTCTCTAGATAAATATGCCTGTCACAAGAATGAGGTAGTTTTGATTTTTTTTTTTTTTTTTTTTTTGAGTTGCATTAGGGAAAAAAAGAACACCTTTGGGGGCTTTAGAGAAGCTTTCTTCTGGGCTTTCAGTGGTTAAAGGTAGTAGGACATGTCAAACACAGAGGAGAGGTTCTCGGGATATTGTGTCTTTTAATGTCCTCTGGCCTCATGGTTAGTTTCTGCATACATTTCATGTACATGAAACACACCTGACTGATATTGCCTGGTTTTATTAGCACTGAATTTTGGCATGTAAAATCTGTACCATCATTTTTTAGTTCGAATCTGCTCACAAATTGGCTAATATTGTCTCAGTGCTGCAAGACAGATTAGATCATGACTTGTATCTATCTATCTCACCTGTTGGGAAAAGACCACAAGACCACGCATTCGGAAACAAATGTGAAGAGAAAAGCTGCAGATACTTTGTCTCTTGCAGCAAATCTTTGTACTTGCTATGTTGTGTAAACACCTAATCTGTTAGTCCCCTTTGGCATACTGGCACATAGTTATTTCATCCAGTTGTGCTAACAAAATCAGTCGTGACGAGGATGGCGTCACCTTCAAATGGAGATAAGTTACTTTTTCTCAGCTTACATCCTAGCAGGCTTCTAAGTAGAGAGGGGTCACAAAGTTTGTAGACGTATTTCTTAGGAGGACTGCATGCTGTCCAGTATTGAGACTTTGCAAAGTTTGGGATGCTGATCAGGTCTAGGATTTTGATCCAAGAGCATCTCTGACTTGTATTTAGGTTTTCTGCTGCTGCTTTTTTCTGAAATGTTTTATTCAGGCATAGCATTAGACAAGCCTAGCTGCCGTATTGACTTTTGTTCTTGGTAGGAAGCCTGGACAGACTACTGTGCCGTAGGAGGTGTACTTTCGGGTGACAGTTTCTCCTGTAGCATTTGGCAGAGTCTCAGTAGCAGCTGAGCTGGGATTAGTCAAGCCTACCCTTTTCTTCTGGTTTAGGTACAGGAGAGAGACCCATAGGACTAATGAAGGCCAGTTTTCTACTGAAATGCATTTTCTCCTGTATTACATAAACCAGAGTTTGGTTATAGCAAGACCTGTGGCTATGGGCTTGTGAAGTGAGAATTCTAGGTAAGGAACAAAAAGAGGAACGATTCAAACATTGAAAACAAGACAGTTGTAGCAGTTCTAGCTGCAGTATATGCTATGAGGAAGTAGAGAGCTGGAGTTCTGTCTTGATATAGAAAAAAAAATTAATTACTAGCCCTATTTGCCTAATTGTCCAGGCAAAGAACAGCTTTTAGGCATTGCAGAATTTACATACATGCATGACAACAAAAACTATTCTTCTCAGAGCATTTCTAAGACCTTTGGACTGTGGAAGAGCAACATGGAATGCTGCTAGAATGACCTAAGAACTGTCAAGCTCCCATGTGTGAGGTGGGTTGTCCTGTCTGTACGCTGCTGAGCCATCCATTTAATTCAGACAAATACTGTCTATTTGCATTTCATTTAATCAAATATACTTGTTAAAATCCATCTGTATTTTCTTTCACAGTTTTGGTATTTCTAATCATATTTTATATGCTGCAGTTTTTCAGCTCCAAAGTGCTGGCGAGTTTCATGATTTCACCAAGACCCCTAGGTGGCATTTCAAACCAGCTGTTAAGAGAATAGTATGCAGCACAAGTGAGGAAAACTAAACTGATATAGTCTGTTGCCTTTACACAATCTGCTTGCTGAATTCATTTCACTGACTGGCAGCAGGTGGAAGGAAGGTATGAACATCAGAAAGGTTTGGTTAAACGGCAAGCCTTAACTCTCTTTTTCAACGTAATGGTCAGGTTTAAAATCTGCCCATTATGTCTGGAGCCTGTGCTGTATACTGGGGAGATGGGAGGCAAGTCTGATTCCATTTGCTTTAGGGATTTGGAGGGGGACATGGAAAAAAAGGTAGGATTATAAGTTTTAGTCCCTTCACGCAAAGTTTTAGTTGCACCTCAGAACTCCCTGATGTGTTAACCAGTTTTTTATGTTTGGCTTTTTTTCTTTTTTTCCTGAGAAAACTGGACTCCACAACTAGAGTTCCATACACATCACTTGTCCTAGATATTATCCTTTAGTATCTGCCAGAAGCTAAATACATTCCAGCCATACGTATTTACACATGATAAAAGGTCATAGTCATCTCTGAACAACTTTGCGTGCTTAAAACACTTGCTACTTGTTCATTTATATTGCTGCCAAATTCCACACCATATTAGCAGCCTCCTAACTGAGCTGCCTTGAAATATGCTACTGAATATTGCCATTTCTATAGAGAAGGATGTGCCTTGAAAAACTGAATTTATACCCAGTTTCAGGGAGATGCAAGGAAGTAAGAATCTACATTATCCATTCATCATGTTTCTTCATCATGCAGTTAGCGCACCGACTTGATTTATCCTGAAAGGTGGAATGAGCTTGGCCTGTTATAATTAGCTTTAGGTAGATTTTAAATGAGCTTGATGACATCATATCTGGCTACTTCTGCTTTTTCTATATTTCTGAGGCATCTTTATTACTCATTGTGCTGAATATGGGATTTGTAGTTTATTGGCGCGATTTCTATATTGGTGGTTTAGAGTCTCTCTTTACTGGAATACATGCCGATTTTACTCTTTGATCCAGGGAACAGAAACTTCTAGGACATCTTGCCATTATTTGGTCCTGGAACCTCGTTGTTCACCTCTTTTGCTAGCCTATTGACAATCACCCATCTTCCTCTGTATCGTTTATACACCTAGCTGTTTATGTTTTCTCATGTGCAAATCTGTGGTTTTTTTAAAGCCTGTTTTTCTACTTGCACCGACAAATTTGTAATCCATTACATTGCTTTAACCTAAGACCAATTCATATTTTTGATAGCCTAATATAGGAAGTATTAAAGTTATATAGAACCTCAGATAAATTGTGTTTTTTATTTGTGGCTTGTAAGAAGCTTATGTATTCTTTGCCAACATCTGGCAACTCAGAAGCATGGGTGAATCTGAATGAAAGTTGCTCTTAGCTACGAATTGTGTTTGCTTCAGTGCCTAACAGTGTGCTTTTACTCAGTGGTCTTTCTACAGATCAGACTTTCTTCCCTGGATAGGATAGAGGCAGTAAATACTATTGCTGTGAGAGAAGGATGAAGAGAAAACTGCAAATGGAGTTTGAAGAAGTGCTTTCTGTTACCCAGCCTAGTTCTTTATTGCAAATTACTGGATTTTTTCCTTGTTTTTTTCCCCATTTGTTATTGATAATGTTGAGATTATACTATTACTCCTTTTGCTACAAATTTTTATCAAGTAAGGGTTGTTCTCTCGTTTCCCTCAATCTTTTCCAAATTGAACCAATTCAACACATCATAGGTAATTTTAACAATATTTCTTCTAATTTTCTTTTCTCTTCTCTAGATTATTTTACCTTTTTCTTTATTTTCCATAAAATGCAGTATCTGCAACTGGATGCAGTGTATCAGCTCAGGTCAATTGGAGTGAAATAATTCTGCTAGACTTCCTATGCTTTGTATAAAATATCCTGGAGCCAACATTAATTGCTTATCCTATTTGAAGGTAACTCTGGTATCTGTTCTTTCCTCCCTCCAATCTCATTTTTTATATAATCATTCTTCTTGAGTACTGTCTCATCCAGACTTCCCATCAATGCTGTTTTCAGCTTTTCTTGAAATTTTTTTTCTCCTAAATTTAAGTGTGCTAGGCTAATTAGAACTGTGGGGCAGAATTTTAAAAAAGATGCTCCCATTCATTCGTGGTTCTCCTGAAATGTAATTAAGTAGAAATGTTACAGTGTCTTATGCATAAAACTTTTAGTGACCCGTATCCACAGTAGTTATGCACCATGGATTAGGTAGTTTTGATGTCACTAACCCTTATTCTGACCTGTATTTCAGATGTTTTTAAATTCTTCTGGGTGAATTATTAGTGGGAATCATAGAATTTCAGAAATATTTGTTATGTGGGTCAGCTTTTCAGATAGTTATTTTCTTTGGCTAATCACAATTAGTATCTCTTCCTTTCCCTACAGCCCTTTCCTGACCCATTAGAAATCACAGAGAGGACTAATGGTCTCTGACACTGAAACAAAGCGAAGGCACCATCCAATTCCCATGATAAAACACTAGCAAGTCTTTTATTAACTTTCATGAAAGTTATTTCAGAGACCAGTTTTCTCCATTAAATAGCAGTAGGATTATTTCTCTAGACTTGCAGCTTGAACTATATTTGGGTCTGATCCTGTATTTGTTTTTATCCAAGATTCCTACTAAAGTCAATTACATTTATTGTTAGTATATTATGGGCTTGGGGATTTTTTCTGTTTGGCAGTTAATTGGTGTGTTATCAGTGAATACCTCTTAGCGCTATGCTGTTTTGTACTACTTAAAATTAGTAATATTTTTAAATTAAAAAGTCATACTTCTTTTTGTATGAACAAAAGGCTTGCCTGCATCATAAATTCAAAACACTTTTCAAACATGTTTATGAGATTCATTTTGCTTGTCTTTCTCTTGTGGCGGTATAAGAATTATGTGTGTGTGAACTTTGGGCAGCAGAATGAGTGTGTCCCTGACTTCCAATACAAATAGATACCACTCCTTTTCTTTCATCTTTAAATGGGAAAGATTACACTGTGAACTCATTTACTTACTAACTGAGCAAATATGACAACATAGAATTTTAAAGCATGATAAATGAAACTGTGACCGTGTCTGCTCCTTTGTTTATTCAGCCACTGGCAGCAGCATAATCAGTCACAGCCTCCCCAGGGCCGCATTTACTCTGCTGAGAGCTCCACTGGGGGATGTGTTGTTTCACAAGCAGTCTAGGGTTTCTTATCCAGCCTTTTTAGAAGCTCTGGCTTTCTGTGAAGCTGAAGCTTTGTAAGAATCCTACCTAAGGTGCTTTTTGGCAGAGGTCAATGGAATTAACTGTTTTGCATTATTTTGGTAAACTAGGCCTCTACACCTGTTTATGTGCAAAGCTGTTCCTCAGAAAGTTTTCCCCAATTTCCTCTTCATTTTCCATTGAAGAAAAAATGGCTTTGTCCTCAGGGAGAAGGAAGAAATGAATTTTTCACTCATCCTATTCCAATTATCTCTTTCAACTCAGTGACATTTAAAAAGTTGTATTTTCTATAAACATACTACTAGGTATTCCACACGGCATATTAACCTGGATAATGAAATGTTGCAGTAAATATCTGTTAACTATGGTTGCATTTCATAAAAAACCAGAAAGAAATGATCTTGTCATTTGTCATCAAGCACGAAAGAGACACTCTGTGACAAATTGAGTTTCACATTGAAAAAGCAGAGTTCTTATTTTAGTTTGTGGTTATGTAATCATGTTAAATGAAGATCAATCAGCTCTTCAGTGCTAGCTAGTTTTGAACAGAACTTCTAAATCACTTCGGTCTGTACTGTCTGGCAGATATTTAAGACTTTACAAGGTGCACACAGCACTAGAAAATTCTACAGTAGTTTACAAAACTTTTCCACTTACTTCTTCCAACCATGTTTCAAGGATTCAGTGGTACCAGCCATCATTTCAGACCTATGGAGGTCAATATTTACAGCATTAGTTTTCTTTTAGTCACTAACTTGACCTTTATTTTAATACCAAACGAAAAGGGGAAGAATAATGCTTGGTGAAGAAATGTGGGAAAATATTACTTTCTGTTCTGTTCTTATAAGAGTAATCTGATTCCACTTTTTAGTAGCGCAGCTATGATAGGGACTGTATTTTGTCAACTCTCGAAAAACATTTCATTAAATGATCTTTCATAACTTTCTCGTGTGTTCTCCAAGAAGCTGGTTTTGATGAGATTAAGACATGTGCTATAATTACTTTTATTATTCACCATCCTATACCAAATTCTACTGGAATTCATAAAGTGAAAAATCATCTTTCATAAAGGTTTTGTTTATAAAGTGTTCTACGCATACAGCATAAAGTACTTTCTCTTGCTATCTAATACATTGTGAGAGTACTGAGGAGCCTAAACTAGGTTTGAGTGAACCTGAATGGTATGGCTTATTCATGGCAACAATGATCCAAGAAAATGCTGAAATATTTTCAGTTATTTCAGCGTTCTTGGGAAATACCAGTAAGGTAATATTTTTCATAGACTTATGGCTTAGGAAATGAATAGATAAACTGTGCAAAATTGGTCTTAAGTGAGTTCTTAGACCTTTCTCTGCAAGGATGAGTTCTCAGTATTCATCTGCACATCCATAGCATTTTTAGCGTATCTATGGATAGGCAGTGAACATATGAAATTTCATGATTAAGTTCAACCAAGAGTTTTCTGAAAACTGTTAATGCGACAGTAAAGGCAGATACAAGGGTTTTAAGGATAGATCTATCAAAGATGATATTTGTCAGTTGCTATATGCTCACTCCTGACTTAAATGGGTCTTGCTTTGTCTGTTTCAGTAGTCCTGTTCCTCTCAGATTTCATTAATATTTCTGAGGCACAGCAGTGGAAGAATTTTACAGCTAGACCCATATGCTAAGTGGTAGCTTCCATGAAGAACATTTCATGCTAATTTTTGGCAGTAGTGACTTTTTTTCTCGATTTGTCTTTGACTTGTAATTACTTCTGCAGTCTCAGTTCCAAAAGCCCTTGATATAATCTCTCTGCTTCCTTTCCATCCTACTCCTCTCTCCTCCTTCCAGATGAAGTGAACTATGATGCACTTCCTAAAAGGTCCTGCAGCTGACTTGTATGTGTCAGAAGCCAGGTTGTTTCAGCAGGACCCCTAAATTATTGTCTTGGTACCTCTGTGCATTTTCAGTTTAGAGTGAGAGAGACCAAGGGGAAGAGGGGGAAATAAAACCTAACAAAAAAAGAAAAGTTTGTCAGGTATGGAGCTACAGATGAGCCGGAAGGAGCGACTTTTAAGCAGCTAAACAAGGACAAGGGCCTAGAGAATTACCAAAAGGCAATTCTTGCATCTATTTCGTGTCATTGAGAAATATCAGAGAGGAGCTTCAAAGATGGTTTGTCTGAACAGGTTCTGAAAAGAAAGAAATTGCTTATTTACAGACAAATACAAATGGCAATTCTGTTTATAAAGAGAGTCTTATTTCATTTTTGAATGATTACTACTTGATTTGCAGAACTGGAGCTGCTGCCATTTGATTCCTCTTTTAGTTTATCACACAAATTAATTTCTGTCCATTTGTATCTGTGAAGCATGTGGTCTTCTGGCCAAAAACCACAAAGACATCCACTTTAAATCTCCGAAGTATGAAGTCTGTTCCGAACATTTATATAAAATAATGAGGTAAAGAACCAAAAATAGAAAAGTGGCAGATTTCTAGAAGTTGAACAGCTTTTTTCCAAACTGGCTATTTATGGAAAACTCATAGCCAAATGTTCTTCCCCGACACCTCGCTAAAGTGTGTCATGTTACTGAAGTCTAAAATCTGTCTCCACTACACATTGCATACGTTGTAACTGCTTGTTTGCAGTCTGGTAGGCACACAGAGGCTTTCTCTCATGTAGCCTACTGCTGTGAATAAAAAACCTCAGTGATTTGAGCAGGATGGAAATGTTTGTAAAGTAGCAGTGGATGGAACTTCTTAAGAACCACAGGGAGTTGCTGTAAAGGTGGGAGAGTTGACCAGGACCATGGGTATTTTCTGTCTTTCTAGGTGGAGCTGGGGCCTTCTCCAGGTGCGGTTTCATGCCTTGTTTAATCTAAGCGTGCCCTTGAGGTGCTTGGGCTGAGCCAAAGGAGGGAACTGATCCAGCCTAGAAGTAACTTGATAAGAATTTAAAAACAGCAGAAAAATTAGTTTTCAGTTGACTCAGTGCCCTGTGTGAAACGCCTAATTCTGCTCAGTGTGCCCAGTACCAGGGCTAGTGCCAGTGCAAGGGAGGGAGAGAAAATCCCGACTGTCTTTCCCATCCTCTTTTGCAACAGTCTGTAATTAGGTCAGTTTAAAGTAACTGTGAAGCTGCAGCCTGGGGTGGAAAAGATCAGCAAATTCTCATCCTTGATAAGGGTTTATCTCTCATTATCTAGTCTGCTAATTTTGCTGAAGGCCTTGCAGACAGTACATAGACTTTTGATTGTCTTGTGTCAGCAGCAGGGTCTAGCTTGTGCAGTGAAAGCATGCTGAAGGCTCAGTCCTTTTTCCCCTCTCCTTGCCTGCCTGCAGCACCCTGGAACTTCCCTCCGATGCTCCAGGCCTCCTGGTGCTGCTCATTAGCACCTTTCTCCTCACTTCTTGACTCCTATCAGCTACCCTATTGCTCCTTAGGATTTATTCCTGCATCTCACTGCTACTATAGTTTGCAGCTAGAAGTATTACTGTCATCAGGGAGCTTGGAGAGTAGCTTTGCATCTGCAGTTGCTTTTGGAAGCTGAGGTAGTTAAGAACAAACAAGCAAACCAAACCAACATCACAGAGAAATGTGTTTTTGTCATGCTGAAACTGAAACGTTTCCTCAGCTGGATGAATCGAATCAAATAAATGATTTAAAAAAGAGAGTGGGTAACTGGGTAGTTCAGACACTGATTTAGGACAGTGGTGATAAACTTTAAATCTCAACTCTGCCTAATTTGAAAATAACAGATTTAAAAAAAAAAAACCCAACAACCAAAGCCACCAAACAGTCTGTCTCTCTCTAGTTATCTATCTCAGGCAGAGCTCAGGACTTAAGAGTTGATTTTCTAAGAAACGTTTAGAACAGTGTCCCAGGCACAGGCAAAATATCTAAATGGTCTGTCTTCATCCTTCCCTAGAATAAAAATGGCATCAAAGCCTCACCAGTGTTTTATCAGATCCAAACACAAATTCCCTCTGGAGAAGGGACTCATTAGCAGTACTCCCTGATAAGTGATAGACCTCACAGTGGTTACCTAAGGGAACCATTTTAAAGCGCCAAGTCATTGCAAATCTTTTGGGGGTTTCTACTGTTGGAAGAAACAGATGCAGATTGCATCTATGTGCAGAGCTTCCATACAGCAGATTTGTTCAAGGATCACTGCAAGCAGCATGAATTCCTGTTGCACCATTGACAGGGCACACATACTTTGAGCTAATCTTTAAATTATGCACCTCCTTGAAATTATGTTAGTATAATGATGCAATATAAACCTCATGAGAACATCTTTCTGAGCAAAATTCTCCCTCAGATTTTTTTACTTAATAGTTTGGCTTGCTCAGAGACCCTGAACATGGGGCCCCTTTATGTGGTTGGCTGATAGAAACTGTCGTGTTGCCTTTCTGCTTTAAAGGGAACACTGCATCGTTCCTTTTTATATTTTTAAACTCCAAATAATTTTTAAAGCATGAAAAAAGGTGAATTAGAAAGAGTCACCCCTGTATTTTGAAAGACTTATTTTGACATAAGAATTGCTTAACGTACTACCTTTGCTTCTGTGAACAGTAATGTTGAGTCACTGAAGGCTGTATGTTGTTTAACAGACCATATGCTTCTGATTAATGTGAAGTGTAATGTATTAGAGCTTTTTTGAAGTTGAAGTTTGGAGCTACTTCTGCTTTATTTCATTGAAGCTGACTGGAGAATCTAGTCAAACCAAGGAAATTTTTTTTCCCATGCACTAGCTGATCTGGCAACTATAGCTGCATTAGAGCGCTTAGTAAATGAAAGCACTGGTGGGTTATGGGCTATGCATTAATGCAGATATATTAAAAGCCTTCTGAAGATGTTGGCAGAATTCTCATATTGCTAAATGAAATACAAATTAAGGTTTAATTGCTAAATCCAAATCTCTTTTGTATTATAAAGCTTTTCCTTTTCTCTTACTGTTGTAAAAGAAGAAGTACTAGCATAGCATATTAAATTAATGTTTCTTCTAGAAGTCACAATGGTACTATATAAGTGGAGCTGCTCAAAAAATATCTTGCAGAAGTTAATAGAAAAATATTTAAAAGCTTTGCAGCAGAAGGTTTAATTATGAGCTGCCTAACATGCCTGGGCAGGAAATGAATGCCCTTCAGTTCCTTCAATGTCCTGAACAGCCTCACAACAGGGGGAGATTGTTTCTCCTAGCACTGTGTTTAAGGCTGAACAGTGGGCAGGCATGACTAGAAAGAGGGTTGAAGGTCTCAGTCTCATCGACTCGTGAGACAGTGGGCAGCACAGTTAAGCCAGCTTGCCAGGGAAAATGGTCTACACTAAATACTAGCAGGAAGAGATGCAGACTGCTGCAGAAAGCACACGTGCTGAGAGAAAGGACTCAGGTCGCTGGTACCCACAAACATGTCGAATTTCTCTGAATCTGAGCGCGCCGTACAACTTTTAGATATTTAGGGTGTAGCTTTAAAACTAGCCTAAATCAGTTTGTTTCATTTCCCCTAAGGCTCTGTTCAAGGAAATAGTGATTAAAGTGAAGATGGTGGCTGTGAAGGGTTGGTTTTGGAAAGAATGAGTATATCACTTGTTTTCTTCACTCTTATTTTTTAGAACAGATTTAAAGATCCATTTGTAATATTTTTTTTTCCTTTGAAGTGTATGTGTGACACAATTTTTGTTTACATTTATAAAACTACAGCACTTTAGTGCATCTCTAAGGCTTTTGTGCCTGATCTTGATTAACGCAGTGCCCTTCCAAAGAAGAAACTGCTACAAGGTAGAAGCAGAAAACAGCCACCATACCTGTGTTTCAGTGCAGTATTTAACACTGCTGTATTAAACTGCAGAGCTACAGTCATCTGTTTTTTCTCTTTTAATCCCTTTGTGTCTCTGAAAGTGCTTGGATTCTCCTCTTCATTATTCCACTTTCCGTCTTACTCTTCTCCCCACACTCTTAACTTTACTCTTTCTTTCAATTCTACTTTAAAAGCTCATCAATAGGGACATGCTATACAAAACCAGAGGCTTGCTTTGAGGTCATGGACCTTGGGCCCCATGCGTGGGTTGACAGGGAAGCTTGAAGGGGAAAAGGAAAAGAGCTGCCTTCTGAATCAGGCACAGGCAGTGGCTTTTGGGGGAGACGGGCAGTAACAAATAGAAGCAGAGCTTCCTAGGGGGGCTTTTTAACAGGGTGTCCCCCTGCCCGTCTCCTCCTTCCTTTGGTGAGCTTTTACTTCTGTCTTTCTTGGGAGCATCCACTTACATACAGCCTTCCCTTTGCGTAGGAAAAGGGTGAGTTCATAGATCTTCACTGCCTGGAAACTGGCTGTCTTTCTCATCATAAACTTTAAAAGTATATTTGTTAGTTGTCTGCCATGTTGTCAGCTGTCAAATACCCATTGGAGTGTGATGAGTAAGGGCTGAGAGAATTTTGAAGGTAGGGGAACAGTGGTGGTGAAAGAAAAACAATGTGTCTATGTTAAACTTGAATAACAATTTGGGATTTGTATAATTATGGTGTTCAAGTAGCAAAATAACACCAGTTTATTTTGGAATTAATTTTACCTTGAAATAACAGAAGTGAGCTGGAGGAAGTTGCTAGTGGAATGGCTGGAGCTAACTTTGTCACAGAACCACGTCGAAAACCATTAAATTCCAGTTTTTAAAGAAGTAGCCATCGGTGCCCAGTTCTGTTAACCTTTGAAAATCCCAGCTGAGACATATGGGATTGAGAGTCTAGAAAGCTGCATTTTATTCTGTGTGTGACAATTTTGATTTTACATTTTACAAGTCAATCTCTCCACGATGGATATACTTTTAATAGGTTTCTAGATTTTTTCATTAAGAACTAGTTGTAAAGCTCTCCCAGCTGTTATTGGAGTCCTACATAAAGTTTCAATAGCTTTGTGAGGGGTGAATTTTCTTTACAAAAGTCTCCTTAACCCTTTGTCAAGACACAGTAATTGTCCATTTGCCTATTACTTTGGTTCTTTATTATTGCTCCTACCTACTGTTTTATGTTAGATGGACATTGTGCATACTGGTCCTTGTGTTCAAGGCTTCTTAATAAGAACTTGTGTCACTTGTGCTGTCTTCTGTTCTTTTGACACTGATGTGGTTTCAAAGCATTAGATGGCATGCCATAGTGATTAGTTTACTTATTTTATCCTTGAATTTCTTTTGAATTTGCGGGTGAATTCTGGCTGGTCCTGATGAGTTCTTACAGTTTACTTTTTCAATTTATTCTGCAATGAAATGTAATTTCATTTTTGGTCAGATTTTCAGCTGCGTTGTCCTTTCATTTATGGAAAACTCCCCAAGATTTTCTGCACAAAATGTGCAAAAAGATTAATCTAGGTTTTGTACAATCACTCTGCCTTCTGTGGATAGTCCACCTTGATGATCCCACAGGCTTTGACAGCCTTCCTGCTCTTGATGAAATGATAAAGAAGGTGTATTATAGCTTACTGTATTGTTGCAGCTTGCTCCTTAAAATCTTTTGTGGCCTGTCATACTGTGTTTTTTACAACTAACCTGCCATGATTTATATTCCTTTCTGCTGTACTGATACACATATGCCATGATCTTTTTTGACACTTGTTTCTAATACCCTTTCCTAACCTGCTGTTTAAACACAATGGCTTTTTTGCTGTTAGTCTTTCAGCAGATTTTTTGAGGTGGGTGGTATATGCTTGCTCTCACCTTCTGCTATGCTATGCTTACATACCCTTCATGTACTTGCCAATACTTACCTTTTGATATTTTGTTTTCTTTTAATAAGCTTTCATTTTTAGTTAGATGACCTTTTTAAAATCAAGCGGATTTTTTTGGCTTTTGTCTACTGTAGAGATGTTAAATCTAAATATATCAAGGTCCCTCTTACAGACTGTCATCTTGGTAGTAATATTCTCGATGGGGTCCTTGACATTGCTGATGACTGTGTCACAAGTTGGTTTTCTTTTAGTGGGTTCCGTGTCTAGCCACTCCATGAAGTACAATCTACAGATTAGGTTTGGCACCACAGCATGTCTGAAATAAATAAACCCTACCATTATTGCTGGTTTTCCTGTGCTAGCAATTATTCTAATTTCTCTGGGCATGACAGGGTCACTGTTGCCAAATGACAGAGATAAGATTGTCCTTAATAATAGATTTTTCCTGTATTTGGACACGGACTTTCAATTTTGTAGAGATTCTATGTTATTTCTTGCTACATTTCACCAAGCTCTGATTTGATTCTAGGCTATTTGTAATATGATTTCTTAATGCGATTCCTCTATTGACATGAGTTATTGCATCTTTTCTTTATCCTTTATGTCCAGGTACTAATGTACCAATAATTGATCTCTTTCCTCCAAGTGTTTGACATGCTTCAAAACATACTCACTTACAAGTAGGTGTTCTGCTTTACCCATCTCTTTTTTTTTTTTTTAACCTTCTCAGCATTTGTATAGAAACACATATACATTTGGTTTGGTTTTCTTTTTCTTCTACCTCTTTTGGGAAATGCTCTCACTGTTTCATGTTTGACTTTGGCCGATGTCTTTTCTATCCTTGTGCCTGTGGACAGACAGGGGAAAGGAGACATAAAGTCTCACCACGTATGTATCTTTCTCTGGGGATCCTCTGCTTCTTTTACGAAGTGTCAAAACTCAGATGAATTTTGCAGGTAGACTGATGAGTATCTGTACTTTATTATGGATTTATGTTTATGGGGGCGGGTGACTCAAATTAGTGAAATTTCAGCCAGCTGCTGAAATCCATTCCTGAGTCAGCCTTAGTTAATATGTTTGTCATGATTGATTTTGAGCATAGTTGCAGATGCTGAGGCTGAAGACTTGCCCTGAAATCCATAGAAGGCCATGGGACATTGTGAGGCGTGCTGCTTGTTGATAGCATTTGATCCAGTTCCACTTTACAAATACAAGGCAAGTGATACAAGGACAAGTGGGAGCTGCAGTATTTTTAGTAAGAAAAGAGAATGTGTCCTTATGCACACTGGCTAGTGAAGAATAAGCCCCCAAACTATTAGGGTTAGATGTTTTTCCATACTGCTTTGCTCTAGAAATTTGACCAAATAATTTCCTAAAATAATCTTAAAAATTATTGGCAATAATGTATCACGGAGAGAAAAATGCAAGCAAATCTTTAGTCTTATTTTTGCAGTGAGATGCATAAAGCTAAATAATGAAATAGGATTTTGAACCACAGCAAATTTTGGACTCATACGGCAATCACGTTCTCTCCTTTCTCTCACCACCAGATGCTGTTTTACAAGTATGTAACATTTTACATGCAAGCAGAGAACAGCTGATTTATTACAGAAATGAGAGAATATTTAACCTTCTAGGGGGCTGTAAGGACAACATTAGTACAAATACATCTAATCTTGATCTGATAACAGCAGGCAGATGAACTAACAATATTCCGTATTACATTGAAATTTCTGTAACCTAGTTGCAAATGGTTTTTCATTTAAATTTTGTTTGCTTAAATTGATTACAAAAAGAAAAAATAAACCCTGCTCTGTTGGCACCTGCAAGATAGATAGTACTCTGGTTTTTTGTAAATAAAGGTCTGCATCGTATTGACTATGAAAATTGCAGTATTTCTACTTTTGCGTGAGACAGCTAGTTTTCTGAAGCTTCTCTCTCAACAGGTGTGTTATAATGGCTTTGTATTTTGAAAAGGTATGCCTTTTCTAACTGTATATCTACAAATATTTGAAGTACATTAAGAATGAACGCTATACAGAACAGTGAAGGGAAAATATATATGAATAATGTTCAAACCAGAGCTAAACTCTTAAAACCCTATTTTAGCCACCTAAAGAGAAATTGCCTACAGAGACCTGAATCTTGAAAAAACCCAACCTATTAAAGTAGTTGTCCAAATGTTACTTTAAGAACATCCATCTCCTCATTCAGTTTGATGGAATTAAGCAGGATTCTTCATACCACTAAGATTATACTGTGTCTAATTTAGATGGATGAATGACAAGAGACTTCATTCATAATTTAGGGATTGAGTTTGCTCCTGTGAAGTTAGGTGTGGTTGCCTGTCCTTTCCTCTCCTACATACCTCACGCCAGTAATATACCTCTGGAATAGAAGTTAAGGTGCTCGTGTTAGGACTTGGTAGCCTAGCTATAAGCACACAGGCTTGTATCATTTTATGTGGATTAGCATTCAAAAGAAGAAGTTCTGTTTGGATTATAGTGCCATGAAGATATCTGGAGATATCATTTAATGGTATTTAATTATTGTCATTAATAAGCAGTGGCTCCTGTTTTTATATATGTAAGATGTATAAAAAATATGTTTGTTTAGAATGTGTTAATCTATGGTGTAGCTATTTGTGGCATAAAAAGGGCAAATGATCTTTTTAGTAAAAATAGCTCAGATGAGACAGTATTAGTGTTTGTAAGATGGTATTTTAATAGGATAGCCAAAAATGTGACTGATCTCATAGATGTGTTGTATAAACAAATAATTTGTATAAAGTTATTTTTCTTCACTTTTTACTCTAGTATGGAGGCATTCATGCATGGATTGTTAGAATAACAGACATCACTTGAAGTAAATATGCCTTTATCTGAACATTCACTATGCTTGTAAACTTGCATGCTATTTATGTCTAGTATTACATACACTTCTATTTGCCAACTGTAAAATAAATAGATTTTAATTTTTGTCTTTCACATGCTTTTGCATTGTACGTCAATAAGACTCTAATCAAATTTAATTCTACACTCATTACTGAATGGTAGTTTTTAACATAATAAGTCTTGTTTTTTATATTCATCTTACTGATTTCCAAAGGGAAACTGAAAGAACTGTTGACTGAATTCTCCCTACAGAATGATAGCTTTGTAATAAACTTTTCTACATTTAATCCAGTGCATATGAATGAAGATAACAGCTGTATCTTTACACTCTGTTAAGCCTTAGTGCTTTGTAGTATGTCTAGCCTAATATAAGCACATCCTGTTGGAAGCTAGCACTAGGCATAATTAAATCAGAAAACAAATAAATTAAGGATAACATTATGGGGTTGATCTAAACTCACCAAAGAGAAAAATTCAGAACCACTGCTGGAAAGTCCTTCTTCTGTGTTTCCTGGGAGATGGTACGGTAGATACTTGAAATATTGCACATAGCTGCTTTTTATCAGTCTCCTAAATGTCATGTCAAGTAGATGTGGTAAATGGGGGGTAAGTACTGCTGTCTTAGGTGCTTAAAAGTAGCACCAACCTGGAAATTTTTTTTTTCCAGAACAGCTTTACCACAACAGCTAATCAGTACTGTCTGGCAGGGTAAAGAAGAGCACATTGTCAGAATTTATTTGGACTCTCAGAAAGCCTTTGCTAGGGTTCCTCATAAGAGGCTGTTTAGGAAACTAAATATTCCTGAGGTGAAAGGGGAACTACTCTTCTGGGGTAGGAATGGGCTGGAGACAGAAAGCAAAGAGAAGGAATGAAGTGTCAGTTTTCCACATGGCAAAAGGTTAACAGCACGGAGCCCTCAGGTATTCAGGTTAGATTCATGTCGTACAATTTGAAGTCTCTGTGAAAGGGAAAATGGCAAAATGTGCAGATAATATACATTTGTTTAGGTCTGTCAAACGTAGGAAATGCAACCAGGACCTTCCAGAGCTCAGCAAAGCTAAGATAAATGAGCACTACTGTACCAAGAAAATTAATTGACAAATGTAAAGTAGTGCCTGTTGGCAATGGTAGGAATAATTTGAACTATAAACATCTGCTGTTAGTATTTAAGCAAAGTGTTAGCAGTGAAAAAAGAGTATGTGGTGTCCTTCTGGACACTGTGTTAAAAAGGCTTGTTCAGAGTACAGCGATGACATAAACGGGCATATATGTGATAGACGAGAAAATACACTGAAAATGAATAAATGCCCCTGTGTAAATATTTCACCTTTCCTCTTGAGCCTATGTTCAATTCTAATTATGTATTATCAAGGAAGATTAGTTGAAACAAATGGTTTGGAGCTTGCTGAGCAAAATGTTTAGGAAGATTTGATTCAAGGGGTAGGGAATTGATTTTAAAATGGCCTATTAAAATCTTTTTATTCACAGTCCATAGTTCATCTGTAGAACTTGCTGCCAGAACTCAGTGATGTTAAGGTTTCAGTAAAATTTCTGTATAAAAAGATTGCATTTCTAAATGTATAATGAGAACACTTACAAGTGTATTATTTAAAATTAGAAGTATGATACGTGATCCACATGCCTGAAGGGATAATATGTTAAGGGCTAAGACAGTAGCATCTTTTTCTCTTAACTATTGTAGCCTGTCTTTTTTTTGTGTGTGTCTTTTTTTTTTTTTTTTTTTGGTAAATATGTGCTTCTTTCTGTTAGACATAGGTTACTCACAGTTAGAAAGCCTGCTAGGCAGGTCTAGTATGACATTTCCTAGTGTGATTGTGATATCCTTAGCTCAGGCGAAAGCACAAATAGTTAAATGCCCTGTATATAAATTCCTTCTGTTTATGAGGTATTGCAATTGTCTGTGCTTCTGCAAATGCATCACTGAATTTAAGGTGGATTATTGTATAATGTATCATCATGGTCTGAGCTTTTCAAGCAGCCACAATGGAATTAAAGAAAACAATTTTCATGTTGATATTTGTTTCAATTTGATTCTGAGTTTCTCTAGAGCCGTAATCTCATTAGTATTCCAAGTCCTTTGTAATGCTAATGTGGTCAGCGGAAGTTGGATCAGAATTTTCAGCTTGTAAAACACAACTTATACCCCCTCCTCACCTGCCATCGTGTTTTACGGGGAGGGATGGCGAAAAGCAGCATTTGGCAGTTTGTAGCTGGACCCCATTTAGGAATGTAGGAGAACTCTCCTGAGCTGCTGCTGCTGTAGAGGATGTGGGGTAGAGGGTGGGGTAGCACGTTCCTTGGTGTAGTCCAGTTCCTTCTGGATAATACCCTGTTCTTTCTGCCTGGGCAAGCCTGGTGGTCTCTGCTCAGCATGTGTCACTTTACTATAATATTTCTTAAATTAAAAAAAAAAAAACCAAACCTGGACTATTTCTTTCAAGTTGTCTGGGTTTTGGATCTTTTACATCTTTCGTTTATGTAGTATTAGTGGTGAAGTGTAATACTGATGTGTGGTCATTGCCAGGATAGATCACTGCTTGTCTTTAAGCTGGATTTCTTCAGTTTATCATAGACAAGTGTACTTTTTCGTACTAATGTAAATACTAGGATCAAAATGGGTTGGTTTTTAACAGTAAACCTGGATCTTTTGGAAATGATAACCACAACATCAGCATGCTCTTGTAGGTCATGTTGGGTAGGACAAATAGTAGAAATCAATATATAGAGGTTAGCAATGAAACTGAATTTTTTCTGACAGTATAAAAACAAAGTTATTATTTCCTCTGTTGTTAATAAAAAAGTTTATTAATACTAGATTACCAGATGATAAATACAAAATCTGATTTTAGTAATTTTCTCAATTTATAGGAAGTATTCATCTGAATAGACATTCCCAGTAATAATTTTACAATAATCTGACTGTAAATGAATCTCTAAGCAATCAGATCATGAGCCACTTTAGAAAGAATAGCCATAATTCACAAAGTGGAATGAGTCTTTTAAAACTAAAAAACTGAAGCTCTGGATTTATTATGGTGGTCATAATTGCTGGAATGGATATTGTGAGAGTTTTAGTTTGTTTATTTTATTGGAAGATATACAATACTTTCCAATGCAGTGTTGTTCTGCTGTCAAGCATTATGTTTCCCTGAAGTTCTGTAGGCCACCATCATCTGTTTTATATTTGTCAATGTAGGAGGAAAGCCTGCCAAACCACAACAGGCCTACGTGATTTCTGTGGTGATTATAAGCTCTGAGTGATTTTATTTTATGGGTTGAGACGCTATAGATCTTCAAGCAATAGTTCTGAAAGTGTGCTATTATGGGATTAAGGTTATTATCTTAACTTAAAAAATTCTGTACCTTTCTAAATTCAGATGGTAATGTCTCGGGTTGCTCCCCTGCTGCTGCATAATCCTTCGCTCTCACTTCATCAGACTCATGTCTCCTACCCAATTTCCACTTTCTTTGTGAGTAAGAAAAAACAATAAAATAATATTAACGAATAAACTTTAAGAAATGGAGTAAGGATAGAGAGGGAATAATATATAATTTTCACTGTATTAAATGAGATTATGTTAATCTAACAATCAAAAATGTGATCAGCACTGCTGCTGAAGTAGGGGCTAGACAGCAGCTAAGATGAAGACAAAATTTTTACCATGTGTGTTGGGGTGAAGGCAATTCTCATTAGGGTTTCCTGAACTGCAGCTAAGAGCTACATAGTTTAGGAGATCCAGACTTCCTTGCACATTTAAAGCTGTTTGGCACGTCTGAGAGTTACAGCATACCCGCCTTTGGAAAAAACCTATAAAGCTGCTCTGATGGTTGTGAGGCACCCATCACTGTGTGTGATGGGTGTTGTTCCTACCGTCTCACAAGGAGGTCACTGTTTGAAAAAGTTCTTAAAACGCAGTGAGGAGTATTCCTTTTCTCAAGTGCTGATAATGTACAACATTTATTTCAATACCAGTTTTAATGTATAAACAGAAATGGAAATCCACTCTGGGTTGATTAAACAAAGTTGCTCTGAGTTGTGTGGAGTAGGCAGTCACACATAGGAATCTAATGGTCAGAGCTGGAGATTGGCAGTGGGAGGCTGAGCATCTGCTCCCAGTGCTGCCATAGCCTGTAAGGACACCAGATCAGGTGTCTTTTCTGTATAAATGGCATTAATAATGTCTTGTAAAGTGTTTCAAGACTCTCCAATGAAAGGTGCTTCAATATTTTTGTTAAGATTACTTTAAGGAGTGATATTTATTTCTAATTACAACTAATTAATTCTATTATGAAGCAGTTGGGGAGGAACGTTATAATCTTTAATTTATTAATTGATACCTGACTTGATGAGCTGTTTATCTTCAGTTTGAAATTCCTGGAAAATTAAGTGGGGTTTTTTATATTTGATACTAAAACTCCGAGTAAGAAAAATACTTGCCAGATTGATGACCTTTATTTCTGCATACGCCAAGCAAAGAAACAGAACAAAAAAGATGTAGTCCTCTTGTTGAGGGTATAATTTAGAAGAAATCTTTATGTCCTTATCTACTAACTTCCCAAAACATAAACAAAGATGAAGGTTAGCAGACAAAGATCGCAACAGATATTTGGCTCACTGGGGGACTGACTTGACTTGGAAAAGTGAAAATAATTTGGTGTTTTGTGGCCTCCTTTGGTTTGGGAGGAATTGTGGGCTGATGGACAGTAGCCTGACTCCTCTGCAGCGGCACACTGCAGCATGTCAGAACATTGCCTGTGTCTGTTGCCAGGCCTTCCCACCTGGAGTATTAAGGACAGGAAAGACAGTGATATAAAAGATTTACAGAATCCATTACTGTGAAAGCCATCAGCCTGTAAAACTCAGAAACAAAAAAAACAACCCTTTTTACAGTGTGTGGTGGCTCTATATTCTTCTCCCTGAGGCGGATTTGGGACATGACATGAAGGGTATTATCAGCTGTTTTTCACCTACAGGTCAAGATGGCCTGAACCCCCTGGCCCTCATTTCTAGGAGACATGAAGAATCAATGGTGCCATTTTCCTTTCCACTGAACGGATTGGCCTGCTTGCCCTCTCCTGCAGCTTTTGTATAGGAGCTAATGAATATTATTTAATCAATCAAGCCTTTGAAAAATAGAATGCAAAAAGGGCTGTTTATGATGAAATCATCCTTTTGCTGTAGTGCTGGCTTCCCTCGCACCTTGTACAGTCATCATGAATTTTCTAAATCTTAAACCAAATGATTCTGTAAGTTTAATAAGGGACTGTAATTTCAACAGGAATAATGTTGTATATCTCATTAGTGTAACGCATGTCTGTGAAGATCTATGTGAAGTGTAGGCCATTCGTGGTTTCTGGGTTTCTGGCTACTCAGCCACAGTAGCATAATGTTTTAGCTTCTCCAGCCTGGTCCTCCTGCTGTACAGAAGTGTGTGGATGCTATGGAAAGGGCACACTTCAACTGCTATATGTTGTGTTGAGAAGGGAAGGTGGCATGTTAGGCTGCTTCTCCCTATCTCCTTCTCCCTCTCAATGGCTGTGCTGAAAAGCTGATACTGAGAAGAGTGGATTTGTTGCAGCCATCACAAGTCATGCTTATTTAGTGAGGAAATTGTTAAATACTAAGGCCTCTTGTCAGCATGATACCACTGTCCTACTTTCATACCGCTGATTTATGAACTGCAGCATATGACAGTCTTCTGTAAAATTCAGCTAACCTTTTGGAATGCTTTGATGTATGAATTAGTTATGAAGGTTAAACTTTCTGAAACACCCTTGTGGCTTTATGGTAACCATACCCACAAAATCCTCGTGCCAGTGCATTCTTAATAAGGTCTGTCTTTGAGTTTTGTGGGACACTTATCCTTTGGAAAACTCTCAACTTGTCTTGAGTTCCAGTGGACCAATCTGAGTCAAAGAAAAGGAGAGAATGAGGGTACAAGGGTGATTTCCTGCTTTTTAATAGCAGTAGAGTTTTCTGCTGGATTCATATGGGTGGCAAAAATGAAGAGATGAGTATGCTGTCCTAGCCATCCCTCTAGCCCTGATTGATCCAGTCCACTGACAAGAAATTCAGGGTTTGAAAGATAGTCAGGTGTTGCCTACTCAACATGACTTCTCAGGGAGGTCTGGGGGCTTACTGAACGGGCCACTATCAAACCAGGAGGCATTTCTTTGTTACAAAAGCAGAGGGCAGTGCAAAGTTAGTGGAAATCTCACAGGATTCTTTGTGAAGATTTGAAAATCTCTCTCCCTCATCTATTTGAAATCAAAACTCTGTCGCATTTACTCCAAGTAGGGAAAAATATGTTAAATGCCTTGAAATAAATTTTGCTTTAGGGCTGGGGGAGATGACCGGGTTCTCAGGAAAAGAGCTTTTTTAACTTGTGCCATGCATTTGCTTCTTTGCTGTATTTTACTTCAGTCTCAACTCTGCAGCCTGAAGGCTGCAAGCCTGAAATTAAACTCCTAAAATTATAAAAGCTTAAAATAAAGCGAAGGTTAATGGTCACTGGCTTCTTTCCCACAGGCTCTGCAAGCTTTGATTTCTGGAACGTTAATAGAATAGGGAAAGCATAAGGCTATTACTGTTATATGTTGTTCTAGTGAGTGTTACTACTGTCAAGCAAAAGAGCACTTCCTAAAAAATAACACACCTGAGCTGACAGTTAACCTGAGAAAGCTAATGCTGCTGTTGAAGACCCTGGAAAGTGCACTGTTTTGTCCATTAAACAAACTCTTAAATAGAATGAAACCAGCGGAAGAGGGACGTGCAGTGATTCTTCACTGATCTATGTTGCTTCAGTGGCATAAAAAGAGTGTAAAGGTATTTGCAAAGGTAATCGGACTGCCCTGAACACCCATTCAGTATGGTTTTGCCCATAAGGGGCCCTTTTGCAGGCTGCACCATGGAGGTCTACTTGAATTCACCTGTTAGAAAGGAAAATATGGCTTAGAGAACAGCTTCTTTTCAGTCATTTTTGGTAGGCTCATTGGACAGCTGAATGTAAAGCAGATGAGACCTAATATATAATCTTTCTCTGAAGGATACAGAAGTTCATCAACTTACTGCAGGCTTCCAGTATTGCTTGGAAAAGATGCGTAGGTGAACCCAGTCAAGGTATTTGACTAGACATCTTGAGTCAGAGGTTTGAAATAGAGGATTATTTTAGAGTATTGTCACAAATGATCCACATTGGCTCTGGGTGAACGACCAACTGGTGCAACACGTGAAGGAACTGAGTCAGATACAGTCAGAACTGAAATCGAACTGAAGATGTTTTTCAGGTATCCACATGTTTTGCCATTATTGACTAAAAGAGCCTTGTAATTATCACAGTGATTTTTACAATGTATAAACAGAAAGAGGGACAGGCTGTGCTTTCAAGTGTCTGCTAGTTTTGAGTGCTTGACTTTGAGGCATTCCTTTATTCCAGGCTGTTTTCCAAACAGTTTAATGCCTGTACATCTTCAAAGTTAATATTCCTTGGCAAATCCCCTTCTTTCTCTTACTTACATTAGCATGCAGCACCACTGCAGTGTGTTAGCAAATGCTACATAGCAGGTGGATTTCCACTTTCAATCCTGCTCCGTCTACTGCCTGGCACAGGTTTTCTATTACCTTTTGCAATTCTCCCAGTTACCCTCCCCCTTCAAAGCTGTTAATACGTCCTCCTGAATTCATTCAACAAAACTGGACTTACAGATTTATGCTGGAAAGAACATGTGATAGTGATGTTTGTTTTTTTTCTTTGTGTTGAGGATGCAGAGAAGTGGAAGAGGAAGTATTAAATTGTATAAAACAAGCATTAAATTGAATGAAAGTGCACGTAAGGGGCACAGGCTGCAGATATTCCGCAGGGATCTCTATGAAAATGAGTGTTTTATTTGAAACCTTTTAAAAAGGGAAAGACTCCTTGTTCCAGAGTGTGGATTGGAAATCTTTGATTAAATCCTGAAACAGCCTTATTAAATAGACGCAAAGTGTTCTGTGGTACTGAGAAAAAAGGAATCATGGGTTATTCAGCTGCAGTTCTAAGAGAGCCTGTTATAACCATGCATTTTAATTAACCAGATCGGCTGAAGAAATGTTGTCTATATACTGCAGCATAGCTGTCCGCCTTGAAAACTATCCTGTCGATAAACAGAGGACTTCTATTTGCAAAGGCCTTTTTAAGTACATTAAAAAAAATGCATTTGGGAGAGATTAATTAATAATTAAGCTAGTGTGGAATTAACCTTAGGCAAATGTCCTTCCTTTTTGCAGTGTAGGGACATGTCCTGTCTGTCATATCCATACAGTGCCCCAATAAAGCATTGATACAAAAAATTCAATTCTTTGTAACTAATCAGCATACTGTTACAGCAAGGCCCATAATTTGAGATAACTGTTGTTTTCTCATGCATAACAATTTTTGAACATTATGTTAATATTCACTTAAAATTGGTAGGATAGGTTGCTGCAGAAGGTACAAATATTCAAAAAGGCTTTATTTTATTTTTTGCTTAGTATTTGAGCATGAATCACTTCACTGTATCTCATTTTACTTGTTATTTGATCAATGAGTCTTTTCTACTGGGGGAAGTAATTTAAAACTATTGTGAAAATGTCTCTAACGTTTCTTTGTTGTTGAAAGCTTGCTTGCTGTTGGAGCTGAGTTTGTTTGTAAACAAGGCTTTGCAGGGGCAGAACTTGGTAGACTTCGTAGAAATTCAAGGGCATCTGGTATACTTACATGTAGCCCTTGGATTCTCTTTTTATTTCTGGGAAATAGATAATCAAAAGAGAAGAGGAGCCCAGACTGGAGAAAAGAAAGTGAGTGAAGTGGGAAAGAGAAATCTGAGAAAGAAATCAAAATAATGGTACTTTTCCTTTCTATGAGAAGTAAGCCTGATCTAGGGGAGTCCTGCAATTGGGAAATCCCTTTAATAACCTTCCTTAAGGTTATAAGCACATACAGAAAATCCTGCAGTCTACAACAAGGATGAAAATTCATAAATCCTGATGTTGCTATATTGAAATGAAATTTGCAGGTTTTGGAGAACAGGGATATGTTCCTCTGACACTCATGTCTCCCCTTGTCCTGCTCTTGTAGTTCACCCATAGTTCTGTAAACCTTTTTCCACTGTTCTTCTGAACTAATTCAAATAGAGGATCTATCCAAAATAATTATAAAAAATTATAAGCCCAGGCATGCTGTGCAGTCTGCCATTAGTGTTCATATTACTTATTTGAAAAATTAAAATGCCGGACAATTAGCCTAAAATACCATTCTGACAGTTTCCTCTCCCCTACTTAAGGCCTTGTCACCCATAGAGCTTAAAAGACAGACTCTTCTATTTTGATTCTGAGGCAGAATTTTGGTACCTGCCAGGTGAACTTTGTTAGCAGTTTTGGATAGCCATGCTGCTGGATGGCTGAGGAAGGATTTGGGAATATGGAATATTTTTTCAAATGAGCTGCTGAGACAGCGCAGAAAAGTTATCAAATGGCTATAGGAAGCTCTGCACAGAAGGTGCCTTAAAGTTTGAATCAACAGCAGATCACACCTGGTTAGAGTGTCCCACTGGCTTTCTGGGAGCCCTCTAGGTTAGGGAAGAAGGTCATCTCTCTTGGAAATGACTGTCAAGCCCCAAATATGTATACAAGCACATTCACAAACAAGATTATTTTGGTATCTTTCTCTGTTGATATTGGAGTGTTGACATAAATATGGGGCACTTTCTTAAGTATATGAACTAAGTGTACTTGAAGTACTAAGAGTACTTGTAATAAATTCTCACTACAGAGTCTGTATGTAGGAGCATTTTCTTTTCATCATCTCATTAATGAGTTTGAGCCATTAACAGCTTAGAGTGCTGAATAAGGATTTGCATTTAATTGAAGTCCTCTGTTCTTAGCTGACAAAATGTATTTTACACACTTGATGGATGTAATTAGTGTGATGAGGCTTTAAAAGAAATTGGCTTTGTTAAATTTAGAGTTTGCCATGTCAGTTTACACATGAAGCCAAAGCATACATATCAGTAGTTCTGTGGCTTTGGAAAAATGCATTTTATTATTATTACTGATATGTAGGCATTTTTAATTTATGATACTGTTACAGTCCAAATACAGCATGCTTTCAGATTTGAGAATGCAATCTATTATGTTATGATTTCAAATTATTTTATACTGCTACAAGATATCTCTAACACATCAGAACTTACCATTATATGCTATGGCTACAGACAAACCTGTATCCTTTGGATAGCAAGGAATTGTGCATAATTGTTCAGTTACTGTGCTTTATTAAGCTTTCATAAAAACAAACCTCCATGAATACTGCTGGACTTCAGTACATGCAAACCAAGGGCAACTGCATACCACTCAGTCACTTTTTCCCCTACAATGTTATTGCCTTCTGCTCAGCCTGATAGGCAATAACTTCTCACTTTAAAATATTTCAAGATTTGTCCTAAGAAAAGTCATATGCAAAAATTAATAAAAAAGTAAGAGAATGTTGAGACGCCATAACTCTGTATTGTAGGCTTCCTTAAGCTGTAACATAAACAGTGGATATAAGTTCAAACTCTCAGTGAAAAGAACATGGTTACTGGCAATTATGTGCAGACTGCCTCACAAAGTTTATTGCTTCCCCTGTGGCAAATAGTTTATTTTTGACATACGGATTTTAAAAATAGGAAGCCACTTATGCAAAATGTGGAAGGTACAAAGATTCCATATACAGGATTCTGAATTGGAATGTTAGAAATTTTTCCCCCGTATCCTCTGTGATTGTGACTTATTCACTAAGAAAAATGAAAAACTATTTTTGTGTTGCCAGCGTCACTAGGGCTGAATAGAAACATGCTGTCCAGCATCATGTGTGTTTGAAGTAAATCTGTTCTTTAATGAAGGACAAGTTACTGGCGAGTAATTGGAGCTTCTGAGCTCATATAATACTGCTAGTTTGTGCTGCAGGCCTGCATTTTTTATCAGTAGTGTAGCCTAGAAGGTGTTGTTAAGGATAAATGAAAGTAGGGAAAACTAAACATGTAGTCCCAAAAGTACAGAGGCTGTTTGTGGTCGGTACAATTAGCCTTAGGAAAAGTTCCCACTGAAGGGTTTCCATCCCCGTCTGTTGTGATCCTGTGTTGGAAGGTGGATAGTAAGTATATTACACTGTGAGTCACAGGTGTAATATCACATGAAATTCATTATTGAATTGGAAATTGCTATTATATGCCATGCGTATGTATTCTGGATAGTACAGTGTGATTCAGGAGAAGCTGGCTGGTATGAAGCAATGTAGAATGAAGCCTGCACTGTTCTGAGGATATGACTCATATTACAGATGGCTGGAAGGCTAACACTGTGGTATGAAAGTGTTATATTACAAGTAATAGTGCACTGCTAACAAAACTCTGATGTGCTGGAATGATTATTTGATGTTATTCTTTTTTGAAGAGGAAAAGATGATCCTTTTCTCAAACTTTGGCTAAATATTTTTGTGTAAGATTACTATGATTGTTATTAGTGAGGAATGTGGGGAATAAACTCATCTGGTTAAAAAAACAGGCTCCAGAACCTGTAGCTGTTTTTTAAACTAAACCATAGGTAATTATTTCTCTGAGGTCAGTTAATTTTAACTATGTGCCAGGAATTAGTGGTAGTCCCTTTTGTAGTAGGTCAGAAGGCAATTTTCCAGTATATACCCTTTTTCAATGTGGATCCCACCCAATGTTAGTAACATACATCTGCCACCTTTTGCACATCATTGACGTGCAACTGCTTCCTTTCACTTGCAAAAAAACTTGCGAAGGTCTCTGGAAAGGTAATTTTTTAGACTAGCTTCATGAAGCTGGTCAGAGCACTTTGTAGACCTTACAAACAGTCTTGTTCAAATTTCAGATTCTGGGGAGAAGGGTAAAGGAGATAACGTTCTGTCGCAAAGGTTAAGTGCTCAACTATTGCACGAAGTGGGTGGGATCTGGGTGTTTAAATTCCCATTTGCAGCTTTGAAAATCTTTCCTATAGTCTGTTTTAAAATAAAGAGGATAATCTATAGGAAACTGAAAAATTAGTGACAAAACACGAATTAAGATGAAGTCTAAAGTGTTTTTCTGTTTGACTCCCGTTTGCATTTTGTAAACTGTATTCCCTTTTTTATACTTTTACCATCTGCGACTTTTGCACAACTTACCACAAGCCAAATAGATGCTTCTGCATCATGTGTTTTTAAAAAAGGGGGGGGGAGAGGAACAAAGAAAAGCAAACAAGAAACAGTGTGTATGCTAGAATATACACTATAAAGTCTGTATTTTGGAATAAGGAATCCATTTATGATGGTTGTATTTTCAGTGTCTCAGAGATTGTATGACTAATGTATTATTATTGCTTATTATCTACACTCTAGCAAAACACATGTTCAGTCTTTACGTTTCCTTCATCTACAGCTACTTTTAATCTTGAGGGCAATGAAGGGAAGAATTACAAAGGCAATTGCGATGCCCAACTTCCATTGGAGATCTTGTTTTGTACATTTTAACGTTTTGTGCACGTTTTCTCCCCTGAGTTACAGCTGAACCAGGAAGGGGATGGTAATCTCATTACATTATTTTGAAGTTGATTTGTGAGTTTTGCAGCCTTTAAGGAAGTGGAAAATAGAAGTGCCTGATTTAAAATCAGAACCATGACTTCTACAGCACCAATTATTATAGACACTAGTTAAAGAACTGGTATTCAAACATTCAGTAAGTTGTTCCTGACCCAACAACACAACCTATGATTTATCATGAAGTGCAAAATAAATGCCAGGAGAATGTACTCAGCTAGAGTAATGTACAGGTTACCAGTTAGCAGTATCATATAGTTCCTACAGATGTTGAAAATAATCATACAAGAAACAACAAAATAGTAAGATGAAATATATTTTGATTATTCCCATATCAGCTCAGTCCCACAGCTTCAGAAAGAGGTGTCTTATATTATAAGAAGGTATTTTCTCCCTCTCATTGTTAGGTGTGAAATAAAAGTTAGAGAAGTTTTTTGTTTGATGTTTAAAGATGCTCAGAATCAGACAGTAGCAATTTTAAAAAAATAGATGCTTAAAATACTTTTAAGAAATGCACAAACATTTATTTAACATTCCAGTTTTGCTTTAGAATGTGATTTTTATCTCTTTTAAAACCAGTTGTTTAACTTCTGGAAAAGCTGAGTGATCCTCTCTTAACTTTTTACTAGCACTGTAAACCATATGCAGTCCTTTTCCTGAGTGTTTTCTGTTTTCTCTCTCTCAGTATAATTATGCACATGAACAGAAGTGCCCATAAAAATGCAGTTTTCATATAGTTAGTACATCACACTATGGGATATAGTGCAGGTATAATACATGACAAGCATAGGAGGTACTGCTGGATTTCAAGTGAGAATAACTAATAAAGGCTGAGTTCATGATGACAACTTCTGCAGGCTGCTGCCAATATTAACGTGTTTAGGTTTTTTTCTTTCAGCATTAAGCAGTTAGGTTCCTGAGAGACCTAGCTAGTTAAGTGTTTTGTTAGTTTCAAGAAGAAAAGGATTTGCACACAGAACTGGGCAGATGATTTTCTCAATGGTGTAGTGAAGAAATAAACCTTGTAATGCATTTATGTCCTTGTTTGGAGTGTAAGTAGATGAGTAATTAGGATGTTTTATTTTTCATATGTCCTTATGATGTATTAATAGAGTCTGGCTGCCATAAAACACTTTGAGAATCTGCAAGGTTGAACTGTAATTATGAAGTCCTACATGATCTCAGTGCTACTGCTAGTGTTGAAGTAATAGAAATTTAACATTCAGTCAAGACTGTAAGCTGTGACACATGGTCAATGTATTAGTCGCACAGGAACACAGGAAGGGAATGGTTTTGGTGATTTAAGATGACACGTGAGGGCTTTTTGGAGAACTCTTTTTCAAGATTACATCTCCAGTCATTCGGTTTCTTCTTGGCAAGCAAAAGAGTTTGTGACAAACAGTAAGAAACTGTAAGTAAAGAATGAAATACTTTGTTCTGTTAAAGAGTTTGGTTGATTTCAGTAATGAAGAATCTTAAACTTGTGATTTTTCACATGAATACAAAATATTTCCTGTAATAACATCAGTAAGTTTCATTAAGCTGTTTAGAAAGAAAAAGTTAATAGGGATTAACTGCCCTTTTGTCCCTTCTCAGTAAACAATGCTCATTCTTACATTAGAATGCTAATGCTATGGTCATGATAGCCTAACAATACGAGCAAGACAAGAATTGTAGGGAGATGCGATTTCTATGATGGGTTGGTCAAATAAAAAATACTGCCTACTACTTGCAAATCTTTTTTCATTATTGTTTTTACAATGTTTGTGCTCGTTCTAAATGAGATATGTAATTTCTCTGGTAGGTAAAATGTTGGCCATCAGCTCACAGCTAGCCATCCCAGAGTGTCTTGAATAAACTCCTTTTTATTACTTTATGACCTCCTTGGTCATCTGTTCATAGCTGTTGAACTCAGTCACTTTTTACTTCTTTTGTGTCCTACTGTGTTCCATTCACGGTTATGCCAAGAAATAGTTTGGCTATAACCCTGAGAATCATATCAAAATCCTATACTGTACCACTGTGATAACGCCCATTCTAGAAAGCCTAGCTAGGAATAAAAATCAAGGCTACATATCATGGACTGATAGGTGACCTCCAAACACACCTAAGTACATAAAAAGTTAGAAATACAACTGTACTTCATTCAATGTAGAGTGAAATGAGTTCTTGTGCATCTTCTTAAGGGAAATGAAATCTGTCTGTTATCGACAGAGCTGTAATCCTGATTTCATTGGCTTATGTCATTCACTGTCATTTAAAATTACTGCCAGTAACATTGGCATAGAGTTACTCTGAGGCCTAAAGCAGTTGCTGCAAAACATACCAGCAAGGGTATGTTTACCCGTTTATGGGTATACCATGCCCAAGCAAATATGCTGCATATTCATGTCACTGGTGAGTTTCCCATTGCTTGGCTTTATTATTGCTTGTGAATTTGATATTTCATCATTTGCTTCTTGTTTCTTTTGTACGTTGTGTGTTTTTGAGATGAAGCTGTTACTTTAACTTGTTCCCAGGTGGTGAGTGCCCTTCCTTTTGATGTCTAATAATATATTTCTCTCATTATTGTAAAATGAAACTCAAAATTTTTTTTTTTTTAATCTTCTGCTGTTAGGAAGTTGAATGAGTTGTTTGTAGTCTGAGTTTATTTTATAGTATCTTAAAGTCACTTAGTGGTGTTTTGTAAGTAATAAGTTCTAAATCAGTGGCCACAAATTTGTTACAGCTCCTGTCCTTGCTTACTTATTATATGCTTCTTGCTTTTTACTGACAGTAGTGACTTGCACACTGGATAGACCATTTCTTGCTAGCATTCATCTACTCTTATTTTCTCCACTTATTCACTACATTCAGGGTATGACTCCTATATACAGATACAGTTGAATACTTAGTATGCTGAAAGGATTTGATGCTACTACCATGTGATACAGAAGAATGCAGAGTAAAAAGACAAACACATCTGTGTGTGAATTGATATAGACAATAGATACCTGTGATTAAGCTAACTACCCGCTGGATGTCACTATTGTTCCACAGAAATTCATCTAACAGAATATTTATCTAGAGTTGAGTGGCTGACAGCAAAGACCATTAGCTTGCAGCAAACTGAAAATTTGTAATTGTGTTTGCAGGAATATTGTACATTTATGTTCATTTTGCAATTTAATTTTATATCAAGGTGCCCTATTCCATAATAATAAAAAAAAAGAGCATTGCCAAACCTTAAGCTGTGATGACTGTGTAAGGGCAGATAGTGAGTAATGAAAACCTACCAGCCAGTAAAGAAGCTTGCATTCGTTATACTCAAGCCACTTGTTCTCATTATTGCTTTCTTACTCTGCAATTGCTGGAGGTAACCTCAACACAGTGAATGAACATTACCAGTCTCCTTGCATTTGCTTAGTACATTAGTTATTTTATGTTTTCAAAGATGTGCATTCTGTGTGGTTTATTATTCTGAAGTACCACTTCAATATTCCAGGAGCTAAGTCATTTAGTTGAGAGGCCAAGTAGTCCACTGGCTAGGAGGATGTCTTGGTGTGAGGAGACTGGATTATATTCCCAGTACTCAACTGGTGTGTGATCTCGGGCAAATTATCTCAAATCTGTCACGTTTATTTGCCATTTTCTGTCTGTCTTCTCAACATCCCTTGTAAATGTTTAATGTAAGAGGTTGTTAGAAGGTGTTTGTACAGTGTCTAGCAGAGGAAGTCCTGACTTCTTTTAAGATTTTTTGGGGTGCTACAATAAAATGAAACAGTCTTGTTTGGTGATTCCACCTAACATTTGCCTCAACATTGTTTAAATAAGTGTAGACTGCAAAACCAATGAAAATGAAAACGGGCATGGAAGAGTACTGCACTTTGTCTGTGGCTTGAAAAGCCCTGGTCTTCGAGTGGTAGCCCCAGAACACCATATATGACTCAGGAAAAGGAATAGAAGTTGATTTAAAAAACCCCAAAAAAACACAACAAAACAAACCCCAGACACCTTCAAAATGCATTGTTGCTCTGCTAAACTTGGAATATGTAGGTAGCATCAGACCCATTAAGGGATAGCCAGGTTATTAGGGCACTCAATCACATCTCCTTCCTCAAGCTGATGCCTAAAATGCTTGTATGAAGGCTTAGGGGTTTGTAAGAGCCATCATAGCTGTTGTGCATCCTCTGAGGATTCCTTGGCATCACCCCAGCAAGGTTTTAACAGTTTTGTGAGACACTGGCACCAAAATATCCAAAACCCAAGGCAAAGTGGGATCAGAATTCTAGATACCTGCTCCCCAAACTCAAGAGAAGCAAAGGAGAAATTGCTTCTCTGGAATCTTTGAGGCTTTAACACTTCAGTTGTATTCAGGAAAGGGGCAGCCTTTCACAGGGACTGAAAGTTGCTCAGCTAAGACCAGGTCGTTTCCTACAAGAACATTATAATTTGTGACTCTGGTGCCCTAGCCACCCAAAACAAATCACTTCTATAGTGTTTAATTTGACAGTGCTGAGACTAAGTTTAGCTTAGTTCATGTAATCTTTGCACAGATGAAAGCATGGGTTTTGTAATGTGTTTTAACATGCTATGAAGCTGGTTTAAAATGTCTTCTAAGTCGTAGTCACTAGAGTGGGATTTAACAACTCAGCTCACAGGCCTCAGGCTGTGCGAGAAGGTTCAAACCGTTACACTGGGCATCTTTTTTGTGTAATCAGACAATGATTTCATTATCAATGACTATAGCAGCGATTACACATTCATCTGTGTTTGGTATGTGTTTGGAAATTCATGAAAAGTGAATCTGTAGTTTTTCAGGCAATAAATGAATTAGTTGATCTAAGCATGTCTGTGCTTGAATATAGTCATGCTGGATTTTCATTATTATTTTTGTTATCCATCTATGATTAATGACATACTGGCCTTATTTTCTTTTTCACGCCCATAATAGAATATTTTTCAAAGGGAGCTAGTGATAATTTTACAGGTATTGCTTTCTGTAGGAGGTTATGAATTGGTTCTGAGTATTGTTATGGTTAGAACAAGGCATTAAAGAAACATAGAAGGAAGCATATAAAGTCAAACTCAGTTATATAGAACTCATTCACAATCACAGTCCATTAAGAATGGACTAGGTATTGAATATTTTCAAATAGCAAAAATTCTAAACTGATAGTATGAAATTATGTTCTGATTGCAGTTAGCACTCCCAAAACTAAATAGCAAAATTTTCTTTTATTTTTATATATATTTTTATATATATATATATATACACACACACACGTGTGTGTGTGTGTGTATATATATGTATATATGGATGGATGGATGTTTTGGGCCAAATCTTTCTTGTTTTGGCTGTGCCTAATAGTAGTCACCACTGCAGACATTAAAGCCTGTAGAAGTACAGAGATGGTTCTTAACACGAAGTTTACAGCAAACTCTAATCCTTCAGTACAGAGATACCCAAGACCTGCGGGTAGAAAACTGAATCCCATAATAGCTAAGATAATTCAATGTGTATTGACTTTTTAATAGCAACTTTCAAGGTACAACTCAGGTTAAAAATCACAGTCTGCTCAGTGCTGCTAAAGTGGCTCAAGCACTTGCGTTATTAATTGTGTGGGATCCTCTTTGTACTCAGTAAAACGGGGTCTCAGTGTTGCAGGGTTCAGTATAGTCTCAAGCTTCTACTCTCGGATATTTCCTTGCTACAGTCCTTGAAAATGAGAATGGTTTCATTATATGAAAAAAACAAAACAAAAACCCTTCAAGTGTATTGGTTCTTTTTAGGAGATGCTTTCTAGCTTTGTTTTCATTGTATCTAGCATATTTCAAGGTGATTGTCTGTGATTAGGTTTTTTTTCCCAGTAAAAATTCAGAACATTCTGCTAAGGTTTTGCTTTTTCTAATCTGCTGCAGTGAAACTGCTTTGTAGAAACATTCCCTCCCAAGTGATTGAAGACGTGCAGTTTACTAAGCCAAATCAAGTTACAAAATAGAGATAATTAAATTACTGACTTGCTTCTATATTGGTGCTGCTGTATTATTTCAAGAATGAACGCCCCCCCCCCCCCCCCCCCCCCCCCCGGTAATCAAAATAGGAGATACGATTTATTTGGAAATATGGGGGATGTTATATTCTTCTGCAACCAACAAAAATACATGACTTTGAGAGAGGGAGGGCAGGGAGTAGCCAGGTTACAAATCTGTATTTTGTCCAGAACCACTGATGAATGACTACACATTAAAAATGAGTATCTGTGAATTCTTGTAATGTAATTAAGGTTTTGCTGAGAAAAATAATTTGTCACTGATTTCTTTAAGGATTTTTGGATGCACTCTTCTCAGATCAGTGAGTAACCAGTTTTCTCTGAAAGCTCTCTGCAGTTCTAGTATTTCTAAAATGTACACTGTTTGGCTTTGTAAGTAATGAAGCTTTATTTAGTTATTAGAGGGAGAGTGTGCAAAACACATCACAAACCCTAACAAGCCCAGCCCAGCAAATAAAAAGAAATAGAAGAAAATGACAGATTTAATGGTTTCCTCAGCTACATTAATGTCTTTGACAGTCTTGAAAAGAGAATTTCTAATGAGCAGCACTGAAACAAATGTGTGCAGGAAGTGGTCTTGCTTTTGCTGCTGCACGTTTGAGTTCCTCTAATTGCATCAATAAGGAATTTCTGCTCCTCATTTAATGAATGCCTTTTGACTACTTTCTGAAAGGCAACTGGATGCAAGGGATAAACACTGGCACCTTTTGTATGAAGTCACATAAACAGGTTTCAATTAATAGTTATCAGCCCTAGAAACACTGTATTACAATGCAGTACAGTAAATCCCATTGTACCTTTTTAAGTTTTTATTAAGCCTAGGTTTCCCTCTGCTTTGCTTTTGGTGTGATATCTCCTGTCCTAAGACAGTGCTTTAACTCCTCACTGGCTTTTTATTATATCTTGCGTTGGGCAGAAATCAGGCATTCTTTCAGAGCTGTTCCTGCACCATCTCTCCCCTCAGACAACTCAGAATTCATATGATGCTACAGTACCTGCGTCTTTAGTTTGTTCTTGGTTCAAAAAGTGAGTTTCAGAGCAAGGGCTGGGGTTAGGTTGGGGGAGTGGCAGGGGGTGGGGGAAAGCTGAATTTGATTCCCCCCCCCCTTGTTGTCATTTTTCTCCCTAAACAGAGGCACAGTCGCTGCAGGTGCAGTGGATTACTTATGAAAGAAGTTTTCTATTTAAAAACAAGAGAGACTTTAATGAAATCAATAGAGGGTTTGTACAATAGGTATTGTATTAAACCAGAGCTCAGGCTTCACATTGATTGCGGTATTTAAATTTCAATGAGTTGATTATGTATGAGAGTAAAATGACCAGTATTATGAATGTACAAAAAAGAGACATGGAAGAGCTGTGCCAGAAAAGTGAGAAAAACGTTCCCTTTATAGTCCCTAGAGTTCAATAAAGCACCACTATTTCCCAGCTTTTAAAAGCTCTTTTATCACAATGGTTCATACCTCACATTCCCTGGAGCCTGATTTGTTATACGTGCAGGGTCCTGTTCCATTCAGCAGCATCTCACTGGTTTCAGTGTTGGTAGGTTTGTAATCTACATAAAATTCCTGTGTGCTTGGAGTCATTTGCTTCAGTGACTGTCTTTTCTTTTTCCTGTGCCTTCGCATGAGAGAGCGCTGCTGCAGCTGCTTCATACTGGCTGGGTAACGCTTCCATGACACATAGATTACCAGCAGGATCACAAGCACAGACAAGAAAAGGGCCACGCTGCCTGCTATGATTTTATGGAAGGAGATGTGTTCTGTGTCGTGCTCAGGTTCAGAGCTTGATTCAGTGGCTCCAATAGTTGGGGGCAGAGGGGGCTTGCTGTCATGTTTAGGCCTGGTGAGTTTTGGTTTAAACGTTGGCTTTGGGAGGGCTCGTGCTAATTCAAACCTTTCCGTGGTAATTTTGCCACAGATGCTGTAGTTTTTCACTGCATCAATGACATTCACCCCTTGCAGCTCTTTGGGGCTGGCACAAATAATTGTATTTTCCCTCAGCCCTTTAAAACTTTTAAGCCAGTTTACCAGAGAGCAAATGTTTCTGCTGCATTCCCATATATTCCCGGCCAGGCTGATGTCATTGAGGGATATCCAAGAATCCAAAATTTCTTGACCAATAAATGTGAGCTTGTTTGAATCCAGGTTGAGGCGCTGTAAATTGGGCACACACTGAAAAACACTAGGTCCACTGAAAGCTTCTATTTCATTGCCAGATAAATCAAGTCTTTGTAATGAGCTCCAGGTCCAGGACATAGTTTGTCCTATCACACTGATTTTATTCCACTGTAAATAAAGGTTTTGAAGGCTGACTAGCCTTGGAAAAAGTGCCAGGTTGAGCTTAGAAAATTGATTGTGCTCCAGATGAAGCTCTTTCAGTCTGATCATGCCTGCAAAGACATTCCTTGCTAAACTTCGGATGCGATTATAACCCAGGTCCAACAGTTCAAGGTTCCTACAGTCTTGAAATATTCGAACAGGGATGGTTCTTAGGGAATTGGACCGCAAATGTAAACTCAGCAGCTTCCTTAAGCCCCTGAACTGTTCAGATCCCAGAGACTGCAGCTGATTGTATGACAGATCCAAATTCCGGAGATTTGTCACAGGTCTGAAGGTATTATTAAGAAAATAGGAGATTCTGTTGGAACTCAAGATCAACTCTTTTAGTCTGCGTATTCCACTGAAAGCATTTTCGTCAATATTGCTGATGTGGTTATGGTCTAAATAGAGCCAGGTGAGTTGATTAAGACCTTTAAATTGATTGTATTTTAGTTTTTGGAGGCTGTTATATCGAAGGGACAAACCTAAACAACCAGCAGATATACTTGAGGGAATCTCCTGCAATTTCTGAGATTCACAATATACCATTTTGCCTTCACACCTACAGCCCTTAGGGCATCCTCGTTCAGCAGAAGAAAGCATTGTCAGTAATACAGTAGGGGCTATTACCAGAGCTACAGCTGATCCGCTCAGTAGCCTAATTACATTGAAACCTGGAAATAAAAACAACTTAGAAAAGTTATCCCCCCACACATCAGTCATTTCTTTCAATCATGCTAAAATCTTTTATTTCAACAATCATTTAAAAATCCCTAGCTCGACTCAACTACTTTTCACATTGTTTTCTTTACTCAGATTTTTTTTTTTTTAAAGAATACCTTTATGTAAATACTGAAAAACAGTTGGGTAAAAGGTGTAATCCCTAGGCAATTTAACTGTAATAACAAATCACATCAAGGTAAGTCTATGGAGTAATTAAAGCACAGGCTATGCAGTGGCTATGAACTATACATTAAAAAAATAACATGAAAAACATACCCATCCTTTGTGTTGTTCAAAGGTCGTCCTTAGGTCTTTTGTTTTTTGCTTAGTGTGCCACAAGCATGGCAGCCCCTGTCAGCTGCACTGTAGTGAGTCAGGGCTCGCTGACACCCAGGAAGAAAAATTGGACCCCTTGGGAGATGGACCGATTTTGGAACATTATTCTTTGCCAGCCATGCAGAACACTCCAAGAATAAATCAATCCCAACACAGCATTCGCAGCAAAATGTCAAATTCTTCCTAGGTAATAGGATCTTCATGGATATTATGTTTTTGCATCTTTATAGTTAGGAACCTGGCTTTTAAAATTTCTCTTTATAGGAAAGCATGTTAGATTCCTCCAAGCACCATTTAGCTATCTGAATTCACACATCTGTATTCCATAGCACAGCAGTTCCCTTACTTAGTACCCGATCCGGCTAGGAAGCTGCTTTGTAGCATAGAAGGTAGAATAAGCCCGTACAATGAACAAGCTCTGCTCACTTCTGCATACTGTCATTCTGAGAGCTCCGTCCGACTGTTGCTTTGGTTTCGGCGAATGCAGTCTTATGTAAAGCTGCCCCCAGTGGTGAAGAATATTATGGGCATGTGCAGAAATGTCTTCCTTTTATCTTGCAAATGAGTAAGCTCTGCTGGGAGAAGAATGATTGTTCTGAGTGACTAATAGAAGCCAAATGGTCAGCTTCGATGTAGACTAGTGAGGTGTGCTGGAATATCCAAATCCTCTTAGTCTCTCTTGCTGTTTGTGAAAGCTGTTTTGCATCCTTGAACTTAATAGCTCAGCATGTGCTGCTGGGACTTTTGTCTGAAGGGCTAACATGACATTTGTAGGACATAGATACAAATTTTTGGTCCTAAGTGTTTGTTGTTTTTTTTTTTTTTTCTTACTGCATTAGACGTGTTCACATGACCTTTTTGCAATAACTCACCATTTTTTAGTGAAGTATCAGCCCCCTCACTGTGTCTCTTACCAAGCGTTTCAGTGGGGACACTATATTTTACAACATGAAAAATGTTTTGGAGCTGACATTTTGCCTTTTTGCTTTTTTCTTCTCTGTTAAAAGGCACAGTGCCAGGAGGTTAGAAGAGAGTATTGTGCTCATTTATTTCCCAACTTGCTGTCACTTCATTCCACAACACTAACACTTCAAACACAGGCTTCCGTAACCCTTACAATATAGGGACTAAGCAGCTTGGTGTAGTACCTTAATCAGGTGAATTGTTTTTATTGTAACTTATGACATGGGCAGGATTTTATGTGAAGGTACAATATGCAGAGGTTTTTTAGATGTGTGACTCTGAGCAGTCCTTATATATCCCATAAAGAGCCTTTTTCTCTTTCCTTACTCTTCCCTTTTTTCCTGCATGCTGTAGAGCAAGGACACATCCTCTTATCTGGGCAGAGCAAAGGTAAGATGGCATTACAACAAATGCACCACACTGGTAGTCTTCCTTCACCAAGAAATATGTGGTAAGAGATGATGGTGGGGAAGTGTAAAATCATGGCTCTTTGTCGTGCAAGAATAGGCTAGAGCCTGAAGAGAAGTGTGCTGCTTGTTAAAAGAGGAGTACAGATTACAGTCCCTCAAATGCAACCAGACAGCTCTGAGAACGGCTTTTCCTTTCTGAGGCAGAATCCTTACCCCTTGGAATAATGTGCTTTGACTTTTCCCTTATTATTCACTGCTGTGAGCATAGAAGAACTTAAAATGAGGTGAAATCTCAATTTTTTTCACGCATTAAAATGCCAACATTGCCTTGTACTTAGTCTGTGAACGACTTCAGGCTTAGAGTAATCCCAGTAGTATTAACACACCTATCTATAGTGCCTAAATTAGGAGCACAGTCGCCCTTGGCTAACAACTATGAACATCTTTCATGTCAGGAGTCAGAAATACATACCCGCATCAAGGCGCATCCTGTAAAAATTCTCCCCTTTGGGTCAGAGTTGTGGAGACGGAAAGGGTTAATTCCTCCATTAATCTCAGTCACTGTCACCATCTCCCATTCTCTACTACAGCTCGTTTCTGGCTCTTAAATCTGATCTGTAGGGTTGAGGAGTCAGCGACAAACTGCAGACTGCACTGGGAACTGTGATAGTCTGGGGAGCTGTTCTGCTGACAGGAGTGTCACGTGCCAGTCCTGGTGTGCCTGTTATAGGTTTTCCATCACTGCCTTGGGGTCTCTCTGCGCTCGATGGAGCAGGATTGGCAGCTTCAGAAGACAACTCAGACCTTCGGTAAGCCAATTTGCCTCTTGGAACTGCCGCTCTTCCTCTGTTGACAGTAGAGGATGCCTGTGACTATTGAAATGGCTCAGTTAGGTTCCTAAACATAGATGGCATGAAATTAGGTCTGAATCTTCACCTGGTTCAAACACAGCATGTAAAGCTTCAGACAACATCCAAATTCTTTCTCCTGAAGAGTTGGTGCTACTTAGTATACCAGCTCAGTCTGAGCCTTCTCCCCAAACTTTGCCTATTCTCTAGCTTTTCTTCTTTTGTCTTCTCTCCTTCCTCCATCTTCGTTGTGGAGTTAACAAGTAACTTCTCTGCCACCATGAGTCAGCAGAGCTTCAGCAGCTTTTCCAGGGTTTTAATAATTGCCAATATACTGGACAAATAAGAGGGAACAGCCACTCTTTTACCATGAGTTATTTTCATTTTTCTGAAAGGGGTGAGACATCAAGAGATGAACAGAGAGAGCATCAAATCTATGTTAATGGATTGCCAAATTCAATTTTCTTTACTGAGATCCTTTTTGAATTGCACAAGCAGGAAAAGTGCCAGTGTCTGATAAACAGTTTTTAAAAATTACATTTCTGTATCTTCATACAGCTGAACGGGTTCTTTTCAAATTGTGGAAATAAAGCTGCTCCCAGTATGAAACATTTCGTACAAAATTTCAGACCAGTCTGGCCATATTATAAACTATGAAAAATAGAGAATTAAGTTAAAGCTGCATTTTAGATAAGAAGATGCCTTTTGTAAGTGGTTTAACCTTTGCCTTGTATCAACTACACCTTATATGTCTGTGCAGCCCCGTTGCATTACCATTTAACTCATGTAACCAGGAAGAAAGGACTCGAGGCCAAACTGGTTAACTTCTCTTATGGATAAGCTAGTTTTCATTAGAACTAATACCGCAACTCCTGAGTCCCTAAAATCCAGGAGTTTGTTGAAGGCTTGATGTGAATTTAACTTGTACTCCATGTGAGTTCATGTGTATTCATTCTGCAGGATAGTTGCTGTAGTCACAGGGCATTTTAAGTTCACCTCTCTGCGCCATTGCTAGGCAGCCCTGCCTCCTGTCCCAGTCAGGAACAGGAGGTAAAAATTGCAAGTAACAGAAGTCTCAGTGACTTCACGCTGACTGAATATTAGTGCTCAGAAACAATGTTATTCCTTCTCTTCTGCCTATGAAGACAGCATTTTATGCAATTCTGCAAAGACAGATACTCTTAAGAGAAATATTTCCTTTATTTGTGTACTCTCGCACACAGTCTGTGTTTTGGGATTTCACACTTAGATATAATTTTCTGTGGCAATTTTTGAGATGCCACAGAACCTGGGAAGCTTATTAGTTTTGAATTGTATGCCTCCATGATCACTCTTGATTTGTTTTTCTGGGCTTTTTCTGAGGGGGGGAAATGGCATACATCAGAAAATACATTGACAAATGTGTTGCTAAATATGTCTTAACATTATACAGATGAAAAGCGATGTGTTGGGTGGAGCCTGTGATAAACACATTGTTTTCTTCATCAGCATGACAGATAAATTAAATTCAGAGTTGTTTGGAAATGATGCACTATCCCAAGGTAGTGATGGCCCAGATTTTTCGCTTGGTACTAAACTTTCAATAGGTTTTCTGCCTGGAAATTGTTCTAGATGGATTTCACTACTATCTGATTTTGCAGTAATTTGCTTTAATTTCATGTTTGATTTTGGTTTTGCTTGTGTAGTTAAATTCTGGTATATTTTCTCTTTCCATTCATTCTGACTGTGGTCTCTGTACCTAGCTGCAACTTCCCTACGGAAAGCTTAACATGAACTGCAGCCAGAGTAGTAAAGGAGGAATCAAAAGATGACATTCACTGTGAAAGCCTCTTCCTCCACAGAGCTGGTTTGGAATTCAAACATTTTGCAGAGGAAAGGGGAAACAGCAAATCTTGCATTTTTCAGGGTTATGAGAAGGCACCTGTAATGACCAGGTACATCTGTTTGCTAAGTACATTTGAAAAGGGGGGATGACAATTATCAGGCTCCAGTAGAATGGGGATGAGGGGTGCAGGGAAGAGATGTAAACTTCCCAAAGCGTAAGGAACCAGCAGTTACCAGATGCTAGTGGGATTCCATGTAAATCAGCAGTCAAAAGCCTTCCCCTGTTCTGTCACTGCTTTCTCATCAGCCTTCCTCAGGACATTTCATGCTTACTCTTTAAAATGCAGGTCTTGTTTAATGATGTTGTAACAAAAAAAGAAATAATTTTTTAAAAAGTTTCCATTTCTGTTACTCCCATAAGAAATCCATTCAGAAAAGCAGTATGATCCTTTCTAGCCACAGTGCATTATGTTCTTAATGCACAAACTGCAGAATTTAGACTTCTGGATACAGCATTCTTCTGTTCACAGATAGAGCTCCTGGGTCTAGGAGTGCCTTTATGTGTGTAATCGCATGTCCCTTTGGGGAACCGTAGTTAACAAGTGCTGCGCTGTGTTCTTTTTGGGTTTATGAAGTGACAATGCATGTCTTTCCCTTGACTTTATTTCACTATAAAGAAACTAGGAGTCAGCTGGGTTAGCAATAGTAGCTTCTTCTAAATGGTACTGTAGTGCACTATCACTGTATCATTAAGAGTAGATAAGTCTAATAAAATGTGTTTGCCATTTTTGAGCCAGTGATTAAATGAACCTGCTGTTCTATGAGGATCAGATTAGAGCTGGGGGAGTATAACTCCCAGTGTAAATATCAGAGCGTGGGAAGACAAAGGGAAACTCAGGATGCAGGGTTTGCCAAAGGCAGACATAAGAAAGGGAAGTGTGGGAAAGCCAGGTTCAAGGAACATGCAGGCAAGGGAAATCGAGGCAACACAAAATGCTCTGAAGAAACAGGGAAAGAAGACTGAGAGTAGGGAGGGTCTTATCCCAGCAGTTTCTGTCCTGGTTTTGGCTGGGACAGAGTTAACTCTCTTCTTAGTAGCTGGTACGGTGCTGTGTTTTGGATTTAGTGTGAGAATAATGTTGATGACACGCTGATGTTTTAGCTCTTGCTAAGTAGCACTTATCTTAAGCCAAGGACTTTTCAGTTTCCCATGCTCTGCCAGCAAGCAGGTGTGCAAGAAGCTGGGAGGGAGCAGAGCCGGGGCAGCTGACCTGAACTAGCCAAAGGGGTATTCCATACCATGGAACGTCATGCCCAGTATATAAACTGGGGGGAGTTGGCCGGGAGGGGCGGATCGCTGCTCTGGCATCAGTCAGCGGGTGGTGAGCAATTGCACTGTGCATCACTGGTTTTTTTTTTCTCCCCCCCCCCTTGTTATATTCCCTTTCATTACTATTATTATTATTATATTTCATTTTTACTATTGTTAGTATTATGTTTTACTTTAGTTATTAAACTGTTCTTATCTCAACCCACGAGTTTTACTTTTTTTTTTCCCTTTCCTCCTCCTCACCCCACTGGGAGGGGGAAGCGGCTGCATGGTGTTTAGTTGCGGACTGGGGTTAAACCACGACAGTTTCTCAGTACTGACCTAAAGGACCAGGGTGGTAAGTGGTAGATGGGAGAGGTGGATAAATGAAAATATCCCCTTGCTCTCCTGCTAGGAACAATTAGCTTTGCAAGGCCTCCCCTGGCCTCTTGTGAGGGTGAAAGGATCCCATGTTACAAATTCTGTGATAAGCTGAAGGAACATCTGAAGCTGAATGGGAGCCATGCCCCCTTTCTAGGAGTCAGTAACCTCCATAACATCCAATTGCTTGTAGAGGACATCAGGGACACATCTGTCAGTTTGTGTATACCCGGAGGATCTCCTCAGTGCCGTGGTTCACAGGGCAACACAGGCTATCGCTTTCCTCATGCACAGTTACACACTGTTGAATAATGAAGCTTTTCCATCTGTACAGTTTTGTTTAAATCTGTGCATTGTGGATACGTCACAGGGGCCTCTAAGCTGTCCCAGGGTAGATAATGCTGCATACAAGCCTACAACCTTTGTTCGTGGCATCCAGCAGCTAGATTTTCTGGATCCTAGCATAACTCCTGTATCCTTAATGAGGCATGGGACACTCAAGTGTTCCCTGATTGACTTTTTGTCCTATGATTTTGAAGCTGTTTGAAGGCAAGCAGCTTGTGCTTCAGTCTCATCCTCTGGAGATACGACTACATGAGATGCAAAGCTATCATTTTACTTACTCTCTGAAATTGATAGGTGCTGCTTCTATTTCAGTGGATTTAGTGTTGATTCATTCAGGCTTGTCCTCCAGCATCTTGGTGAAAGGGGAATATGAGTAGAAGCAGCAGAAAGCAAATGATCATCACTGAAGAAAATGAAGGAAATTAATTACATCTTACACATAGTGCTAGCTTCAACCTGCAGAACATGAATGATGCATGCCATAAGTACCCTGGAGATGTGTAGGTGCAAAATGAAAGACAGTCTTAGTGGCCTCTGCTTGTGATTCTGCCTGTAGTCTCTGTGAAGATGCCAGGGAGATGAAGTTAGAATAAACCCAGGCTTGTTGCAAATGCTTCCCACTCTTTTACGGGCCAGGATGCCATTGCTGGAAGAGTGCCTACTGTCTTATCGTCCAGGCAGCACGTATGGGGTTTATGTAGCCTAATCTATTCAGAAACCCTTAGGTGTCACCATGAAGTATGCTTGCCTATGAAGTATGATTTGTTCTCCTAGGGGTATCTGAATTCTACCTTGCTGTAACAATTCTGCATATGCATCAGTGGCAGACTATGATACATGGCAAAGGTAATGAACTTACTTCCTGAGGAGCCAGATTAACATGGAGATCTTCTAGAAAAGTTTTGTTCATCGAGAACTCTATAATGGCTGGGACATCAGGTTGGAGGCATTGCGTAACTGAATTCAAGCAGAGTTGCAGCCTGGTCCCAGCAACATGACATCCCTGGAGCAGCTCTGTGCTGCCACGTGAAGAATCAGAGGGGATGGGGAGCAGCTGGTTTCAGAACATGTACCTGTGTGGCTCTTGAGGCTCTGTTTGATATCACAGGCTGCTGCAAGCTCTCATCAGCTGAAGAGTACATGACTTGCCAATGATGGTCATGGTTGATGAGCAGCAAAAGGGAGGAGTGTAGGTTTTTGGTGTCTTGCTAAGACTGAGGAGAAAACCATGGGGCCATTCAGGATATTGGAATGTCTGGCTCTATCTGATAGTCTACCTAGAACTAGTGTGATGAGCAATTTAACTATGGGTTGGTGGAGCATATGCATGCACATAAATACTTTTTCTTCTTCGGAGAATCAATTGGAAAACTGGATGCATCCTCTGATGAAATTTTCCTTTAACTGGATATGTTTCAATAGAAGATTTATACAAATAAATGTTTTCTGACAGAAAGACACTTTGTTGGGGGAAAAAAAATAATCCTGACAGTGTCCAGTTCTGGCCAGAGGGAAAGGAAGGAGCTCTGAGCATGTCTCATCTTACCGGTAAGAACAGGAACAGTAACATTTGACTGAGGACTAATGAGGTGGTAGTGTCAGTAATATGGCCATTTTGACAGTGTTTTATTTTCCACCAAACCCTAGAACATTTCAGTCTTCAATGTTGATGTGTAGTTGAAAACCTCAGGGCTAGCCTTTCCTCCTCAGCTGTTCCCTCTGCCTTCATGCCTTTCCCTATAGTTTCTCCTTAACTCCTACTCTATGTATACTTCTCTGAGGAATGAATATTTGTCAGTTGCTCAGCATAGAGCATATATATGCAATGCATGTTCACACATGTTCTTAGGAATTTCAGACATGTTCCCTATTACACATTTAACTAGTTGCTCCTTGGATCTCCAAATGAAACTGCCTTGGTATCTCACTATATGCTGAAGCTGTAGAGTTAGTTATTCTGTCAGGTCAGCGTGGGAATATCTGTTGGCTGCTGTGGCTCCTTGACTGCTGGAGGGAGGCAGCTGGCAAGAACTTCATTATAGGAAAACCACGATGTCCACGTCATATCAAAAGCCATTAAAAAATCTTATAACTTGCTTTCCAAACTTCAGCTTTTACCCTAATTTTCTTTGGGTCTCAGTATCTCCACTTATGAGAGAGGGATAGTGACATTTAATTATCCTACAAGTTGATCAGCATAATAGATGACTTGCTTCACTTTTTGTCTGATGCTAGTTATTTTCAAATATATGTCTTTTCCATCAGTTAAGCCATTTATTCCTTTTTGGACTTTCAACAGAAGTTATTCCATATCTGTTGTCATTTTTGTAACTTGCTATGCGTATCATTTGTTTTGATATATTTTTTTGGAGCTAGAATAGCAAAATTCCATGAGGACAACATAGTCTTCAAATATCGGAAAACAGGCTTCTTTTTAAAATGCAAAATTGTCTTAAATCTTTGGTTAATAAGCTTGTCAACTTCTGTTCACTGTAGGACCTTTTTTGATGTTACAAGAGTACCATTTTGAAAACTATTTAAAAATCTGCTGAATTACCTTTAATTTTCCATATAAAACTTGTGGCGGGTGGCTAACATTTTTCAGCTAGTTGAAATGAAAGATATGTATACACAGCATTTCTTAGGATCAGACCTAGATTAGTAGATAAGACAATTATTCTTGTACTTCCTAGTCTTATTGCTCTTCAGTGTAAATAGGCATACAGGTGTGAGCAATTAAAGAGTGCCGAATAGCTTTTCATTTGACCTGTTGAAATATTCTAAAATAATTTCCAATTTCTCCTTTCAGTTGCTTATGCATGAAAAACTCTACAGAGAAAAAAGCATTCTAGCTTACCTCTATTAGGACTCATGCTTGGACTCAAGTGTGGTATTCTGAGATTGTGATTTCAAATCCAGAGACAGTCAGAGTGATGTGTTACTATACAGCATTAGTAACATTTTGAAGAGAAAACTAAACATGACAGTTGAGCAGATTTGCAACTGAAAGAGAAAAACATGAACAAAGTTAAGAAGCATATAATTATGTTCATTCACACTGTGACTAGCATAAAAATGATTTATTCCAAATGGTTACAGTTGCATGCTTAGTCACTTCCTTCCCTGGCTTCAGCCTAATTCTCTTTTCTGGCATTTTCCTGCAAAAAATGTTTATTCTTCCTGAAAAAAGTGTTGTTCATCAAAAGTTTCAGATTTTTGTAGCTTTTAATAATTCAATCAAGTCTTTTTTAATTAAGCAAGCTACAGCAGTTTTTAGATATTCCAGCTTTGGTAGCTGGTGTTTCTGAGAAAGCTCAGAATCTTAATTATACTGACAGTCTTGGTTAGTTAACCAGCCTGTAATCTGCTTCTGCTTAGTCACAGAGGTCACTCGTCCGTGCCCAGTAATGATGGACTAGAACTTTCTGGCTTAAAAAAAAAACCAAACCAACCCAAAAGGTGAATTGTTGCAGGTATGTTTGGACTATTCCATTCTGTGTTTGCCATCCTTCTTATTCTTTCCCCATTGGTGTGTCTGGCAAACAGAGCTCTGAAGAAACGGTATGTGATTTAAATGACTTACTAGCTCATCTTTTCAGGCCATGTCTACCCAAGAAAATTATCTTAAATTAAATGTGATCAAATTAAAAAATAAACATACAACCAAACCCCAGCATATTTAAGTGATTTACAAAAGTGCAACAGACTCCCATATAATTAATTTCAAAACAAAAATCTTGGTTACTGCAGATTTATTTTGGTTTCTGTGACAATATTCTCTACTGTTTATTAAAACTAAGTGTCTTTTATCCAGCAGACAGGACAGCAAACAAATGACAAAACCAACTCAAAGGGAGTCAAATATTATACATGGCGTTTGCCTGCTGCGTCACGGTGTAAAACAATAAATACCTTCAAAATGTTAATTTCTGGTTGACCAAAATGTTGAAGAGGGCTGCAGGCACAGGGAGGAAGAGAGGAACCTGACATGAAGAGAAGAATTGGAGTTTTCACCCTTTCTTCTCCTTCTTGCAACAATAATGGGATAGGCATGTTGTAGTTTTTGCATTTTGTAAATCCTTCTATCCAGTATTCTGTATCTCCTAAGTAGGTAAGAAGCTTAAAAACACCTTTCTCTCTCACAGCTTAGTTGCATACAGAAAAGGTTAGAAAGCAAGGAATGCTGCCAGTTGATAACCAATTAGCGACTCTGGTCAGCCCACATAGTGGGGAGACAGAAGAGCTGAACCTGAGTGAGTCAACAGCTTCATTTCTGTGTCCCTAAATGGAAACAGGAATTGGGAGAAAATAGTAAAGACTTACAAATATGAACTCAGTTTCAAAACCAAACATTTTGCCTCCAGACGCACGGGAAGCAGGCGCATCTCCATCCACTTGTTCTTACAAGATACCTCTTTTTGTCATGGATATATGACAGAAAAATCTTCTGTCTATGTAATAGGGAAATCATGTGGCTTGCTGATTCGATCTTACAGCATATGTTTGTGTCATCATTTATTTGTCATCTGGACAAATTGACCGGATTGAAATCCAGAGCATGAATAGACACGTACCAATGTAATTAACACAACAAAAATACTTCTTGTGGGGATTTCTATTGCTGTGTGTTGAGCAGTTTCCCGTGTTCCTTTGTAAGACTGTAAGCTCCTAGGAAAGGAATGTACTTTATTCTATCAACGTAAGACTAGAAAGGACCCTAGTCTTAAGATAACTATTTACAAATCTAATACATAGAACAATCATAAATAGAGTGATGTCAAAATGTTGTTGAGTTTAAAATTCATAGGAGAAGTAGAAAAGAAAGGACTTTTCAGGGGAAGCTAAATATACCTTTGATTTGTGGTTTTTTTACTTCATCAATATGCATCATTTCAGCTGTATAGTTTAGTTTATACTATGATAATTGAACCCCACAATACAATCTCTATGGGATTGTTTCTAAGGCGATGTGCTTGGTGCTGTTTGCATGCATAAAGAATTCACATAGGGTGGTAAAAGCTAAAAGACATAAAAGTCTCATGTTTCAATGTGAAAGCCAGAAAGTAACTAATGGGTATTGGGGGGGTGGAGGGGGGAAGTACTGTATGGCCATGTTACTGTATAAGGGCTGTCTCCTATGAAGATCTTTGCAGTTTCCTTTAAAATACCTGGTACTTGCCACTGAGACAGAAAGCTGGAAGAGATCCAGTACTCTTATCTGACATAGCAATTTCAATGTTCTTCCCTGTGTGATTTAAAGTCAAGTAGAAATACACTGTTAGAATAGAGATATCTGTAAACGGATAAAAGTCTTGGAGAGTTGTATCAGAACACCACTGTATGAGAGAATCTCCAAAAAGAAAACTATAAATGTCCTTGAATATATTTGCTCCTTACATTAAATACCATGGTATTTGGAATTCTGTATCAGATACTTACTGATCAAAAGATTAACATTTTAAAGAATTTGATAATTCATTTGTTCACATAAAGACCAGGGTTACATTCCACCCTTTCGTACACACAGAAAGATGAGAGGAACACAGGAGTGAATACGCCAGGCTCTGTAACAGTCGAGCTGCAAGACTTGATTTTGCAAAGCTCCTTAATTTTGATAAAACAAAGTTTTATCCAAAGCCGGATTTAGAAAAGGTTTCCAGTAACAGTTACTACTCCGGTTATTCGTGTCTGTGCACAAAGTCCAAATCCGCTTGTGACGGTTATTGTACCTTTAGTGAGAACTGTGGAAGCCTACTTCTGTCATTACCCATTACTGACATGGTGGGAATTAGCATAGTACTGATAAACTTCCAACTTGGATCTTCTACTTCAAAAAGGTTGTTGTAAATTAGATCAGGGACATGGAGAAAGAGAGAATTCCTACTCTTTGTAGCACTGTTTTTTTTACAGTCAAATGTCTTAACTGATGACAGTATTAATTATCACATAATGAATGTGGTTCATTTGCAGAATTTCACAGTGGGAGAGGATTCTCCATTGTTATTTTTTCTCTCTCCCTCTCTTTTGGAATATTTAATCTCATATCATCTCATGAGCTAATACAACAAGTTGCATCCAAAAGATTAAGGGGGGGAGTTGCTGGTCCTTTTAAGTCTGGCAAAATTAGCCTCTTAAATGTTCAGCATATAATTTAATAGATATGCCAGTGACCTTTTTTCTGTTGCTGTTCTCTTTCACATCTACTGGAAGTACTTGATGGCTATTTTACATCCTTTTATTTTAAAGTGTTTATCTAGTACATTTGTATTCTTTGCTTACGTTGCCACTTACCTGGCATTTTATACTTTAGGCCACTTGCAGCAAAAATGTATGAAATCCTGTGTGTCCCACTGTGCCTAGAATATATTCCAAGAAGAGTAAATGCTTTCAGTGTTTTACAAGTTTGCAGCCTCTGCCACCCTTTGCTAGTATTTGTCTTTTGCTTTCTGCACAATTTGCTTGGTGCCATATGCTACTTCCTTGTCAGAGGCTGGCTGGAAGTGTCGTGTGTGTCAGCAGTGGCTTATTTTACTTGCCACAGTTTAATGCAAAAGCAGTCAGCAGCAGAAAAGGAATCGGCTTTGTTTCAGTTCCCATTCTTTCCGTTGTTGCCATTCAAGAAAGGTAGAAACCACATATGAAACCAGTTATGAAATCATTAGGGAAGTTCTCATGTTCTTAAACAAAAAAGAATTTAAAAATTACGGAGAGTTTTACTCATCATTGTATGGAGTGATATACTATTTAGACACTTTCCAGGAGTGCTAGTGAATAGGCATATCAGGGAGTCACACATGAATGTGTATGTCAGAACAACAGTATCCTTCAGCACACATTTTTGATATGTCTGTCAGAGGTCATTATTAGGAACTTAGTGATGAGTTTCATGATTTAATATAACAATTACTGGGAGGTATGTTTTGCTGATTTCTATTCCCTATGGAATTAATGACTGTATTTGTCTCTAATTTGTACTCTACATGATTAGAACAAAGGTCAGAGGTAAATATGTAGAGTCACTGGATAGTTTTACTCCTGATATTCAAGGTGATTCATCTATCATATTTTATACTAAGATTCCATTCATGCATTTTTAATTCAATCATTAATAACTCTTACAGAACTTGTAAGTATGTGTTAGACATGCTTGTGTGTGCTGTAAGTTATGCTTTTAGAAGATTGATCAAATCCAAAATGGAAATATTCTGTTATCTTGGAGTCTAAGACAGTCTACAGGAGTTGTTGCTGGGTTTAAAACAGAATTAATAAATGGGAACTCACTATAAAGTGCTGCTGCCTCTCCTGAGTTTTGTCATTACCTTTATTTAATGGAATAGATTTTGGCATTCATCAGTCAGCTGTACTGGCCTCCCATTGTCTTTACTTCCCCAAGAAAGGGAATTATTTCATGTGAAGAAAACGCAGTATGAATCTGTCTGTTAAATGGAGGCTGCCTTCATAAATCAAGAGCCATGTAAACACCATAGAGTTAAAATTTGCTTGGCTCTGGTTACCACAAGACTTATATACCATTTAGCCTAAACATACTGGCGTGAAAAATGTTCTTCTGTTATAAGTAGCTGTCCCTCATACTGTTGAATGTCTTCATTTAGGGTTAGGGAGCTATGCTGTAACATTGCGTCTTCAATTTGCATCTTAATTAACTTCGAACTGAAGCAGATAACTTATTTAACATTCTAAAGGGGAGCTATTGTGTCCAGTTATTCAGGATTAGTATTCCATGGGGAAAGAGGCTGAGATAATCGGATTCTCGCCACCTTGTGAAAAGTCCCTCAGGTACTGGTTAAAAGTCTTGTTTGCAAGATTCATTTCTGCTAAGTAGTATGAGAATATAGGATGTCATGTTTCACCATTCTCAGCTCCTTCTTAGATCTACAATTAAAGGTCAGTTTGTCATGCATATTCATCCACATCACACTGAAGTGAGTAGTTTCTGTGAGTCTGTGTGTATATCTGAGTGGACTGGTACCAGTTTGTAAGGTATCAGCCTTCAGGTTCATCACAGCCTGGTGACAGCGGCATTCTTCTGTGATTTGAGGTGTTTTCTTTCTCCCCGCTACTCCCTTTAATCAATATATAAATCTAAGTTGAATCACTTTCTAATGCACAAAGAAGTAAATAAACATCTATTTGATATTTATATATAGGAGTTTTGCTATAGCAGACAAGGGATGTGTTTTGATTTTTCTGAAGACTGTTGCAAAATGTTATTGCTCTGGAAAAAGATTACAAGGGAAATGCGATAATCCTTTTATCAAGATACTTGTCGTTGCCATTTAATCATAGCTGAAACAATAATGAACGCTTCTGAAGACAGTCAGTCTATCTGTGCTCACAGCGTTTCTTCAATTGGTTCAAACATTGTATAGATAAACAGTTTTGTGTGACTTTCGAGTAAATTTCACTGCTATTCCTGAGCTGTTCAAAAGCGCAAAGCTCCTATGCACACAGCTGGAAAGGAACTGAAGTTGTTGTAGAAACATGCATCATGGTTCAAAAAATTAACATAAAGAGTTTGTCAAGATAATATAACATTCATGAAAAGTCAGTGCACTTTTCTCTGTAATGCATTTCCTGTGACTCAGTCCTCTTGTTTCAGTTGAGCCAAATAGGGTTTATTACATAAAACAAAGCAAAGCATTATATTTACTACCATAGGTAATTGGCTTTATCTCAGTCTATGCTATATAATTATTCTTGCCAGTTCGATAGGATACTTAATAGGAATTCAAAAGAGGTTGTTAAGGAATTTTCTATTTTTAATGTCTAATTTTTAAACTGTTAACAGGTCAGATTTAAAAAAAAAAAAAAATTATCGTGAATTCCAGATTGCTAAAAAGGTTGTTCTTAGGCATTCTTGCATTCTCTTTGGGATCCTTTTCTTATTCAGGAAATGCAAATGAAAATAAAAATATGCTTGAAGCTCAGCAAGTAAATGCAGCAGCTAGATAGAAAGGTATCAATTTTATTAATCGAGTCAAACCTTTTCTAACCATGAGGAACTTTGCTATTCTCATTTCGTCCATTAAAAACAAAAAACAAAACCACCGGATTTTCTAGTTGGCTGCTGACCGTGCAGGTTTCCACCTCATAAGGTGAAGGTATGTTTTCAACTTTCTTTCCATAAGACAGTATCTTATTTTGCTGTCCAGATGGTCACTGTTGTATGTCAGCCTACCTTACTGTTACCGCCTTTAAACTGGGAAAAGCTTCTCTAGACCTATAATATAGCTTCCCCCCACGGACAGGCAATACATTTTACTAATTTAAAATGATGAGAATTTCTCCACATATGTAATTCTCTTTTTCTTAAAATCCTGAAATCTCTCCTCTCTAAAGTCTTGAAAATCCTTAATATAAATAAGGGCAACATACTTAATAAGTAACTATAACCCTGTGTTTCCAGTCCTTACATTTTTAGCCATGTAAAGGTTTGGTTTTTCCGCTCCTTCTACTTCAGACTTTCCATGTTTGAAGGCAATAGTCAGTCATGTAGCAATTCTTCAGTGCTTTCTTTAGTGGCTGAAGAAAAGAGGGAGTCACTGAACTTTGAAACTGAGGTTTGTTTGTTTTTTTTCTGACATCAAGACTTCTTGCTGTCCCAGAGGTCTGTTACAGTGTCTCTGCATTGTCTCCTCTCTCTGAAGCTGAGCTGCTGTCTTTCTCATCATCACGGACTTGTACAAATGAGCCAGAGAGTCTCAACACGAACATTCGTTACTGTCAAAGAAGTAAATCAACAAGAATACATGTGAAATGAGTGGGTTATCACCAAGAAACTCTTCTCTCTGAAGAAGAATTCCATTCCTTACATTTATGTCTTCTTCCCTATCTGGCTTTTTTATTTGATCTTTTTCACCCAGAGGAGCACCAGCCGTGACCCTCTTCACATGCTTTCGGACTGCTTAGATGGTATTGTGCGTTCATATAGAAATTAAGTTTTGGGTTTTTTTTTCCCTAGGAGCTGCTGTTTTAGTAAATTGACATCAAATTTTATGTTGTGTATATTAGAAATTGGCAGGGAAAGTTACCCCTACCCTTTACTAGGTTTCAAGTTTTTTTTTTGTTTGTTTTGTTTTTTTTTTTTTTAAGTCACAAATTGTGTTAAATCAAGGTTTCAGGGTTTATTTAATGAAGTGATGATTTTCAAAACGAGTACAAAATTATTTCAGCTTATTTGAAGTACTTTATGCTGATAATTTAGAAATGTTTCATTTAAATTAAATATAAATGAATGTAGAGAAATAGGAATTTTATTAATAATGTGCTTAAAATATTAGAGTTAGTTGTTGAATTTCTTTGAATTTGAAATGGTTTTCATTTTCACCCACTGGCCTGATTTGGTTTTGGATTCTTGTAAAAAGAGTTAAAACTTCCAACACATTTTATCAATAAAAAATACAGACTGATGTTTTCCCACAAGTCATTTCAGATTAAGTTAATCAGCATTTTAATACAAGTATGATTCATTAAAAAGTTAATCTACTAATTTATTGATATTGTGCATATATATGTAGAACTATGAGTTTTTAGATACATAAAACTGATCTAAAAAAAGGTCGGTAAATAGAGGCCAACATGAAAACTAGTTTTCATAGATAACATTGCAGTCTGTACAAATTTTGTAGGCAGGCTGTTTGCTTTGGCAATTTAAATAGATTAATGTCTTTAGAGATTGACTTCTAGAAATTGTTTAGGTGTGTGTATCATTTATTGTGATTTATTGTAATTATTGTAATTTATTGTTTATCTTGGGCCAGAAAGTTGGAAAGTTGAATTTTTAGGGTTTTTTTTACAGGTCATTTTTCAAATTAGCTGTTCCCTTTATACATAATAAAAATTTACAAGACATATTCTTGAAACTATAGGGACTGGGAAGTAAAGTTAAGAATCCGTTTCCTCAGAGTAGAGTCACAGCTCCAGCTATGTTTGGGCTTATATCTGTATTGGTGTCCCTTTTGATGTGAGAGGTAGACAAATGTTACAGTTCTGTCAATAGCTTTGCTTAGGAGGAAGGGTAAAAGCTGGAGGCAAAGATTATCTTCTTTGTTAATTCCAGTTTCCCTGTATGCATCAAGAATCAAACAGCAGTTGAGTTAAGCCTCATCAGTACTGTTTCAAGTCTCTTTCAGCTGGGCCGCAGCCCAAAAATCATACTCCGTTAGTTTTTTCTGAGTACTATAGTCCCAGGATCTGATGAGATTAGATAGTTTAAATTATTTTGTGGCTCAGTTTCTGTGATGTTTCTCCCTGCTTTTCCCTACTGTACATATACAAGCCTCCACAAAGCAACAAGAATTAACAATACGCTCTAATTTCTGACCGGTTTTGCATGTCTTGGTTTTTTTTTGTGTGACACTGACATATGCTTGTCTTCTATCCAGATAAAGGCTTCTGTGGCCATTATTTGACTGATTCTATGGATTCATAAGGACTCCTAGCACTTATTTTTTAGAGTTATAGTTGAAGTTGGGATTTTCTCAGACTGTGGGCCCAGACTGGATGTGCCAAATGTACGGTTGTGCTGAGGATTGAAGTTACAGATTCTTGTGTTAAGAAAGGTGCTCAGAAGCAGAGTCATAGTAGAGTTGGGACAAAGAAGATCACTGCTCTTACTGAGGAGGCGTTTCATCATTTATGGACATTTCATTATTTATTGAAGCTATATGGAAGTAGATGGGGTTAGGGAAAGATTGGAGCTTTCCATTTTGGGGTTATCTAAACAGTACTGACACAGTGAGGATAGGGCAAGTGGTATTTGCTGTTTGGGAAAAATCTTGAGTATTTCCCCTGGTGCAGTCCAAAGAAGGGTTTGACTTATCTATGCTAATATTATGTCCTCTTCAGATTAAGTCTGAGTGTCTATGGCCAAAGAATTTTTGTGTAATTGCCATAACTTTATTAAAAAAGGCAATAGCAGGTTAAACTGAAAAGTAGTATATGTTATTATATGTCTGTTTTCATATCTAGGATCTTCCAGAGCTTTATAATCAGACAAACATGTTTTGAATGGAGGGGGGCGGGGGGAGAACAGCTTTGATTTAAGGCACAGAATGGTTAATATTCCTTCCCTTATTTTTTCTCTGCCAGATAAAACTCCCACCACTTCAGTGGTGCCATGCAATAAATTTTGTTTCATTGGGTTTTTTCCTCCTTTTACTGGTGATTCATTGAGATTAAGCATTTGTTGAACTGCACTTTTTAAATTTCTGTTTATTATTTTTCTATGGTTGGTATTCTGAGGGCTGCTTGAAAAAGTCCACACATTTTTCCACCAGGTAAAACCTAACTCAGATTTTCTAGGATTAATTTTATTTAAAGAAATACAAGTTTAAAAAAATCTTGCAAAGTGACTTCATTTTTTCGTAGAGAACAACCAAATGGTTGTGTTTGCTATTGAGCTTGGATGAATACTGGGGAAAATTGCCATGCAATGTTCCTCTCCTCCACTCAGTTCCAAAGCATTTTCTCGTCCCTATGCTTTCATCAGGAAAGACTTTTTTTGATAATTGCTGTCTTGGGTAGAGCTTTTTAAAGTTGCTGTTTCATTCACTTTCTTCCCCATGCCTGCACCCAAACGACCTCACCCTACAAACTTTAATTTGCTTAACTGAGGTAAAGAACAGGCTTATGGCGGACTCAAACAGCTGTACTGAAAGAGGGATCAAAGGAGGGTGGCTAGTGTAAATGGAGTGCTGGATTATAGTCCTTGTGGGATTAGGGTAGAAGAACATAAATCCAGATACTATGAGGGCAGGAAGGTTTGAGATGACAGCATGGTGTAACAGGAGGATAGGAGAAAGGAAAGAGAAAGGAGACCACTGGATGTAGAGGGAATTTTGGGAAACATGGAAGAGCAGGACCTCTGATAGTAAAACCACAAATGTAAAGATCTAATCCTCTCCTTTAGCACAAAGAGGTCATGATTGCTTTAATTGTAATCGGCTTTAATGAAAAAGCCCAGTTCTTGTAAATGAGAAACTGAGGAAGTTTAGGGCAGAAGGGATAGAAGGGACTCTGTCAGACAGGATTTGGGGTAGGAGGGGAAAGTTCTTGCAAAGGTTAGAATTGTGATAACTCTGGAGCTGGCACCAGGCAGGAGGGGTTGAGACCTGTGGAGGAGGTTGTGGTATTGAATAGGTCTGGAGACGTCTTGGAGATTAGAACAGGCAAGCAAGAGTTTGTAGAAAAAAATGGGGTTTGGGATGAGGGACAGATCGCAGAAAATATGGTCTGGTCATCTTTAACTAAGACCCTGTTTTCAGGTGGTGACACTAACACAAGGCTGCTTGCACACTTCCTTAAAGGCTCAAGGGACTCCCTAATTTTCTTTTTGTTTTACATATGCCCACAAGATCTCTGATGTTTTAATAGGAGGACTTTCCATTTATTAGACCATTGCCAGGGTCCAGGTAGTAGAAAAGTATTAGTGCCGGGTCCTGCACTTGGGTCACAACAACCCCATGCAATGCTACAGGCTTGGAGAAGAGTGGCTGGAAAGCTGTCCGGCAGAAAAGGACCTGGGGGCGTTGGTCGACAGCCGCCCGAATATGAGCCAGCAGCGAGCCCAGGTGGCCAAGAAGGCCAATAGCACCTGGCTTGTATCAGAAATAGCGTGGCCAGCAGGACTAGGGAAGCGATTGTCCCCCTGTACCCGGCACTGGTGAGGCCGCACCTCCAATACTGTGTTCAGTTTTGGGCCCCTCACTACAAGACAGACATTGAGGAGCTGGAACGTGTCCAATGAAGGGCATTGAAGCCGGTGAAGGGTCTAGAGAGCAAGTCTTATGAGGAGCGGCTGAGGGAACTGGGGTTGTTTAGCCTGGAGAAAAGGAGGCTGAGGGGAGGCCTTATCGCTCTCTACAACTGCCTGAGAGGAGGTTGTAGCGAGGTGGGTGTCGGTCTCTTCTCCCAAGTAAGAAGCAATAGGACGAGAGGAAATGGCCTCAAGTTGCGCCAGGGGAGGTTTAGATTGGATATTAGGAAAAATTTCTTCCCCGAAAGGGTTGTCAAGCATTGGAACAGGCTGCCCCGGGAAGTGGTTGGGTCACCATCCCTGGAGGTATTCAAAAGACATGTAGAAGTGACACTTAGGGACATGGTTTAGTGGTGGACTTGGCAGTGCTAGGTTAATGGTTGGACTTGATGATCTTAAAGGTTTTTTCCAACCTAAATGATTCTGTGATAAAGCTCATTCTCCCTGTTGGCTACCCTTGACATCACCTTTATCCTTTGGACCTCACCACCTCTACAGGAGGAAAGCATTTACAAGCTGATCCGGACTAATAGTCACAGTAATGTGGTTACCTCATTTATTCTACGTTAAAATTGGGGGAAGTTGTCACTTGATAGGGAGTAACTTGTTGATGTATTAAAGTCCTTGAATGCATTTGGATTACGAACCTTTCTGACATTCTTGCTACAATGAACTGGTAAAGGCTGAAGTACTTTCATGCAGTCCAAGTCCAGCTGTGTGTTCTGCTGCCACGCATTTAACCAAGTCCAAAAATTTGATAGTTTAATATTCTGTACATAATTTCTTCTGAACACCACTGCTAGTATGATTGTTGTATAATAACTGAGGTGGATGTGTTTGATATTCTCAGATACTCACTGGTTGCTGATTGGGGCTTTTATATAACACAGAGTACAGAATAGGTTCTGATGGCCTTTCCTTGTTGGGAGATCACGTAATCTTTCAGTTTAATGAAACCATTTGGGTATACTGAATAAGAGAAAAATCAATTTCTGAGGTATTGACTGGAACAAAATTCAAAAGGTCAAGTATAATGCTTGATCTTGAAGTCTCTGGCTTAATACTCTGTTCAGCTAGGTGTTAAGTATCAGGCTTGGGTGCTCATCGTGGATCAGGATCACGAAATAAGGAATGAAATGCTGTTTTAGGCAAGAGTAGCTGGTTCTCTGCATTTAGGACCACTGAATGGGGAGTGTTCAGGGACGAAATGGTCCTAGATTTATCAATCTTCAACACTTGCTGACATAATTTTAAATTAAAATACAAATTCCGTGTAGGTCTTTAATGCGTAAATTATTGGCTGGAGCAGCGACAATGGACAGTATACAGAAAGGGTTAATTCCAGCCCTAGGAGTTCATAATTTCACTGAGAAAAAGAAATGACAAGTGTTTTCAAAAGACTGGAAGAGTGGGAGATATGACAGTTCTTTTCAGAACTGTGCATAGACCAACTTTCTGTACAGCTTGATGGTTTGACATCATTGACCCATATTGACTTCATTGGAAAGTTGAAAGTAATTGCTGCCGTTATTTAATTGATGCTATGAAGCTATCACAACAGACAAAAAGTATATACAGTAGCTTCACTGCTGTTAGAATCATAGTGCTTCAGTTTCATAGCGTTTTATACACTGATAAATCAAAGTAATCTACCAGCTTTACCTGAAGGGTGGACCTTAGCACAGATAGGGAAAGCATATTAGACAACGGACAGATAGACAATTGGGCAGAGAGGAAAACCTGACTGTACTTTGGATTTCAGTCTTAGTGTATTTACATCTTTAACACAAACTATTGTTGTCCACATTCTGTGATGAAAGATTTTTGAGAGATTTCTTTGGATTCACTAAATATTTAGTAGTGTTGTTATTACTGCTTCTCTTTTCAGAGTTATAACTGTTTATGGAATGAAATGCACATTTCTCTCTCCATCCTCACTGTTTTACTTAATGATAGTATGTAAAGGTGTTAACCTATTTATTGTATTGGGTATGGAATGCACATCTCTAGAAGGTCTCTCATAGTTATCCTACCCAACATCACATTTGTTTTCTTCCCCACGAGTTAGGCTTATGTGAAAAGACAACTTGGGAGACAGAAAGGCATAGTGAATCTTTCTGCATAGAGCAATTAAACATAACAAAAAGAGAGGAGGAAGACAGTAAACAGACTCCAGCAAGATACATTGTTTTGATGGAGTGTAATGTAGTCAGGCTGAAGGTATTGGACACTGTATGGAATGAGTTAAACTTCAGTCCTGAATCTTTAAAATTCTATTTGTCCTGCAGCAAGAAAAGGTCTCTCTCTTTAAGGGAAGTTAAAATTATTCAATGAGAATAAAACTTTTACAGCAAAAATTGTTCCCTGAGGAAGAATGGAATTATAGGAATTTAGAGACTTGCCTGCCAGTCTGGTCTCAGTGGGAATGACACCTTGTAGAAATAGCATTTGTTCATTTCTGAGTGTGTATTAAAGTGATTTCTTTGGACGCTTGTGGTGATGCAACTCTCAGACCGCAGCCAAATTGTCTCCCACAGCGGAAGCTATTTGAATTGAAATAATTAGAAAAGTTCTTTTAGAAACGTGTTACTCACAGACTTTTGCTATTGCAGCAAAAGGCAATTCATTCCTTAGGACTATAGAAAAGTATTTACTTTAAAATCAGTTGGCAAACTGGATTTAACGCCTAATAAACATGGAATTAATAAAACTAAAGCATATACAGAATAGTCTTAATTTATTATACTCATTGCATTAGCACTTTTAAATGACATTGAATTTTAGAATGTATAATGTTTGAATGCATACATTCCCTGAGATTGCAAACAGCTTAACATTATTGCAAAATATGACGGGCTGATAACAATAAAAGAAATCAGCAGTTTTATTGTTTTGTTTAGATTCTGAAAATCAGAGATGAGGAACAAGATAACGGTGTTCATAGATTTTATTGGTAAATTCCTCATCTGCATAAATGTGACTCAGTTAATGACAGCCAAATGGTTCAGTGCTGAAGTGAGGGTGCTTTAGAAGAGGCTCTTTACTGAGAGGTTTATTTTTCTTTCAAGAACGATGGTATAAATATAAAGCATATTAACCTACTGATGATAAAAAATTATAGCTTTAAATGTCACCAGTGCTAGCAAAAGTTTTAAGGTTGGTTGACCTGAATATAACTGGCAGCCATCACCTCTGGCATGCTTGTGGCTGCTGCTGAGGTGACATACTGAAATCAGTGATGAGGTACAATTTTTAATCCACAGTGTGCCTATGGGGCTGGACAAATACTCTTTCCCTGAAGGTATACTGCATTTTCAGAGTATTTAAAAAGCTAATTAAGGGAAGGAGGTATGCCGAGCTTCATGCTTCCCCTGTTTTAAAATCCCGACTCCTCCTACAGCTGGTAAATATCAGTGTAGGCAGAACTATATGGTTTGTGTTGAGCAGACTTCTCTGTTAAATTAATACTGGGTATATGCCTTTGTCTTTAGATAGGCTGTAAATGAAATTAAAATACTTATGTTTTTTCTGCTTTGATAAAAATTCATTTTGGTTTACTGGTTTGTCAAATTACCATTGATTAAGTAACTAACCCATATGATTTCCACTGAAAGCCGGAGAAATAGAACTTTGTATTTTTTATCTTCCATATAAGCTCAGATGATCTGAGAAATCTGTGTTACTTCAGTGAGCTGCTTTTCGTAAGTCCACTGTGGGCCAGAGGGCATTAATTGTGATCCTTCGGTTAGCCATCCCACAGCAGCTCTCAAATGCTTATTCCACACTCAGGACCAAATCCAATTTTTAGTAGAAATAGTTGCAGTTCTGTGCACTGTAGAAGAGTTTAATCAGGTTTAGCATGCCGAATTTAAAATCTCTATTCCTCAGTCATTTTCATAGATGTTTTAACTGTATCCAACTCCAGCATTGTGTTGTCTGGAAACTTTGTTTTAAAGTAGCAATAATTTTTTTCAATGCCTGATTCTCACCATAGGGGCTGGAAATGAAAGGAAAAAAACAGGGTTTATGAGACATCTCTAGCAACTGAACTATATTTTATAGAAATAAACTTGTAATTGCAGTGTGTAAAGTATGAAAATATTAGCTTCAGTGTTTAGCATTAGGTTTGATGGGCAAATAAACATACAAATGTTGCAACTCTGCAGAATTGTCATCCCAGAGTAAACTTGAAATGTAAGTTGCAGGAATGCTACTAGTAGTCTGAGCTGAGATGCTGAACTTCAGAAATAGGCTGTAAAAGTATAAAATGTTCTTTGTAAGGAGGCTTATGTTTCTGCATTTCAAAAATAATTATACTTAGCAATTATTTGATTTTCATTTTTTGCATAATCAGATGTAAGTATGAGACTTATGTATGCATGTGATGACTAAAATTAATTTTTTAGAAATGAACAAGTTTTCAAGTGAAGTCACAACCTTGGAATACCAGCTACGAGAGGTAGCAACAAAAGCAAAAGCATTTATACCTCTAGATGCCCCCAGTAGGCATGCGACACTGTCTCAAAATTGAGAGTGAAGTGTTTTGGAGTGAAAAGACAGCATCTGAGCTTGTGGATTTGTGAGCTGGGAACCATAGAGGGGTGAAAGCACAAACATGAAGGATCCAAACTCTGGCAGGCTGTAGGGCAGGACGGATTGGGAGACAGAGTGGGAAATACAAGGAATACTTGGGGGCAACATTTACTTGGCATTTGGAAAGGCGGACACTTGAAGATAGATGAGTGCCCAACACCACATAGGACAGCTGGGTGTCAATCCCTCCTCCTCTGTTCTCTGCAGCACAAGACTGCTGGGTATGTCCTTCCCTTGCTGTTCATAGCCCTCCCAGGGCTGCTTTCCACCCTCTCACAATTCCCAGATCTCAATTTTAATTGTAGTGTAAATATCTGTAAAGGCAAATATTAGCTATGTTAAGGACTTCACTTTATCAGGAGATGCATTAAGCAGGCATGTAAAACTACATGCATATCTGTTCATATGCGCGTTACCCACGTTTGTGTTTTCAAAGACATTTAGATTGATAGTTAAGTATTTAGGCTATTTGCTCATGAAAAAAAAAATCACATTTTTGAGATGCGTGTTTCACACACATTTTGTATTTGCACTGACTAGAAGGCCAAGGAAAACGTCGTTTTCAGAGTGCATGGCATAATATGGTTGGTCTGATGACAAAATCATTAGCCCTGGTATATTTTGTCTTCATTGCTGTTCAGAACAGTGAGGAATTCTGATGTGTGAGAGAGTATATTTGTTACTGGACTAAGACATACTTCATTTTAAGCGGTATCTAGAAACACATGTGCTTTCTGCTGACACTCATATTTTATGTGAATTCATGTGACAAAGATTGAAAATGGTAGTGGTATGTACAGTGAATACTATTATAATGGCATACACATTTTATGAACTGTGAAACAAAGAGGATAACCTACTAAGTTTATTTTGGTGAACAAGATTCGGAAGAGTAAGAATATATGTATAATTTCTTTAGTAACTTGCAGACCTGTTGGAAATATTCTGTTTCTCTGGCTTCATTTACTATGGGCTATTTTTTTTGAAATGTATATTTTAGTTAGTATACTATGTTATTGTTTAGTCCTTCATAATAGAGGAGAAGACTTTTGTAGGAGTCTTCAGTATTTCAATATGAAATTTTCAGAGCACTGCAGGTGATTTAGAAACACAGCTTATGGAATGTGATGACGAATCTAGTAGCTAAGGCTTGTTATCATCATGGAGTTTGTTTGGTTAACTTGAATAGTATGGGATCAATCCCCCCTCCCCTTGTATTTTAATCATCTAACAATGTACGTGATACCTCAAACAAACAAAACCAACAAAAAGGAGTTTTTAGTTTGTGGTATTGTAAGTCCAGTCTTACTTTGTCTTGGTATCCCCTTTCTAGAAGTGGACATGCTTTGATTTTATTTTGGACTTGTACGAACAGGGAAGAAAATGGAACCCTACCAAGTAACAACAAAATTAAATAATCTGTCAGTATTAATGGAATAAGCAGGGGGTTTGGTTTTCATGATCGGTGCAAAACAGAACTGAGATCCCAAATGAATGCTGCAGTGATGTCAATACTTACAAAGAGAACTTACTTGGGGACAGAGAAGAAAAAAAGTCTGAGTGATCTAGCAAAAATAAAATCTAGTTGTTTAGAAATTGAGTGCAAAATCTGAAACTAAGCCAAGACCTATTCTGTAGTCTGGTAGTCAGGCCTGGAAGCGACAGGTATGGGCTGAAACTATGTCAGGATGAGTTGTGTGATATCCTGAGACAGGTATCTAATCTCTGGAGTGAGGAGGGGAATTGGATGCACTCTTATGTTTGTTATTTTCTACTAGCTACCTCTTGGTAGCTGTTCTTTTTGTGTATCATGTTTCTGAATTGCCCTCTGGGAACTAGCTGTCTCTCCCCACTGATTATATAGGGAATGTAGAGTGCTATTGCTAGATGGCATCTAATTCTGTGCTTTGAAGTTACTTAGAGAAATTCACATGGGTGTCTGGATCGAGCCTGAAATTTCCAGTCTGCAGTACAGAAGGGGATACTGCATGTAAGGATGAATTCAGTTGTGCCTCCACTCAGTAGAAATTCTTTGTTTAAACCCTCTAGCTGTTTTGAAAACTAGTTTGAAAATGCTGAAAATTGAAGGGGATTAACAAGATATACATGGAATTTGGGACAAACATTTAGAAGGGGCTTCCACTGTTTGGTACATAGTGAACATCAGTGTCAGCAGTAGGTAGCATGTTTTTCAGCAGATAGTTTCTAGTAGCCCGCTTCTCTCTCAGATAGTAGCCTTAAGACGTGGTTAGAAATTCCAGGAGCTATACATGTCACTGTCTTTCTTTTTGCTTCTCATGTTAGGTAGCATCTTGAATTGAAAGGAAGGGAAAGAGGAGAAGAGAAGCATCTTTGAAATAGCTACAGTACATAGAAAACATTAGCTGTGGAGCTGTGGTCCTGGCTGATTTCTGTTTGCATCATGCTGGGGAAAGTAAAGGAGTCAGAATGACGAGTGTCTTGATAGACTTCAGGCAACTTATTAGTCCTCATCCCTCAATCATTGGCATTCCCCCCGATGGGACCTGGAAGGGTGAAGCAGAGACCACCAAAAATTAGCAGTTCTCTGAGCATGGGAGTTGGCCAAACTCTTTGTCACAAAAGAATTATCTGGCTAAAGTAGCATTTGTTTTGTCTGTGAATTGTTCATGAACAGGCATTCCTCTTTGCTTATATATTATTCACAAATGTTGAAATATTTTATGAACAAATGTTAGCCCGTGGGCATAAACTGTTTGCTTGAATTATTTGCAATTTATTGTTCTTGGTGTGCAGTTGGTCACCTAGGTCACAGACTATTGTTTCTACTTTTAGATTCAGTGACTAAAGAGTAATGAATTATGCGTAGTTAGCAGTAAGACACATTTTTATTCACTGCAGCAGTGGATTTGTACTAAGAAGTGGATACCACCTCTGTCTCAAGAAGTCCCAAGCTCAAGAAGTTATGCTGCATATTGCTAATAGGTGGGAGCACATAATTTAGAAAGTATCAGTGTGTATTTTTTGTGTCCTACATACTTTTCCTAACTGTTTCTGGCTGATCACTATCAGAGGTAGGATACTGAGCAGTAGGGAGCTGTGGTCTGATCTCTTACACATGTTCTTGTATTTATATGAAATCCCAAACACTTGTGTATATACCTTTTATGAAGTGGCTGGGTTTAACATAATGCTAAATTAACTGGGACTAATGTTTTGGGGAACATCTGAAAAAGCTTTGCACATGAGCACAAACATCATACATGGGGTCATTTTTACGGGTTGCTTTTGTATTAGGTAGATTGTCTGCTGAACTATGGCAAAGATTATTTTTGCCCACTTCACCATTGTAAACTAAGTGAATGGTTCTTATTGGACGTGTACTATACTCTTTAAGAGAGAGAAAGTCATGAAAATTCAGTGAATTGGAAGTCTGGGAAACAGGGAGTAATAAAAATATTTTGTATTTTTTAATGATTTTTCAGTATAGTTTGGAGTAGCTGAATGGAATGAAAGAAACTTAGTAACAACAACATACTAAAGATTTGAATCTTTCCTTTCATATTTATTCTTTAAGAGCATTCCTTCTTGTTAAAGGCTTCCTCACACCAGTCTATTCCTGCACTCCATTATAAATGCAGTATGTCCTATACAGAAATGGTAAACTTCTTTGCATTGCATTAGATTTTCTATTGTTGTTTAAAATTGAGAGGAAGAAGGGGGCAAAGATAGTAAAAATACAATGTCATTTTAATGGTACATTAAAATTGTTTATCTATTCATATGTATTATAAATAATTGGTTACTGCATAAAGTAAGTATTTTTTGTATGCTACTATTTACATTTTATAGTATACTCTTGCAGGCAATGTCATTAACACAACTCTAGCTACTATTATTGAGCAATGTAAAGCCATATTTTACTGGTTATATCATCAGTAAGAAATCTCTCTCAAAAACAATTTTTCCCCATCTTGAAATTTTGTTTGAGCTTCAGATTAAAAATATATGTATATAGATTAGAATGAATGGTAAAACAATACTGTATACATTGTTTTGGTTATAAAGAATCTATATGTAAAAGTAAAACCAAGGAAAACCTTCTAAAAACAAGGAGAAAAGTCTTATTTACATCATCAGAGCAGGAACTGACATGAGCTCATTAGTCTCTGCTTAAATTAAGCCTGTCCCATTGGTTTCTAGTGCTGGTTTCACTTGCTGGTGGGAGAAGGTGAGACCAGTATGAGGGCTCTCCTATTTGTTGGTGTGCAAAGTTTTACTGCGCTCAAAACCACTCTGCTGTGCTACTGCTTATTTGATTGGACTTCTTCATACTTAAATTTGGAAACTTATTTAATGTTTTTTCCTGGCTTGGGGCTTTTATAAAATAATCACTATTTAGCTTGGTTTCTTAGGAAAATGAGGTTTAAGCAATTACATTGCTGACTGTGGGTCCCCTCTTGATAATTTTTGAGCTTCTGGCTGATTTCAGCCAAATCTGTCTAAGTGTTGAAGTCACTATGATAAAGATTTAAAAAAAAAAAAAAATCAATTATTGGTTGGAGAAGAGAGGTCCACATTAAAGCTTCTGTGGAGCATAAAGCAGTTGTAACTACACATTAGCCATAGGGAGGGAGCCATCAGCCTGTTGGCCAGTCAGCATAGTTGGACGGGTGAATCAGCATGTACCTTAGCGTGCTGCCATGTGGCCTGTTAAATGAACAGGGCATGTGGGAGGGGGAGCAGACAGAATGGGACAGGCTGTTAGGCATATAGTACAAATCCACTGGAAATCACACTGCATGGATGTTCTGCTCATTTTTCAAAAGCCTGTATAGTCTTATGTGTCCTTCTAAGAAGAGCCAAGATGATGTGTCCTAAATATGAGTTGGGTTTACTCTCAATAGGTTTTGAATTTCACATTGCATTACCTTGTCTCCTGTGGCCTTATTCATGTCTTACTCTGTAATGTGTTGAATATATGCTATAATAAGAAAAAAAGTCTGAAAATAATTTGTGAGAAACAGTGTAATTTTCAATATACTAATGGGTATTAATGGAGGATTAATAGATGAGTCTTGAGGACGTTCTAGAAACTTCACAAAATCCATTTACTCTTCAAGGTATTCAGCATTGCTATTGTTATGATGAATTGGTTTGTCTTCAGTAAATAAGAAATCCTTGTACATTAACTGTAGCAATGTCAATATGTTCTCAGTACACCAGTCAGCTATGTTATAATCTCAAAGGTAAGAATATTGATTTGAGAGCACACTTAACCTGGAGGAGTGTGCTTCTTTCCTTCTTTCACATACTATGAATCTTCTCATATTACCTTAAAGAAAGAAAGTGAGTAAACAACAGACACCCTCCTACCCAGCCCCCCCTCCACCTCAGCAACATGAAAGTACTATTGTGAGGCTTGGCCACGTTCCTTCCACCACTGGGTAAGTTCTTTGACGCAAGGCACAGCTTTTTGCTTTGGGGGTGGAGGTGGGTGGGAGAAGGAGAGAGAGCGTACTCAGGGTACTCTTTGCAGTGTTACCTAACTTTAGTGGCTTTCATGGATACAGGACTTGTAAAACCTGATATCCTACTTAATTCTCACCTCTAATGGCACTGTACAGGTGTATCTGAGACCCTTTGCAGTATTTAAAAATGTCAATGATGCATCTAGAATGACTTCAAAGGGGCAGAGTTCATCAGATGCCCTCAAGAAGCATTTCTGCTGGGTTCTCCCTGAAGTCACCCAACAGGATCAGGATCACCAAATTTGGAGGGCTCAGTCTGCTTCTTCACAGAGGATATGCAGGGCCTGAGGCTACTGTCATGGTCATTGCATGTCTCCCAGATGAGGGGTGAAGGCAGGACAGTAAACTTTGATTGTCTTTATTCACATGACTATCTTAAGGCAGTGCAATGGCCCCAAACTAGGTGCAGTGAGATTTTTTGCAGTCTCTGTGATGAAGGAATGCAGATTCACTTCTGGAGGGGAAAACCCTACATAAAAGACCTCCAATGTGGGCTCTGGCTCTTAAAAGATATACAAAGACTGTGAACAGGGAATTAGTAATCAGTGGAATTCAGGGACAAAGAAAGCTTGGGGAGGAAATGAAAAGCGAGAATTGTGATTTCATAGCAGATGAAATGAAGGTAGCAAAAGAGAGGCCATGCTAAATGTAATCAGGCATTGATTCCCTGTGGGGGATGACAGAGTAGGCAACGCGTCTGGGACTGTGTGCCAGTTACATTCATAGCCAAAGTATGCATACAGCTGTTGTTTTGAGATAGCATTTCTCTGTAATGTGCCATTTTGTTTTATTCCTGTGAATGGTGAAGCGATAGCTGGTTTATTTGAAATCCATCAATGTAAAATGTATTGCAAACAAAGGCTGTGCATGCTATCATGTTATACTTCTCCCCATTTTTACAGTCTCCCTCCATAAATACGTACACCCTCCTTCAGATTGTTCAGTTGAGGGGCTGTACATGAGTGACTTGTGGAGTACACCGGGCTCTTGCTCTGAATAATAAGCAAAATTAACTTAATTGTGTAGAAAAACACGTTATTTATGCTGGTTTAGAATGAACTAGCTCAGGTCTTAAGGGAAATGTACTGTTGTATCTTGTTGGATACAAACAGAAATGTATGTGCTGGTGATCAGCTAGTGCAGTTTTCTGCCACTCCCTGAGCACTGAGCTGTCTGTCTTCAAGCATCCTCTGTTCAGCTCTGAGGAAATGGCTTTTTCCCACCTGTATTCTCACAGCTGTTGTTGGAGATGCAATTGGAGGTGTTCTCTGTGAGAAGATTAGTCCATCACTAGGACAGTCAGGACCTTCTGTCTCAAAGACTTCATATCTGAAACAGCCAAAGAGCCAAACTTAGGACAGGCAAAGAAAAATTTTAAACCAGGAATTTCATCTTTAAAAATCAGAATATAGTATCAGGCTGATTCTGAGGAATAGGGTAAATAATTTGCCAAATTTTTATTATATGTTTTCATTCCACATTTTTAACTGTAATTAAAGTCCAAGCTCTTTAGCATATTCTGCTGGAAAAAAGTAACAAAAGGAGCAGTGAAAACCAAGGAGATTAAAATATCAATGTATTTGCATGCACAGCAACAAAGTTCCTCTCTTTCATCCTTTGGATCTGTTAAATCTAACCATCTAGGCCAGCTGCTCTATGTTAAGCTACACTAATCAGGGTAATGTCTATAGGAAATACTATGAGATATATTGTAGAGAATTTAGCTATAACAACAAAAAGAGAATGAGTATTAAGTTAGTTCTTTGAATTAAGTTATACCAAACCTCCCCCAGTTTTTTGCAAGTATAACAGCGAAATATTATTAAAATTCACACATCTAATTGGTATCTGTATATTGCTAAAATTTCTAGTTTAGACTTGGTCTCGTGCATAACACAGGCTTTTCTTTGGCTAAAAAAAATGCTTGTTTGTCTAAAGTAATGGCAGGCAGTAAGGGAGATTTAAAGCGAATGGATTTACGATTGAAAATAAAATTAGAATTAGCTTTGTGAGCAGAATTTAAGAGCTATAGAAAGCATCAACCTCTGTCCTGTTTACTCATCTTTGACTTTTTATCAGGTAAACGTTATTTGCTGCTTTCACTGAGTTAGTATTTGCTTTCAGTTGCCACATTCTTTCTTAGCTAGTCTTACAGATTGTACCCGTAGTTTAATTATATTAAATTATCTCTAAGTTTCATAATATGCTCTATCTGTCAATGAACATACAGCCACAAGGGAAGGTTTTATCTGTAAATCTGAGAAAGGTTTTTTTTGTGCAGAAATCTGTCTTGGAAACTAATGTTAAAAACCCGAAAATTCTCTGCCCCAGTTCCTGGAGCACCACCACCTCCCCTCCACCTAGGTGCTCGCTGAGCTGTTTCTCACAACTGTTTTTCCTTATTCCTTTCTGGTGTTTTTGCCCTTTATTAAATCTGTTTCCCCAAGGCGCCACCAGTGTGGCTGAGGGATTCAGCTGTGTCTGGCTGCAGTGCTCCAGAACCTTCCAGAACCGGCTGGAACCAGCTGTGTCCAGCACAGGGCAGCCCCAGCCTCCTCTCACAGAGACCTCTCAGCCCTGCTTCCAGCGCCTGGGCACGGGCCCCTGATACACTTTTAAATGGCATTCCCAGTAGTAATGTTTATTTTCCCATAGAACATATCAAACAAAACATTTTGGTTTGAAATTGCAATTTCAATCTTCTGAAAAACTCCAACTTTAAGTTGTTATTCTTGCTCTGAAAAGGGACTTCGAGGTAAGAAAATGTTGACTAAGACTATGGAAGCATGGACATTTTATTGTAACATTTCTGATTGGAATAGAAAGCTTTTTACCGTTTGAAATTAAAAGAGAGTATTTCATTTACTGTAACTGACCTGATAGAGAGCCAGGCTGAGGCGAATAGTGTGGAAGGAGGGAGGCATCAGCTGCTTTGGCTCAACAGTCACCTCCTGTTATGTATCTGTAGATAGCCAGCTCTCTCTCATGCAGTGTACAGGTTTTCTCGTGTGGTTTTATTAGTGTGAGTCTTCTATGGAATCCCAGCTACCAGTTATTAAATGCATTGGAAAGAAAATAAAATGTTATGCTTTTTTGTGTGCTAACTTCAAACAAAACTCTCCATATCTTTGTAGTACAATGAAATCTTCCCATTTAGCTTGAACTGCTGAAAGAAAATATGGTGGTAGGATTTTTACATAGGGAAAATCTGGATTTTTGAGTCACTTTCTCTAAGACTGCCCTTTTCATTTGAAAATCATTCAAGCAGGAAATTCCAGTTTTCATTTTGTTTTTACTTTATAAGTACTTTGGAGTTTTTGAAATTAAAAAAACTCAGGGGAAAAAAGTAATCTAAATTCAATGTATATTTCTAAAAATTATATAGTTTTTGAAAATAGATGTTTTAGTTCCAAAGTAGTTCAAAACTTTCTTGTGAAAAAATGTTCATATTCAGTTCTGCTTCCATTTAAACAACTGGTAGTATTCCTGCTGCCTTCAGTGGACGCAGCATTATGTCTTCCACTGTTTTGTATCAACTCTTGGAAATAATTTTTGTATGTTCTATACGTTTTCATCCAGGTTTGCTGATAGCTAAACAATTTCAGGTGTTTTAATTTAGTGCCTAGGGAAGTTGGAAAAAGTTTGCTTGACTCGGGACATGCCTTTTAGGTTTCTTTGCAAAAAGGAAATACAGAAAATACTGAAGCCTTTCATTTACAATTATGCAGTGAAAGAAATTTTTAAAATGACATTATCAAACCCATCTAAAAATAAAGAGGCCTCTCCTTTTTGGACACTGAAAGTGGAACTCATGTTGCTTAATTTTCAATATCTCCAGTGTAGTGATCTACACCTAACCTAGCTGTCTAGGTTCCCATCACAGTGCTGGGAGGCTGAGTCAGTACGGTCAGTGGAGTCTACAGTCTGACCAAATATAAATGTCAAATTTAGGCTGAGTTTAATTCCATTGTCTGTGTTGATTCTATCTCCACTGGCACAGTAAGAGTTCAAAGCAACTGATTTGGGTGTAGATATCAATACTGTAGATGCCATAAGTCAGATGATTTGAACTGAGTAAGAAAGATGATTTTTCTGTATTGCAATGTGTGACTTTTCTCATTGTTGTGCTGCCAAGCATTGACGAATCAATAGACCCAGGTATTAAAAACAGGTGACTTGAAATTTAAAGTAGCAAACGTTTGGTACACTAGGGTCTTTCAAATATTGACTAACAATAACTAGGAAATAGATCAGTACTTTTAATTTAATCTGTTAATTTATACTGTTAAAGATGAATGAGCTTCATCAAAATATAAGAGGTTGGAATAGAATTCAGAAGATAACTAACCTTTAAGATCAGAAGCATAAATTCCTATACATGTATTTCCTCCACCCCACCAGCTATCAAACACTATATTGTCAACATAATGCAAACAGTAAATTCTGAGATCTCATAAACTAGCTGGAAAGTAGGTGTGAGTTGTTTGAGACTATCCTAAACAAAATAGGTTGTTTTAGAAAGATGAATTTGCAGTTCTGAATGTTATGCTAGGTGTCCAGCCAGCATTTATTCCACTTCTATTTTACATTCTATGCAGCTTTTAAGCCATTCAAAGGGAATTGATATTTCTAAGATCTATGACTACAGTCAGCTAGGCCCATTTGGGCGTAAATCCCAAACACCACACAAATCATTTTAAAGTAAAAAGAAAACAAATAAATTTAAGTTTTGTGGTGGTCAAGTGCAAAATTATTAAAGCTTGGTTTTTTTCCTTCATCCAAATTGGAATGACTAGGAACCTAATCAAAATACTCTGTGGAGGAAAATGAATACCAGGTTAGAAACAGAACAAATAAAAGAAATAAATAGCCACCGTGTAGCACTATAAGATTTGTGGCCTAAAGGCTGAGAAAATTAAAGGGAATTTGGCTGTAATAAAGGTACTGTATCATAGTGAAGTGTAACGCAATTGTAATGTTAAGTCCATTTTGTAGGAACAATAAAAAAGACCTTAAAAAGGATTTTTAAAAAAAAAAAAACTATCCCATGTGACATAGCAAGTAAACCATACAAATATTTCTCATTCTTAACAATTACTTACTTTAAGCAAATCTACTTGACATGCACACCAGTAAATTCCCATCAGGCGTATATCAATACTAAATTAGGCCCTGTATTTCCTGGCAATCTGAACAGCTTGAAGGTGCTTATTTTTATATTTTATTTGTATAGCTATTGCTTCTGAAGTAATTGACTCTAGGTGTCTGAGAATCTTTTTTATCATGCTGAAGCCAGTCAGGATCTTGTCCAGAGATATTTCTCTGTACTTAGCAAATAATTGTATTCCTGTAATGGTGATAAACAGTATTTCATGTGCATGTCTTATAAAAAGAATACAGAAGCAAAGTATGAATAGCATCAAGACTGTGCCTTTCACATTATATGAGATGCTACATTATAGGATTGGCCTGCTGAGTTATTAACAAAGGCTTGGCTGGTCATAAACACTTCACAACTGCAAAGTACACTTTGCAAACTGGATAATACTAACAGCCTTTTAGTCCAGAGTATTTATCATGACTAAATGCATTAAAAGTTGGCTGATTATCTCCATGATTGTACTCCTGTGTGGCAAAGCTAGTCTGTGGAATAGCGAAGCCAGAGAGGCATGTAGGAGGAAAGGCATCCATGTTGTCAGGCCTGTAAAGCAGCTGTGAATGTTTCTTCTACAGTCTTGATGTGACAGCAGGTTATACAGCCTCAATATGTCAAGCCCAAATACAGGCTGGGCGATGAGTGGATTGAGAGCAGCCCTGAGGAGAAGGACTTGGGGGTATTAGTGGATGAAAAACTGAATACCAGCCAGCAATGTGCACGCTCGCAGCCCAGAAAACCAATCGCATCCGGGGCTGCATCAAAAGAAGCGTGACCAGCAGGTCGAGGGAGGTCATTCTCCTTCTCTACTCCGCTCTCGTGAGACCCCACCTGGAGCACTGCATTCAGCTCGGGGGCCCCCAACATAAGAAGGACATGGACCTGTTGGATTGAGTCCAGAGGAGGGCCATGAAGAGGATCAGGGAGCTGGAGCATCTCTCCTATGAGGACAGGCTGAGAGAGTTGGAGTTGTTCAGCCTGGAGAAGAGAAGGCTCCGGGGAGACCTTACAGCAGCCTCCCAGTACCTAAAGGGGGCCTACAAGAAAGCCCGAGAGGGACTTTCTACAAGGGCATGTAGTGATAGGCCAAGGGGTAATGGCTTTAAACTGCAAGGGGGTCGATTTAGATTGGATGTAGGGAAGAAGTTCTTCACTGTGAGGGTGGTGAGGCACTGGAACAGGTTGCCCAGAGAGGCTGTGGGTGCCCCCTCCCTGGAAGTGTTCGAGGCCAGGCTGGATGGGGCTTTGAGCAACCTGGTCTAGGGGAAGGTGTCCCTGCCCGTGGCAGGGGGGTTGGAACTAGGTGATCTTTAAGGTCCCTTCCAACCCAAACCATCTATGATTCTATAATATTCAGCTTCTTCACTGGAAAATGAAGACATGACAGTCTTTTGGCTCCATTTCTGGATCCACATGGCCCCTTATGACTTCTGACATTTAGTAAGCCACAATACACTGGAGTTGCAAACCCCAGTTGTGGTCTCGGCATAATGGATTTGCACTTTTTTTTTTCTGCCAGATGATCCATAGTGGGAGAGGAGATGTTGTACTGAATATCCCACCTGATGAAATGTTTTCAATTAGGGAAGGTATTGACTTGACAATACAGTTAATAGATTTTTTTTTTTATTTTTTTTTTTTTTTTTTTTTTACTGCTCAACGATTTTGTAGATGTAGCTCGAATCCTCAAGTTATTAGTGACCAAAAAATGCCTACTCTGTGAAGGCTTGACATTGCTCCACGTACAGCAATGATCATAGTTTGGACTATTCAAAAGATTGATTCATAAATCTTTCAAAATCTGGATGGATTAGCTGTTGTGGTAGCTAATAGGTATGCACGAGTGGCTGCTGCCTCAGTCCCGGGCTGGGTGTTTCTGGCTCTTCCATCCTGTCATCTTTTGGACTTCATATGATTTTATACTTAACGCATCCTGCATTAACACTTCTTATCAGTTGCTCTAAGACACAAAGTACTTCACTGTTCTCTTTCTATCCTCAGACAGCTTTTGTATTGATGGTGTATTTCAGGGGTAGCATTGATTCCTAAACCCTGTAAGAGCTGAAGAGCTTTAAAGCTTCATGACATTCTTCTCTTTTTCCCAACAGACTAATGGGTGACCTCTGCACACTGCTCTCCAACCATATGTTTGTTATCTGTGAGTGCTATGTGCAGTGGTCTTGCTTGTTCCCTGCAGGCTGGAGGGTGGTGCTAGGGCAGCCTTCTGGGTACAGGCCCATGGGGAATTGCCCCATAATGGCTAATAAACCTCCTCTGTGCCATTGCCACTGTGTAGGGAGAGGCTGCAACGACAGCGAGACAGTTTGTCCTTTGCTGTGCTCTGGGAAGCACATGCATCGTTTCTCTTTTTGGAGAAACAGATCTCAGCATACACACACATTTTCAGAATGGAGATTCAGCACTGGAACAGCAGCACCTGAGAATGTAAGTGGTAAGGAAAAGAGCTTCTGGGCTTAAGTTTATGTCCTTAGAAAGTAGGAGGAAAACTTAAACTTCAAAACATGCAGCTATTCAGTCTGCTGAAGAAAAGGGTATATCAACTGCAGTCAGAAGGGTATTGCTTACTTTTATTTACTGGCATCCTTGTTTATTATCTTAACCCCAAAGCTAAGGACTGTGTGGATGTGTAAAAAAAATTAATTTCATTTTGAGAGTTATTTCCTAATGTGAGAGAAGAAGAAATCATGAATGATAGCTTGCTGTGCTCTGACCTGCCTTTTGACTGTAGTTTCGTAGCTAAACAAAGAACTGTTCATCCCAAACACTCTGAACTGCCACTTTAGAGAACTTAAATACAATTTATCCATCCTCAAATCCGTGGAACAAAACAGTAACAGAAAGTGCTTTTCACTACTGCTTGTTTAAAGATGACCAAGACAGACAGAGATGGCACTGCTCGTAAGGTTATGCGATGTACACTGTTCCAAAGACATTGAAACAACTTGCAGAGACTCATTCATTTTGGAAGTGATAAATTTAACTTTTGCTCTAATCTTTAATTTGTGTCTTAGTTTGTAATGCGCAGCAGTACTCCAGCCAACTCAGATTCTTTCTATAGCCTCAACTCCATAACATTTGCAGAATATGTTTCTGGATTTTATAGGGGTTAGTTCAGGAAAATATATCTAATTTGTGGGTCCTTGTTAGGATGAGTAATGAAACAATTATTTCATTCTTCTAATGCCACACAGAGTAAGATCCAGGTTAAGTAGAATGAATGCATTTTAATTTTTCTAGTTTGCATGACCTGCAGATTATTTTGTTCTCCAACAGTGAGTTCGTTCCTACCACAGTTATCGTGCTCTTACTTTCCAGTTGCCTGATATCCATAAGCTGTAAAAAGAGATCTCAACAACTCTGTGGGTTGTTTGGTTTTTTTTTTTGAAACTTTTTATTGCTCCCAGGAAATATGAAAGGTTTGTACTGATTATTGCCCTAGATGGATTTTTGACTGAAAAAACCCAAGGAGGTTGGGATTCCCTTCTTGTTAACCTTATCTTGAGCTGATGGAAGGTACTTCAGCATTACTCAGCAAGTCAGACTGGCAAAAACAGAAGTTGGACTCTTCTGCTTTTATGAAGGGGGGAAAATGATTATAAGATTAAGACGTAACTTTGTAAGCACAAACGCAGGGAGATTCAAAGGCAAAATGATCCAGCTTTTGGTAAATTGAGGCTGTCTATTCAGTCTCCCATGTATGCCTCTTCAGTTTATGATTGTTAGCTGGATAATGGCAGACTTTTATTTGATATTGTATTTCATTTTCTTCACGGCAATAAGTTACAGTAACAACCGGTGTCAGTGGATGCTGAGTTTGTATGGTGAAATCCTGACCTGCCTTGGGAGTCTTGTGGCAGGAAACAAAGATTATCCCATTGTCTGCACTGTTAGTTACCTCATATTTGTATCCAGTCGTGCTTTGAAGTATGACCCCTTTGAGTTAAAGATTGCGCTTTTTTAGTTTTATTTTCTATCCCTGGCTTTGCTATTGGCCTGAAGGTGGCAATGGCCAACTAACTTCACCGTTCTATGCCTCAATTTTCTCATGGGAAAATAAGGGAAGAGTACTTGCTTTCTTTACAAAACACTTCAAGAAAAGCTCAGTGTAAGAGTTAATTATTGCTATTATATTTTACAGTTCTACAGTGGTACTCATTACAATATGAATGATACATTACATTAGACTGATTGTATTGACATAATAACAAAGTATGAATACGGATGAGTCAATGTGTGTCTCCCAAGTCACAGAAGACCTTTTGGCTATAAATCTGATTCTGTTGCAGGAAGAGTAAAATAAAGCAACAAAGTAGTGTATCAGTGGCTGAGCTGAAAGTGTCTCTCAGGAGTGTCTCTGTATGGTTTTGTAAACTGTGGGCAGGTAGCTTTCTATTCCAGGTTCACTGAGAAGTCCAGGGCATTGCTTGTTTGGTCTGTCAGATGATGAGTGCTTAAAATTGTCTCATTTCTGTGCTTAAAAGTATCAGAAGATATAGTTGGAGAAAAGCTACTGTTGATCTCATGCTGCTGAGCATCTAGTTACTGTGATTATGCTCAAGTTGATTATTTGCTTTGGAGGTTATGAGAGAAGTAGGAGTAAGGCAGATAGTAAGATTTTAATCTTTTCTGTGTTTACATAGGCTTTAACTAGAGTGAGTTTTAACAGCAATGTTAAAATTGTATGTGCGTCTCCCTCCTGTATTACTGAGATGCCTTGCTGTACAACTGAGCTTACGCTTTTGATTGTAAACTTCATAGCTAAACTTCATACTGCCTTTATATTAGACTAAGCTGCCTTAAATTTTCAGTTTTCATGCCTATTACAGCTTGGGGCAGTTATGTAGCAGGTGGTATCTGTATTTTTTGTTATCTCTGAACAAGATTATGTTGTGTGGATTTGTATCTCAAAGAGGGGTTTCTCTTTGAGTAATAACATGCCACTTAGATCCTTAAATTTTCTCATTGTAAAGAGTGGCCTAGTCAAAATCAGGCAGTTCATAGAATTGCCTCTTCATCAAAGTACCCAGGTTTTTTGCTTTTTGCCTTTTAAAATATCTTTCTTTTAAACTAATGATACAAAATTGTATATAACAGAAGTACCTTTGAAAAAGCATTGACATCTTTAAAATGGGATTAGCAATTGCTTTAGAAAATGCAAGGAATTCACATAGAAATTCAGTTATGAATTCACTTCCTGTGGATTTTAGGTGATTTGGGGTGTTTTTTCCAGCAAACTAATGAATTTTTTTTTAACATTAAATATATATATTAAGGAAAGCATTTTATAGGGAAGATACCGTTATATATACCCACATGCTCACCTACATGGATGTATAAAGAGGTAAACTTTAGTGAAAGTAAAAAGCATCTGAGTAAAGAATCGTAATGGCATTCATTCTGATTCAGCAGTGCCTTATACGTATGTGCTTAACATGGGCAATCTCGCCTCTTTTCATTGGGCTTTTTTAGTTCTTTTCTACTATCTGTCCATTGAAGTCCATGGAAATGGATCCTATTGACTTTGTTTCAGGCTCTTAAAGCATATGCTCATTTAAAAAGCCTATTTTTAGCGTGCTTCAGTGAAAAAGATGGAATTATTCATATGATAAAACCTCTCTCCTGAACAAAGTTCATAATTAGAGCTATAGTGAAAAATAGTTCCAGTCTGGCCAAGTTCTTGTTTCATATTGTCTGGGTAGATTTGTGTTTTAGTTAGATACCCAGAAGACTGTTTTTAAAAAATTTCTTAAGTCCTTCAAGGTTAGATGTCATTGTATTCTGAAGTTTTAGCTAGGATAAAAAGCACTACAATACAGCATCATTCTTTTGGCATAATTATCTTAATTTTTTAATGAGAATTAAAACAGGTAAGTTAAATCATGGTATATAAAATAATGAAGCAAAGGCAGAAGTGGGAGTAGTACCTTTTAAATGAATTCACATCAGATGAGAAGAAATACACTAGGCAGGAACAACAAGAACCACAGTTAGATTTCATATATGAAATGTAGCTATCATAACAAACACAGTTTTAGCCCTTATATGATCATACTGCCCATGTCAAAATTTGAGTCCTCTGTGTGTGTGTATGTAATTTTTTTTTTTGTTAACCAAATGTTTAATGATCAGAAATCAGCAACAGTGCCCATGTTAGAAAACTTTTAAATCATGCATTGATTGACAGTTTCAACAAACAAGCCAAATGATAAATGAGTATGAGCAGAAATTGAATTGCTCCTTCACCAGCAACTTTCATTGGCTTCCTTTAACATACAGTTCTTTAACAAACCATGCAAAGTTGGCAGGTCTTTGATGTAGAAGCACTACAATATGACTGAGTCCTGGGAACACTTATTAAAAAAAAAAGGGGGGGGGGGGGCGGGGGGGGAAGGGAAGAGAACACAGCCAGTTTCAACTTCAGCATGCACAGTAAGCACGATGCTTTTCACAACCACTGCAAAAATATAATACCAAAAGTGGACAGCACTTCAGAGTAAGATATAGATACAGTATTATCTGTTGTCTGAAATGACATTTGTTGTTGTTACTGTTATAACTTCCTCTTTTTAGTTTAGGCTAAAAAAGGAATGCAGAGACATTGCCATCCAGGCAGGTTCCTATACTATTCTTCTTTCTCTTGAGAAGCCATAAATGAACCCATGTTCACTTATAAAGAGGTTTCTTATTTGAATATAGAGTCTCCCAATTACATATGTCTGATGCAGCAAATTATGCTTATGCAGAAGACTGCAGCATAACTCAGTCCTGAGGATATATCACAAATTCCTCCATCCCTTATACCTGTTTTTCCTTTATGGAGTACAAGAACTCGCTGGTGTATTTCCTGAATTGCAGTCTGCATCTCTTTGGCTGTTCAGCTACTTTGTTGCTTCCCCTTCTCTCAGTTATTTTTTAGGTGTAGAATAAGAATAAACTCCTCAGTTATTCCTGAATGGCACACTGAACTTAGTTCAAAATGTTCCTTTTTAAGAGCTACTTTGTAATGCGTGTAGATTTAACATCTTTGCAGAAGCAGCAAAAGTAAAAACATCTGATATGCTAGTGCTTGATTTGGAACAGAGGAATTAAAGTAAACAAGAGAAAGAAACTAAAAAGATCAGTTAGGAGTGAACTCTTTCAAAATTATGTGGAGACTAAATATACCATATTAGAGGCCCAGAGCAAATACATAGTACGTATCAGAGAAGACTTTGAAACAGCCACAGAAAGCTAAAATGGCTGAACAATAATCTGAATGTAAATACAAACAAAAAGTTAAATCACAGTGACTTTAAACTAAGAGCATGCAGAAAAGCTTGCAAGAATTGCATGAAGAGAACCCTCTTTCAAACAGGTCAGGTCCAGCAAGTCTTAAGAGAGTCTGTAAGATGAGCCAGGAATGACCAAAATATTTTCAGGAGTGCTCAGTGAGTTCAAATTCATCCATGTTCACTATGAAAGTGGTTGGTAGGATTCTTACTCCTACCTTTACAGTGGACATCAGAGGTCTTCCTCATGAGGCACTGGTAAAAGAAATCACAGAAAAACTGACAGAATGAATAGCAATAAATCTTCAACCCCCTGCATTCTTCCTTCTACTAAAGGTGATTGCCAGACTACTGGCTGTGGTGTGTAACCATGCTAAAAAGTGCCTCTGTACTAGAGTACTGCTACTTTTGTCTCTGTTTCTACATCTTTCATGTAGACTTCTAGTGCCATATGATAAACAGCATCAAGGCAGTAGAGATGTTTATCTGAAGAGTTTTAGTGAGAATCTTGTTTGCTGGTAAACATGGATGTAAGGCACTAAACAGGTAAGCTAAATCTACTGCGTAATGTTTTATATGACTAGACAGTTTGACTTTTTTCATGTGGTGTGGTTTCAAATCAAATCTCTGTTTGCTCTTGCCCTCAGAGAGTCCTGTATTACCAAAATGTTGAGACCAAATCTATCAATGCATTTGTAGTTGTATCACAAGCTCATCTGCTGTCATAAGAAGCTATTATTATTATTATCGTGTAGGCTGTTTTTATGATTGTCACATTTTCTTCCTGGGCTCAACAGTCTGGCGCACTGGGTTTTGGCAGCCTGTCTGCTGAAGTCCGATATTACCCAGTCAAGTTTTCAAGGATCTAAAAGAGCCTGCTAAATACAGCTTGAATATATAAATGTTCTTTCCTACCAGTTACCATAAAAACACTTGTAGTGTAGCCAGTGAAACTGTTTTAATGTACAGTTATGAAGAAATACCTAACTGTGATGTTGAAGCATAAATACTTCAAAGTAAACCTAGTACTTAGGGTACAGTCTTATTCATGATATTATTATAACATATTTGGTGTATCAGTTAAGAAATGCTTTTCGAAGATGTTGCAAGTTGTACGTGTACTTTTTCTTGCCTAGTCTTCATTGTTTCCAGATCAGTATTATAACTCATATTTTACAATAGACTAAAGATGAACATTTCATAGAATCATAGAATGGTTTGGGTTGGAAGGGACCTTAAAGATCACCTAGTTCCAACCCCCCTGCCATGGACAGGGACACCTTCCACTACACCAGGTTGCTCAAAGCCCCATCCAGCCTGGCCTCGAACACTTCCAGGGAGGGGGCATCCACAGCCTCTTTGGGCAACCTGTTCCAGTGCCTCACCACCCTCACAGTGAAGAACTTCTTCCCTACATCTAATCTAAATCTACCCTCTTGCAGTTTAAAACTGTTACCCCTTGTCTTATCACTACAATCCCTGATAAAGAGTCCCTCCCCATCTTCCCTGTAGGCCCTCTTTAGGTACTGGAAGGCTGCTGTAAGGTCTCCCCGGAGCCTTCTCTTCTCCAGGCTGAACAACTCCAACTCTCTCAGCCTGTCCTCATAGGAGAGATGCTCCAGCTCCCTGATCCTCTTCATGGCCCTCCTCTGGACTCACTCCAACAGGTCCATGTCCTTCTTATGTTGGGGGCCCCTCAGCTGAAGGCAGTACTCCAGGTGGGGTCTCATGAGAGCAGAGTAGAGGGGCAGAATCACCTCCCTCAACCTGCTGGTCACGCTTCTTTTGATGCAGCCCCGGATGCGATTGGTTTTCTGGGCTGCAAGCATGCACATTGCTGGCTGGTGTTCAGTTTTTCATCCACTAATACCCCCAAGTCCTTCTCCTCAGGGCTGCTCTCAATCCACTCATCGCCCAGCATGTATTTGTGGTTGGGATTGCCCCGACCCAGGTGTAGGACCTTGCCCTTGGTCTTGTTGAACTTCATGAGGTTCGCATGGGCCCACCTCTCAAGCCTGTCAAGGTCCCTCTGGATGGCATCCTTTCCCTCCAGCGTGCCGACTGCACCACACAGCTTGGTGTTGTTGGCAAACTTGCTGAGGGTGCACTCAATCCCACTGTCCATGTTGCTGACAAAGATGTTAAGCAGTGGTGGTCCCAATACTGACCCCTGAGGAACGCCACTCATCACGGGTCTCCACTTGGACATCGAGCCATTGACCGCAACTCTTTGAGTGCGACCATCCAGCCAATTCCTTATCCACTGAGTGGTCCATCCGTCAAATCCATGTCTCTCCAATTTCGAGACAAGGATGTTGTGCGGGACAGTGTCAAATGCTTTGCACAAGTCCAGGTAGATGATGTCAGTCACTCTTCCCTTATCCACCAATGCTGTAACCTCGTCGTAGAAGGCCACCAAATTTGTCAGGCATGATTTGCCCTTAGTGAAGCCATGTTGGCTGTCACCAGTCACCTCCTTATATTCCATGTGCCTTAGCATCATTTCCAGGAGGATCTGCTCCATGATCTTGCTGGGCACAGAGGTGAGACTGAGTGGCCTGTAGTTCCCCGGGTCTTCCTTTTTTCCCTTTGTAAAAATGGGGGTTATGTTTCCCCTTTTCCAGTCAGTCATTTCATGAAGATCTCACAGCATTAACTACTGTGCAATAAAAGTTGATGACAGCAGTTTTATACTAGCACTCCATTACTGTTAATTATTATTACCTTCATTGCACTTACTTGTTTCCAGCAGGGGCCTCATTGTATTTGATTGTGTCTAAACAAATGAGAAGGATTTTCAGAGTTTATAGTATATACAGATGAATGTTAGAAAAACAGGATAATAGCATGATTAATATGACAGCTGATCCTGTCTTAATAATACAGTATTGGCTCTTTGTTACATAAACTGCAACTATGCTTTGTCCATCAGGCTTGATAATACTCATCAGTCAAATTTTCTTGCCACAGTAGCACTGAATCTTCGGAAAGGAAGGACTGTGGTCCTGCAGACCAAAGCAGGATGGTAATTGCACTTGTATATGAGGTGGTCCTTGCAGAGGCCAGATGTGCACACACCTAATGGTGTGCCCTGTAATAACACATTAATTAGAGTGGCTAATACTGTCCATTCTTTGGCAGTTTGCTGTTGTCTTCTGGCTTATCTGTTCTGTGTTTACCTGTGCTAGCTTCCAAATTACCTCCAGTGTTACATTTGAATTGGGTTTTTTTTGAGATTGTATCTGTGGCTTGACCTTGCTTTTATTTCCTGGCAGACGCATTTACCTGGCACTAGAAGTAATATTCCTTGATTTCAGCTGTTTCCCACCCAAAGTGAATTTGTGAGAGTCTGGCTCCATCCATATATTGTCTTTTTCATGTTAAGATATGCCTAGTTAATACTTGCTGGTGAATAGGTATCACAGACCATGCTTGAAATTTATTTCTTATTTTCTGTCGAGTGATAAAGATGAAAATATGCCTCCCTGTTTTGTAACAGGCCAACACACTTTATTTATCTCTTTTCCCTTTCAGAATGGAAATAGTGTTTTACTGTAATAGAAAATACTTTGCAAAAATAGTTATTTTAAAAGGGACAGGAATTTCATGAATTTTTCAATGATTTCTCAGTTTAGTCATAGAATCACAGAATCATAGTCCATGCTTAATACCGTAAGATAACTCCCTGTCACTCACAGGCAGGTTGTCCAGGCTGCAGATTAACTGTGTGTCAGGCGTGGAGGCCTCTGACTGGTTTAATGCACTGAGCTTTGCGCTGTCAAAAACACCATGGCCCCACTGGAGCTGGCTCCATGCTGCTTCTAGCACTTTGGGAGCAGTTATCCGCCTTCTGGCTTTCCTCTGTGCAGATCTAAATGGAGAATTGTTGTGGTCATCTGGATGTGACACTTGGGTCAGTGCAAGACACATCTTTTAAAGTTACATAGTGACCTTTGCCCCCGCCCCCCCCCCCTTATTTTTTACTTCTTTTATAATTTAAATATATTCTGTATAATTGACTTTTTTTCTCTACTTGAGCTCTCAAACATCTTTCTCCCTTATTTCAGATAAACTGAGAGTTGATGGTATCATGTAACAGAAGTGTTAATGAGATAAGTATTTTTTGCTAATTCTAGATTAGACTATTTTAAAGCCATTATGCTATATTATTAATTTCTGCTATTTTCAGAGTGTTTTCATTCTGAAATGCGCACCTGTGGAAAAGCACGCATCTGTAGCGTAACCTGCTCTTTTTGTCTTGACTTATTTCACTGTGGGGTGTAGAGAAAGTGTATAAAGTGAAAACAATTTAAAAAAAAAAAGGTGAGAGTTATATAGAACAAAGTGCTTGCACACATACATATTCCTTCTCTCCTTTCACTCAGCTTCTCACTTGGTTACATTGAAAGCTAATGCTACAAGTTATGTGCAGGAAAAGAGATGATTTAAATAATCTCTTCAAAGATCCTACACAGAATCTACCACATGAAAGTTCTGTACATCCATGAATGATGAATGCAAAGGTAGACAAGTAGCAATAACCAGAGACTATCAGTCTGAGTAAAGCCGGATATGGAGGAGGCTCATATAGTATCTTTAGTTATTCTGAGAGAAAAGAGGACTGAAGTCAGTGTGTGTATAGAGAAAAGCTGTAAGGAAGATCCTCAAGCAGGACTGTCCTGAAGCAAATACAATTCAGAAAAGGATTTAATATATGTATAGAAGATGAGTGAAGCTTATAGTAAGTTGCACTGTTGCAAGCAAGGACTGTAGTGATTTTGCCTTCTGCTTTATGGAAAATAATAGTATTTCTAATTTGTCTCTGTTTTGTTTCCCTTCACTGAGATTTTGATTTGTTCCTTACTCTTATCTCTTCTTGCTGTTGCAGCTTGTGTGCTTTAAATTTCCTGCCACGTGAATATTCTTTATGCTAATTTTTTTCTTTGCTTCCTTGTAAAAATTGTTTTCCTAGTCCTGTATCCATCTTTGGAGTCTACAAAGACTGTATTATGCATATTTTAAAGTAACTGTATAATATTTATGAACACAGACAGAATTCCCACTTGTATAATACAATTGTGTAACTTAAGTAAAGAACCCATACAGTGCTCAGAAAGCTCCTGGTAATAACATCTCCAAATAGTCTGTGTTGCTTGTACTAAATTATCCATCAGGAGTGTGTTCTCATGGACAATGTTTAGCCAATTTGATTGCACACTGTGCCTTCACTCACGGAAGAAAAATCAGGAAGATTGCCACTTGCTATGGACTCTCCTGATTTTCTGATGAATTCACATTCTTGCACTAAAGAACATTCATGTTAAGTTTTTTCCATTTATATGGAAACAGGACAACCAGGTGATCAGGCCGAGTCAGCATGGGTTTATGAAAGGCAGGTCCTGCTTGACTAACCTGATCTCCTTCTACGACAAGGTGTACCGCTTAGTGGATGAGGGAAAGGCTGTGGATGTTGTCTACCTAGACTTTAGTAAAGCCTTTGACACTGTTTCCCACAGCATTCTCCTGGAGAAACTGGCTGCTTATGGCTTGGACGGGCATACTCTTCACTAGGTAAAAAACTGGCTGGATGGCCAGGCCCAAAGAGTTGTGGTGACTGGAGTTAAATCCAGTTCGTGGCCAGTCACAAGTGGTGTTCCCCAGGGCTCAGTATTGGGGCCAGTTCTGTTTAATATCTTTATCAATGATCTGGATGAGGGGATCGAGTGCACCCTCAGTAAGTTGGCAGATGACACCAAGTCGGGCAGGAGCGTTGGTAGGAAGGCTCTACAGAGGGATCCAGACAGGCTGGATCGATGGGCCAAGGCCAATTGTATGAGGTTCAACAAGGCTAAGTGCCAGGTCCTGCACTTGGGTCACAACAACCCCATGCAATGCTACAGGCTTGGGGAAGAGTGGCTGGAAAGCTGCCCAGCAGAAAAGGACCCGGGAAAGTTGGTCGACAGCCGCCCGAATATGAGCCAGCAGCGAGCCCAGGTGGCCAAGAAGGCCAATAGCACCCTGGCTTGTATCAGAAATAGCGTGGCCAGCAGGACTAGGGAAGCGATTGTCCCCCCTGTACCCGGCACTGGTGAGGCCGCACCTCGAATACTGTGTTCAGTTTTGGGCCCCTCACTACAAGACAGACATTGAGGAGCTGGAGCGTGTCCAAAGAAGGGCATTGAAGCCGGTGAAGGGTCTAGAGAGCAAGTCTTATGAGGAGCGGCTGAGGGAACTGGGGTTGTTTAGCCTGGAGAAAAGGAGGCTGAGGGGAGGCCTTATCGCTCTCTACAACTGCCTGAGAGGAGGTTGTAGCGAGGTGGGTGTCGGTCTCTTCTCCCAAGTAAGAAGCGATAGGACGAGAGGAAATGGCCTCAAGTTGCGCCAGGGGAGGTTTAGATTGGATATTAGGAAAAATTTCTTCCCCGAAAGGGTTGTCAAGCATTGGAACAGGCTGCCCCGGGAAGTGGTTGGGTCACCATCCCTGGAGGTATTTAAAAGATGTGTAGAAGTGACACTTAGGGACATGGTTTAGTGGTGGACTTGGCAGTGCTAGGTTAATGGTTGGACTTGATGATCTTAAAGGTTTTTTCCAATCTAAACGATTCTATGATTCTATATTTCTCCTGTGGTAGCATCTGGATTTTCTTGTTGTGAACTGGGACTCTGCTAGGCACAGTATAAAGACATTGATGTCCTGCCCCGTACACCACTTGGCTTGCAGTATTCCTGTTACTGGACTGAGGACTTCTGCCCCCAGGTGCCCAGTCTACATTCTTACCTTTTGCTCTCCATCTGCCATTGGTACCACTCCCATGTGTGACTCTCTACATAAGGGATCTTTGCTTAGTGATCAGGGCACTTAAGAAAGACTGATCTTAAGTTAGCCCATTCAAGTGCATTCATATTGCATAGAGACCCAGAGAACCATCTGTTTGCTATTCTGTGTTTCAGAGGATCAGACCAGAAAAATCTAAATTGAGCTTTAACTCTTTAGATGGAAATACATTAGCATGTGAAGCTGGAGTTCAGACCTGGCTGTAACAATGTGACACAAACCTATTCGGAAAGCTGTTTCTGGTTTTGGCCAGAATGATTTTGCCAAATATGTGTATACATATTGAAGTATTGTCTTTGTTCAGTGTTTGCTCTGTGTCTGGCTACAAGGTTGTTGAGAAAAATGAGAAATGACTAAACAAAGGTAGACTTCAAACTTCGTCTCCCATTTCTCTGATCACTAGGGGTAGCTGTTTTTCGGCATTCTCTTTACTGAGAAAGTTACCTTAATCTCTGTGTGGGTCTGGCAAGAAATTATTAGCTAACATGACACAGATAACAAGCATCGCTGTACTTCCAGGACCATGTCATATGAGATATGTATTAGAGAGTCTGAGTAATTACTTAATGATAAGGTGTAGTTTTCAAAAGCTTTTGACCTACCCAAGTTTTATTCAAGGTATAAAGAATAAGAGGGACAGAATCTAAAAATACTCCTGTAGCAGAATCTGAAAATATTTACAGCTTTTATATTGTTAAACTACAAGTGGGGCTTAGATATTTCAAAGGTTAAAAAAGAGAACTTTTTTTTTTTTTTTTTAGCATAGAGTTTTGCAGTCTGCAGACAGGAAATGTATTTTACAAAACTTACTGATCTTGATTTGCAATTGAATCAAGTTGTCATCATTTGAGCCTTAGGTGAATGAGTTTCTGCAGTTAGCAAAACTGAGTAAGAAAGGCTTTAATTTTGTTCTGGCACGTGTCCAAAAACTGAAGAGGTTTTTGGAGTGTATTGTTAGAACTGTGGTGAATGGTCCAAAAACTTGTGGAGGTTAAATTCTTCATGAGGTCACAGATGGTACTTAGCATCCTTTGTATGAACCACCACCTTTTAGAGTTTCAGTCTGAGTCTTCTGTGCTGGCTTCCATCACTTTTCAGTATGTGTGCTAATGAAAGGAATTAGTTTAAAAGCATTTTTCAGTTTAGCAACTTTTTATATTAATTTAAATATAAATTCCAAGAGTAGTACCAATGTTCTCTGTGGTCTATATATGTGCATGTTGTGCACACATAAAATTTATGGCATTTGCTGGCTTATTAATCAGTGCACTGAATCAGACTTTTGTGTCACCTAAATATGGATTAAAAATTGGATCAGTCTTTTCTTATAACAATTTAACTGTGTTAACTGTGCATATCATTATGCAGCAAGGAGTATGACCCATATTTTGTGAAAGGTGTGTTGTAGTCGGTGAGAGTCAGAGGACACTAATCGAACTGCTACTGTAATAGTAAAGACATATTTGGACTAAAGACTTTGTTTCTTGAACTTCAGTTTCTCTTTCAAAAGATTGGAAAAAAACCTGCTTGATAAAGCCCTGCTTTGTAATTTCACATTGCTGCCTAATAAGTGAACAGTAAACCTGTTGAAAATTACAGATACTGTTTTCAGACCTCCTTGTGTTAGCCTTCCTAAGATGCCGTTCTGTCATCTGGCTTGTTCATGCTCGCCTTTCCATTTTCCATTACTAAACTTATTCCCTAACTGGGAAGCTGTTCATTTTCTGCCTCAGTCTCCAGAGTCCATCGATGCCTTCATTTTATGGCAATGTCTCTTCATATCACACTTGAAGTGGATGAGGAACTAGCTTCTAAGTGATGATGTGTTTTTTAATTCTAATGAGTACTTTATAAATTCAGAGATGGCAGTGTTGCATGGAACAACCTCAGAAATTTAAAGTTAGCAAGAACTTGTAATTCCTGTCATTCTCTGCCCTATGTTGAATGTTCTGTAGGATTGATGCTGGATTCCAGTTGCTTGATTTTTGTTTCTTCACTGATTTCCATCATATATCATTTAGAGCCTCTGAGTATAGTACTCTTTGGTATTTCAATTAAATATGAAAATGAAAGCAAAGCGTTGTTTGTGCTTCTTAGCAGCTTGTTCTTATTTTTTTTAACTTTATCAACAAAGTTGCCTACGGTGTATTTAGGTTTACCAGCTCTTTCAACTAATGCATTGAATCTCTCAGTTTTGTTGTCTTGTTTTTATTTAGGCTGAGGTTACAGGTAAAATTTAAGTGTATTTATCTTGCAGAATTATATTGGATGCCATTAGGTAAGATCATTTTTTAGTGGATGAAATTTGTTAAAAGCATAGCACTTATTTGTATGTTGCACATTTCACAACATTGTGATTGCTAACAAACTAACGTTAAAACAGTTAATTATGTTAAATTAAAAGTGCAACATTTTCAGCAAATGCCATAACTAATATATAGAGTGATAAGTGGCTAAAGATGTTTTGCATATCATGGGATCTTTATCTCTTTATTGTATAAGAAATAAGCAGATATTATTCAGTGTATTTCATTTAGCCTGTTTGATCTACCCCGTGCACATAATTTCTGTTATCACCTGAGTAGTGATGGCTGCTTACTGCAAAAACAGTAACAAAGCTAACATGGCTATAAGCATCATTTTTTGAGCTTTTGTAGAGTACATATGCACTTATGTATTCTAAACAAAACCTGCACTTCTTAATAGTTTTGTAAGTACTACAACCTCCTTCCCTCTCAAAACTTTTTGAAACATGGATAAAAATACCCAGAGGCTTTAAGTACACATTGTCCATATATTGTTAGGGACTTTTCAGAGCACACTGCTGTTGTGCTTCTTATGGTTGGATTTGACTGACATGTTATAAAAGCTCTGTTTTGTCCCAGCCTCTATAGCCTCTATCTACCTGTTTTTCGTCAAATGTCACTAATTTAAGAAAGAGAATGCTGTTTTTTAGATGCTTGAAAGTGCCATGGGATTACCACTGATAAATAATGATTATTTAATGTAGTCAATGTTATGTTGGACATCTCTGAGCTTTTGGGTTTGGACTTGGTCAGTATGGAATATGTGAAGGGATCCTGTTTGACTATGTAATTGACAATACAAAGTTACTTTTTCCTTTTTCTTAGAATGGGTTTGGATTGTCTCCTCAGGGTAGCGTAAATCAGACATAGCTTCTGTGCCCTGTAGCTCTGTCTTCTGCTCTCCTCTCTTGATGACTCAGTGCGCACAAGCAGTTGCCCTGAGGAGGTTAATGGGTTTCCCCCAAAGCAGGAGAATCTTTTAGTTGATACCTGCTCTGCTAACATAGGCTTAATGTCTTTAGGCAAGGAGAAGTAGTGTGCAGGGATCATGGCATGTCATTTATTGCCATCTTCTGACTTCAGACAGTGGCATGGTTCTCTGTGGCTTTCTTTAACTGCCCTAGTTTCATTAGATGGTGTGTGAGGATCCAGGTCTTTCTGAACCTGGATTAGCAGAAAGATAATCTGGAAGCATTTTGGCTCTTCTCACCCAAGTTCCTGCACTCAGCATAGCTTAACAAAGCACCAAGATTGAAGTCTTTCATAAGAGCCTTCAACTTTGTCACTTTCATGTTTGAATGTTTTGTTTGTTTTTGTCATCTCAGTACCCTTGAGTTTAAGTTATGTCAGTGTATGTCTGCAGTAGCAGTTATGTGTTAGTTCCCATTTGAGGTTTCCTGAGTGTAGCAAAAATGTCCTGTGTATTTAATTTGCTGATATTATGGTTGAGCATAAAAGAAGTGTATCAGTAATCTTAAAAAAAAAAAATCACGAACCTGAGTCTGATAGTCTTAAGCAAAACCAAGCCCTAGTTCTGCAAACTCGTTTCAGTTCCAAGTACCCTTCTCACTCATGCCTTGTGAGTAGGAAACAACTCCTCTTCCATAATTTATCATTTAATTTCTCTTTCTTAATTACAGAACAAACCTCGTCTGGAATATTTACTTTGCCTTTTCTGCTTAGCTTTCCCATTCTCTTTTTTTATTATTTTGATTTTGTTCTTATTAACATTCTTCGCAGACACACTGTCATATCAGATTTGCTCTTTATGTAATATGGTTTACTACAGCATCCGTTTTCTCTTATGCTATCAGCACAATCTGACATAAAGCCTTTTCAGGTACAATTGCTCTTATATTTTCTTGGATCCCGTTAATGTGGTTTTGTTCAATTATTATTTTGGTTGTTTTTAATATGTAATAGTGTCATGTGATTGTAGAGTTATTTTGTCTACATTGGAACACATACTCTAGTTAAAAATGAACATATGCACCCTTTAATATCCCTGCAAGACAGACATTTAAATGTGTACCTTCAGTGTGATAAATTTAAGTAGTTTGATAAAGGAGATATTCACAAACATTTGTGTTTAGGCAGTGCTTGTTGTGGCAGTTCGGAAGCATAGCGCACTGAAGTGTATTTGATAAAACAAGTGTATTTTAAAATATATTTATTTACATACAAAAGATTATGCCAAACTGAAATTATACTTTTAGCACTGAGTTTTTTAATATGTTTTATACTTTCATAAACAGTTGATATTTGAACTGTTTCCACTTTTTTTCCCCCATAAAGAGGCATATAATTTTCCTTGTGATTTTAGAATAGGGATGTAGGGATATCTTTTGGTGCAACAAGAGTGGAGTGGGAGGGATTACAGAAGAAAGCTTACTTTCTGCCATACTGTTCATAGTACGATAGCAAGTATTTTATTCATGAAAGCCTGAAGATGAATATATCTAATAAGTATCAACATTATCTTCATTCTCAGAATCTCATTCATGACTTTACTGTATGCTAAACTCTCTTTCCATGGCATTTATTAACAATATTTTCCATGGTAGCTGGAAGTATTTATGTTTCAAATTAATAGAAAATTTGGTTTTCTTTGATTTGCAATGCTTGAACAGGTGGCACTGAAATATGGTAAATTCTCAGTTTAGTCACTCAGTTTTGTGCACTTGCTGTTTTCAGACTTCCATCAGATCAGCATGCATTATTGGCAGTTCTTTCAGTCCAAAGACTATTTATAAGTAAACCAGATACAGTCTGACATATTGTTATCTGTATTTATTTTTGCATATGTATGTGTGAGTATTGCAATGTGTTTGAATAATATGTCTATGTGTATCATCAAATGCATAGATATATAGTTAATAGCAACAAAACTTAAAGCAGCAGGGAGATGGTGGAATTAAGATTCTTCTTCACAGCTATCATATCCTATCAGCAGGACGCATACTAGCACCATCTTTAAATGCGTGCTTGAATACTATGTTTTCTCCACATGAATGGTGTTTCATACACCACACAGAGTCAGTCCCTTTCTGAAGTTTTTCAATTTACTGATGGGAGATCTTTGTGTCCAACTGTTTCTGAGAGGACTATCTAAGTGGGTAGCAAGCTGTATCTGGGCCTGCTAGTAAACTGCTGAAAGGAGCCATCCCACAATAGTCAGAGCATCTTGTAAGAGTCCTCAAAAACTTCTGTGGCTGGGCTGAGATTGTAACTCTAGATGGCTGCTGTGTTGCCACCTGGAGCTACAGCATCTTTGAGGAATCAGGAGATGATGTGGCTTTTGGCAGGGTGGCGCTACCATCAGTAATTCCATGAGAAACTTCAAAACTATCTGCCAGCTAATAAATGAAAATGGTAACTGACTGCACCTGTTGTTAGACTACATACAAGGACTTGCAGAGAATAAAGAAGACTTCCTTACCAATAAACTGTTCCTTGAAGTTTGCAGTCTGTGTGGACATTTGACTTCCACCTGTCTTGTCTTATTCTTCTTTATGCGCCAGTCATGTGGTTGAGAGTTAACTGAACTAGTGGCAGTTACTCTGACCTACATACACTATCTTGAGGAGCAATAAGAGAGGTCCGAGAGCACTCTGTAGATATTATAAGGAAAAATTTCAAATCTTACATAGTGGTGCATGAATGTGCCCACTTTTAGAGTACGTAAACAGACAGCATATCTCTTAAGACCCTGGTTACAGGTCATTATAATACAACCTGAATATTTCTTTAATATAAATGCATCTGTCTGAATTTACATGTATATTACAACTAGTGAACAATATTTACAATGATACTACTTAACCTTTTGCTTTTAATCTTCTGACTTGGTGTATTTTTAACATCCTTTTAACTTCACATATAATTCAGTAACACACATTTATTGAAAGAGGAGGTTACTCATTAGATTTCAGCCACGTATTTCATTTATTTCATTGAAAGTGAAGGAATGAGTATAAATCTTAAAGGAAAAAATGTTCTTTGAGCTCTGTGATATTACTGCATTGGTGAAAAAACTCACTTTATTGTATTTTTCTGATTTTTATTTTTTTTAAAGCTCTTTTTCTTACCTTTTTTCCTACTGTATGGTGGCAGCGTACCACCATATTTCTGGTATTACGCCAATAAAGGTATTCCAAGCAGGTGCAGTGTCTTAAAGAAGCAGAATGCTTGCCTACCTTCAACACAGCCTTTGCTAGATCCTGGATTTGTAATTTTTATTGATTTCTTGATAAGACATAAATAGCATACTTTTAAAATATGTTATCCTCCACTAAAAGCCTAATTTGAATCTGTTAGGGTTTTTTGCTTCTGATATGATATTTACATTCAGCAGTGATAGTCCATGAAACTAGTTCATATCATTGGGTATTCAGACACCTTGCCTGGTTTTACTTCAACCGAGATAACTGGTGTCGTTACAAAATGCTGACACCAGATTGCCAACCATTAATTTCTCTTTTATAGAGCATTTATGTTACCCATTGCTTCATTATGTATGGCTGCCTAAAAGTATGAACACTACTGTTAAAATCAATAGGCCATACCTCTGCGGGGTATATTCCTCTTGACCTCTGAACTTCATCAGTCTCCATGACTCTTACCTTCTATAGCCACAAGTCACCATGCTTCCTATATCTTTTCTTCTACCTATGTATTAATAGTTCTCCTTGAGCTTTCAGCTAATATCAAGGACTTTTCATTACCCTTTACTTGATCTTCACTGCTGCCTGTCAGTTAAAAGCTTACTCTGTACAACTAATGATGCATCAGCACAGGATTTTAACTTACACACATCTCTCTTAAACATCTTCTTTGGCTAATTAGGTATGTAAATGGTTAAAAAAATGAAACATGAAACTTGGAAATCTTAATTTAGACAAAAATTCTCTACAATGTTTAAACTAAAAGTCTTGCAGAAAAAGAACTTCCAACATGAAGTATAATCACTTCATTAGAATGTCAAAAATGTTGCATGCTGAGTTTGAATTTTTCCACAGGTATATTTGGGGTTTTTTTCTGTGTAAAAATAAATAGGGAAAAAAACGCAGAGCATTTCTGCATAGAACTGCAGAGGAATATGCCCTGAATAGCAGACTTTCTTGATCTTATGCAGGATTCTGCAGATCCCTGCCCTGTAGGAGACTGTAATTTTCAGTTGTCTTCCCTGCATGCCATCACATACAGCCTCCCTTGCTCTGTTGGTTAGCTGCTACGTTTAACAAATTGCTTTTTTTCTCTCTTGTAGCACAGAAACCCAGGATCTTCAAACTTGTACTAAGAGTATAATCCAACAGCCACAGTAAAGCTCTGGTTGCTCACTGTCCAAATCAATCTGCTAAATAAATGGCTATGCAATGGCCTCTTTCTTGGCAGCCGTCAGTGTAAAAGGATCATTCAAGTGCTCTTTTATCAATCTCTTTCATGTTCTTTCCCCCATAAGTGCTAACAGCAGAAACTGTCTGAAGTAGAATAGATTTTCTCTAGTTAACAATAGTGATTTTTTTAAATAACATTTGAGTATTGAAAACATTTAGTCTCGAGCTCCTGGGAATAACACCTTGGAGTCATTTCATTGTGTTACTATAAATAATGGTATGTTTTATTCAGGAGTGACTGATAGTACTGAATTCACCTGGTGAAGTGATTGCATCAACTATTATTTGCTCTGACAATCCCCGAAACATCTTATGTTGCTACCTCTTACCTTGTAGTCCTCTGTATAGACAAGACATGTATAAAGGAATTAATACAATCTGGATTCATTATGTGTACAGGATACTGATGAGTGTTTAGCTGAAGTATTTGTAAATTTGAGAGCTAAATGTTTAAACCACTTGCCTTAGTCCTCTCCCTAAAAGTTGGATTTTCATTCACTGCACATTCTTAAGTGACTCCAGCCTCCTAGATTCACATATTACATCACAGTACGGTGTTAAATTAAATTAATTGCTCTGGATTAGAAAGGGATTAACTAACACATTTAATACATAATTACATGGAATTACAGTTTTTGTCTGTTTGCGGTTTCAGCCTTTAACTTTTATGTAAAAGTATGATTATGAACAAAACCAAATTCATAACATGCATGTTAGCTGAAATGACCAAACTTTGCCTGGTTTAGAGCTGAAGTCTTTGACAAGTAAGTATTTTCATAAGGTTTCTATCTGTAGACCAAGTTCTGTCATGGTTCCACCCATGTTTGTCTCAAACAGCTTCCTTCAAATCATTCCACAGAAATGTTACAGACTATGAGTTATGTGGGAGTGAAACTAAATGTTTTTTTAGAATAATTACAAGTGGAATTTCCTTTATTTATGGATGTGTGCATAGCTGAAATCTCAGATCAAGGGAATCAGGGAAATCAATCTTCATTACCTATCTATGGTGATACAAGAGCATGCTGATTTTCTGTTAAAAGAAATATCATGGCATGTCTGTTCTGTAAGTGATCATGAATAGGATCATAGAGATTCTCTCAGAATAATAAATATGTCAACATAGCAAACTTCATAAAGGAAAAAAAGAAATTACCTTCTTAGTTTTACTATTCTACCTTCCTTGTCTCTTCATGTTACTGTTTGATGTGATGGGAATATAAGGAGAAAGTGTGATGTTATTGGATGGTATGGAGTGGCTATGAGGACTTGAAAGAGATTTTTTTTTCAGAAATATATTTGTAATCACTATATATTTAAAAAAATGTGTGTGTATACATATATAAAATGCTGACTGATTTGAATGCTGTTACAATCTTCTGAAGTCTATTGGAATCTATTTATGTAGTACATAGTGCATTAAAATACCACCTCTAAAACCACAGTAAGATTGTTTTTGTTGTCTTGAAAAATGCAGGATGTGCCTTTGCTTTGCTGCAGAAATACCACTTTGGAACTTGTACTAACTCAGTCTATCCCTAGGTATGGAAGAATTCGAGTAGCTTAGCACTGGACATTTTTCCCTGTTTATGACTCCTGTTTAAGACCATAACTTTTTGATTTAGAGTACAGCTAACACCTTTAAACAATCTGGATGAGAAGGACTGTCTTAGCAACTCTACTATATTTTATTTTGAATTTTCTTCCCCTTCCGTTCCCTTCCTCCCTCTCATAACAGCATATACTCTCCAAGCAATTTATATGATAGTTCATCATAGGAAAGTCTTATGCTGCTACTGTAGGATGAGCTTTTCTCCAACTAATTTCCTATTTTCCTGCTGTAAAACTGCCGGAACACTTTGGTGAATGGTAGATGGATATTCAACTAAAAACTTCTGTAGTAGGAACTTGGAAAATTGGTTCTTAGTAAAAATCAGATTAACCTTAAGCATGCTTCTTGTTGTCAGTTCGATAGATCGCTCTATTTCTAGTTATGTTTGCCTTTCCTTCCTGCATCATCAGTGAATGACAGTAACATCTGATTAAAATAAATTTAACTTCTTTTTTTATTCCCTGCTGATTCCTCCAATAGTTCTAAAGTTGAAATACAAATCAAAATAAAGTACCATTGGCCTTTATGATTTCTCTATCAAGTGTAAAGGCTGTCATGTTTCAAATATGAAGTACCCATGGCTTTTGATTTTGCATTAGAAATAGTAAGTGATCATTATATTTGCTTTGCAACAGACCAGTTATGACGCATTCACTTCCTGCGACTCTTCTCCCCAAATAAGTAGTACAAAAACATGGGGGTTTTTTAGGATCACCTTGGAATCATGCTGAATTTTTCTAATATTGCCAATGTGAAGAAGTAAGAGAAAAACTGATATAACGAGAAATTAGCCTTATATATCGGAAAGAAACAATACAAACTGAAGACAGCATACGTTCCTCCTTCCCTCCTTTGGCTTGCTCACAGTCACTTTCAAGAGAATTTAAGATTTTTCCTCTCTTATCAGAAACCAGGGATCCAGCTCTGTCCTTTAAGACACCCTGGCTACCCTCCCCAACTTCAGTGGTCTGACACCAATGTTTTGGAGAGTGGATTAGAACGTGCAATATTATGCATATTCCAGCAACATAATTCTTTCTGAGAATTCAGGATTAATTAGGATCTGAAAATGTCTGCTTTTTTTTTTTTAATTAAAGGGTTATACATTCTAAATATTTTTTCTCTTGTTTTTTAGGCTGTTTTATGCATGCTTATTTCGAATTAAATTTGTTTTGCAGTATTAGGAACCAGATATAACTGAATGCTAAAAGAGAGTTATACTGAGAGGCTTTAAATTCAAGACTTTTCCTGCATATTGATTGAGAAAGGGTAATTCACACAGTGAGGAGAGCCCTCGGTACTCCAATTGATATCGATAGAGGTTGAGGTAATTCATTTCTTATGAGGTACTTCACATCTCACAGCATTAGATCCATAGGGAGCTGTCCATGATGGCTTGAAGAGGAAAAAAATGACAATTTCATATTGAAGCTGTTGAGGAGAAAAAAGTATCTATAATGAGAAACAGTTCCACATGAAAGATTCCTTATTTGCTCAGTTGCATATGATTTTCCACGCCCTTGTTTTTTTTTTCCCTTGGCTTCTCCCCCCCCCCTTTTTTTTTTTTTTAATATACTTACTTGTTTTTCACATAAATAGGTTTTATTGAGTCAGGTGTCTTTTAAAAAAAATGCACTAGGCTTGGTTTATTGGAGTAGGGAATCTGTGTTACTGAGTAAATATAGTGATTTTCAACTTAAAATACTCATGGGTTATTCATTCCTTGTGTTCTCTGTATTAACAAAGAAAGGTAATAAATATACTTGTAAATGAATTTCCTTTTGCAGGCTTTTGATGTACAGTAAAAATATGCTTTGAAATGCTGTATGAAAAGGCCTGGGAGCTTTTGCCTTTTCAAAGGAATTTTTGTTCTTTAAAATGTCAGAAATGTCAAGTTCTGCCTTTACTGTCTTGTCAGAGGATTCCTTGAATAACTTCTAAAATGTTCATTTAACAGATTTCTCAGGCAGCAGTTAATAAGGTGGCACTGCTGTGAATCCTTAAAGATTTTGGAAAAAAAAAATAGAAAAACGTGCATATAATTGTTTGTGCATCTAAATAGTCCCATTGTTTCAATGAGGTTATTTGCACTCAAAAAGTTATTCCTATCCGCTTCCACGATAGGGAACAAAGAGGTCTTTTTAAAAAGTTTGTTTAAAAGCATGAGACATACTTGAAAACTAGAATTGTAAACAACTGGCTTCCTTTTGTGTTTGAATCTGACATAAAGTTGTCCATTGAGACCTATAGCTTTGGAGAAGATCATAGTTTTGGTTTATTTAACTAGACATATGACCTTTGACAAGGGATCTTGGTTTTTACTTGGAAGATGTACTTTAAGGAGCAAGTTGAAAATTTGAAGGGTAAAATACTGTTTCCATTAATTCTGCATGTAAGGGGCAAATATTCCTAGAGCCTAGTGATATACAAATTGGTACAAGGAAGTACAAAGAGGTTCTTAACAGCATTTAAATTTCTTTGATTTTGCCTGTTGGTTACAAGAGTTTTTGTTCCTACTGTGCTGGGAACTGTGGGATTGGGACTGAACAGTAATGGGACTAAAGGATTTATCAGTCTAAAATGAGACAAGAAGGCAGTAAGAAAGAAAACTTGCTTGAGAGGTCTCTTCTTTATATTAGATTGTACTAGGGAGCCAGACGCATTTGGGTGCAAAGAGCTGTTTGATGAGAAGACAGCTGAGGCTTGATTTTCATGTTCTGGTAATAGTATACTTACGGTGCCCCAAGAAAAACAGGGACTCCAGGGGGCCTAATGCCAGAGAAGTTTCTGTTGCTGTGCAGTGCAGATTCTGCAGCTAGCACAGGCAGTGCAGGGAGCAAGGGGCAGGGAGGAGGCTCACACAGCAGCCTAGTGGCAAGCAGACTGACTAGAGTAAGGCCCACTGGCAGGAGAAGAGTTTAGATTATATGGTTCTAGTTACTTGTTCCTCAAGAGGAGGTGTCAGAGGGAGGGAGGCTATCCATACGGAAATAGCTGCCCCGAGGCCTCACTTTGGCAAGAACTGTGAAAAAGACAGAGGTTATTCAAACACTGCTGACTTGGACCTTCCATGCTGTATTATGTTGTTCCCATCATCAGGATGTTTCTGGGGCCCTGTTATCATTCTTGTGGTGTGGCTGCCCCAGACTTGATGCTTCTCACAGGTGTTCCATAGCCAAGCACTCATCTCAGATTTTTCCACTCTTCGTGTGACCTTCAAGGTGACAAGTCCTTTGCCTTCTCCCAGCAAAGAATGTAAGCAGTGAAATTAGTTTTATTTACTTATTGATGGCCGAAGCACTGTGTTAACTAATTTTGGCAGAAGCAAACCTACTGTAATCAAGTTGACAAACCTCTTGGCCCTTCTCTATTAGTTCATATGTTTTAATATAAATGAAGACTGCAACAGGATTGAACTGGATCTTCCCTTATAAAGGCTTATGGTTTTGGGGGTTTTTTGAGACAGATGCTTGCAGTTGTCTTTACTTTGTTGAATTGCACAACAGGATTTGAAGATCAGGGTTTCTATGAACTGAGTATGAAAAAAAAAAAATCTTATTTTTGTGTTTGCACAACAAATCCATGCGTGGAATTTTCCCAAGTAATGGCAACATTGTTTCAACACACACAAAAAATTGTGAAACTGCTTTTTATACAACTTTTTTTTCATCACTGTTACGGTTTTGTCTAGAATTCAAAAAGACTTTATAATTCAAAAGAGGAAACATTTATAAGCACCATATACCAAAAAATGTTAAATGCTAAATGTTAAATGCTAAATTGTAACAACAGACATAAAATGCTTGGTATCTCTATAGGGACTGTGACTTTATTTTAATATCTTATTTAGGTTGGGTGAGGGTTTGGGTTTTTTTATTAAGGTACAATGTACGGGACCCTATAATTATTGAGTATAGGATTCTTGTCAGTCAGCACATAGCCTGAAATGATCATTTAATTAGAGCTCTGACATTTATTAACTTATCATAATATTGATTGGTGTTTACCTTTTAGCTTGACATTTTTTTGAATATTTCCATAGAGAACTGATTTCAATAAATGTGCTGGTCTTTTTAAAAATAAAATTGTCCTTGGATACATTGAGCTAAATCAAAACATGTTTATCGGAGTCATGGTACAGCTGCTGGAGATAAGCAACGAAAATCATGCTAGTGGGTTGGATTTTTTTCTATTCAGTCCTCCCAAGATTGTACAACAAGTGTTTGGGAACAGACACATCCCAGGAAACAAAAGATGTTCTCAGTTTCCGGCCATAGGCCTTTAAGTATGGAAATCTATTTTCGGGAGAGCCTTTGAGTACAATATGAATTAAGGTTATAAAGTTGTTTTTAATCATGTACGTAATTTGGAACATTCCAGTGAAATATAATTGCTTTCTTTTAACTTCTGTTATTTTAAACCAACATGTAAGCCCAGGTATGTAAGATGAACTTGCATCTGAATATCCTCAAACATCAGGAATGCCCTGAATCTCAAGCCTGTTTTATGTGTTGACAAATAACTCTTTATAGTGGTGTTTAAGGAAAGAAAGTCAGGATGCCTATCAAGATAAATGACTTACTGCTTTGTAGTTTCTGTAGTCAATGGCACACACAGACGTGTATGATATAACTAGGCTTATATTGATGTAGTCTGTTTATAACCTTATACTGCTCAGTACCTGCCTATATTTATTGCTGTACAGACAACTTGACTGAGGAGGACAGTTCGTAAAAATTCAGAGTGAGGCTCAAGCTCCAGGTTTTGCATTCACTACTCCAACATCACTCTTCCTATATAGGGGACCCAGATAGATCCTTTCCACTTCTGCTGTTTGTAGTCTAGATTCTAATTCAGCTGTTGTATCGTGAGGCCCTGCATAATGGCATGGATAGAATCTCCTGACTGTGTTGTTGCCATACAAATACTTGAAGGAATCCTTTAGGACTGAAGTAAAATAGTTTTTAAGTTTATAGCTAAGACTCTAGCTGTTCTGGAATATGGAATTCAGAAGACATCTGATCTCACCATGGATGTGATAAATTACTATTGCTCCCTTTTACTCCACGACATTGAAAAGCTAGAGTCTACAGATGTGTTTTTGAACATGTATGGCTACTTTTGAAAACAATTACTTTATATTTGAAACCTTGATAGCTATTTCAGGTGGATATGTCCAAAATTTCCAGGGCGCTTCATGAAGGCCTATTACAATTTACTTTTAAAAGTTTGTGGGTTTTTTTAATATAAAATAAGTATTTTGGGGGACTAGTCACAAGACAAAACGTCAACCTACCAAACTAGGTCTCTCTCAACACCCTCTATAGCGAGTAGAAGCTGAGGACCTTCAGAGGTGATGCAAAAGTGATTACTTTCTCTGATGACTATAAGGGGACCTCAAGGACTGCGGCCTTGTAAGATTTAAGTAAATCCTTGTGAATACTTTATCACTAGTACATACCCAAATAAACTGGCTCCACTTCACTTGGCCAGATCTTGTTTATTTTAGTCCTGCTAATGAGAGTACTTCAGTTCTGTGTTGTAACTGAATTCTTGATTATGCTAAAGGGCGGGTGTTCTTTGATTCACATAATGAATACTAATAGTATTTACTGTTTTAATACCTATGGCTGATTGTACCCTTTTATATATCGTTTTATTTTTTTTTTTTTTAATAAATTTAGCCCATATCTATTAGCCCAGTACTTGAAGAGATTAGATGATCACTTAAGTAGTTCTGCCCAAATCTTCTTTATAATGTACTGATCAGTTTTCAGATGGGAGACACAGTGCAACTATTAGGTAAATATTTGTAACACTTCACAAGTATAAACAAAGTGTAATTAAAAACCTTATCAGAATAACTATATTCCTTTAAGCTATCTTGTCAACTCAACGGAGCATGAAGGTTGTTGAATTACTGCTGTCTTTGTTGATACTGTTAACTGATGGCATGTACCCACCAAAGACTCCACTGGAGACATGTTCTTGAGTCCTTCCAGGTTGTGTAGCTAATACAAACATATTAGTTTGCATCTGTATACCTTGGAGTGCAGAAGGATCTATAATGCCCGTGAAGGTCATGATCCCCTGGTGATATAAATGAACTCCATTAAAAACAGTAGAGATACAGTGATTTGTTTCAGCTGAGAATCTGCCCTTAGATATGTACTGTTTTAAATGAAAATCTGACAGGAAAGATTTTCTGCACATGTGGTTTTTGAGTCATTCAACTAATGTTGTTTGCCAGTGTGTGAAATAGATAGGCCTGTGTTATTGGCAATACTCAGCATTTATCTTCAGGCTACGCAGCGTTAATTAAAAATACTTGTTTTCACTTAGTGGAGTATTAGTAACAATGTGACTTAGTGCTTGTAAAATGTTTCATATGTTAAAAACGCATTGAAATAGGAGCTGGATATTGCTTGTAATATCTTCACAAGGGAGCTATATAGCTGTTATTACATATATTTTACAGAATAAAACTGTAGCTGAGTGCAGGAGAACTGAGAGAAAGGAGTGAGCTCAACTGCATGATTTTTGAAATCCAGAGCCTAGAATAATGTGCATAATTTTCCCAGCCCTTTTCTTAATTCAGTCACCCTGTACAAGAATGAGCTATTTCAGGATAGACTTGTTTGTTTTTAAGTACAGCAGTCATGAGAAGAATGTTAATTGACAAGCAGATGCAGAGTATTGCAAATACAGACATGTTAGCTATATTGCTGGCGAGTGTAACATAGTGTAGAGATGTTCAGATCCTGTTTAGTTTCACTATGCCATTGTTTTAATACACACTTAAAATATTAAATCTGGTATTTTTCAGCTATTAAAAAGTGTAATCATCTACTGTAGATCTTGAACTGTTACTGTCACATACATATTTAAGATGGAAGTCTGCAGAGGAATATAAACTTAACTTAAAGGAGTAATTCAGCATTGAAAGGTACTTGGGACCAATGGACAATACCTTACAGCAGCTGGACAACACGGCGCAAGGCCATTGATGTTTAAGACTACTCCCACAGTAGACTTTGTAGTCAGGTTTCCCCCTGACTTTAACAGACTGTACACAAGTTTGAAATACTTACATCTTTATAAGAAGGATTTATCCAAACAGTAATGTGGTTTTTTGAGTTTTAAATTTCTTTAAGGAAGAATGAGAGTCTGCAGTTATGAAGTTACCCATATTCTGGACCTGTCCACATTCTACAGTCTGAAGTTGCATTTTACAGTGTATTTAGTTCTTGGGGAAAACACGAGGTGAAGAATAACTTCAATTATAGTTAGGTTTGCTTTCTAGACATTGACTATTGACAATTATGTTAAGAATTTGCAAATAAAGTATTTTCTTCCTTGTTCACTGTTCAATATTTTTATGCCACTCGCTGAGTGAGGTTATTTCATATTAGCTGCCTCAAAGATTTAGGTTTGCTTAGAGCCAGTTGTATCATTAGTTGCCACCTTCGAAGTTGCAGCTTACTGGAGAACTTTAAAAAAATCCCAATATTTTACATTGATTCTGTCTTCTTAGAAAAATATGCTCTAAATATAAAGCTTTTAAAGGATATGCCAATGTGGAACTGCATCTTTGTCATCTGAAAATGCATAGGCAGAAGCTGAGTTGTATCCACAATGCTTTTACAGGTCCTGTTTACCTAGCAGTTTAGAAGGGATCAGTTTTGTTGTCAAGGCTGAAAACAGCTTGCAAAACATGGTAGAAGAGTCAGTATTTACTTCGGTTCCTATGCAGGCATTGGTATGAGAAATGGTCACATTACTATGAAATAGAAAGTCAGTATCTACTTTTAGGGATTCCTTGAAGGTTTCAAGGTGAAGTTCAGATCTCTCTCCCAGACCTGTGTTTGATCATCTGTTCTCTGTGAAAATTGTAAGCAATTTCAGAAACGGAAAGTAGTAAGAAAATTTCTAAGTCACCCTGAATATAAAAGCTCAATTTTTCAATGTAATTGTTCCTTTCAGTTGACAGAGAATGTACTAATCATTTCAAGGCATTTTTTACATTACACATTCACTTTTAATGTAAAAGTTCTTTCCTGATCATCTCTAGTCTTTGCTTTAATATTAAGCATATTGCTGTGTTCACAGATTTTTTTTTTCTTTTTTTAGCAAGGAAATAACTCTGAAGTATGATATATTGTATATAACAAGGTTATACACCTAGGTGCCTACCAAGATATTACTACTTTTGTTTTCAGTAGTATTTATTTTAGTATGATTTACAAAATGAGACAGTCATGCTCATAACATAGACTTCCTAGCGTACTATAACTGAAGCCCAAATATTATGGTCAGTATACATAGCTATTTCTTTAACATTTATGAGAATCTGGACCTTTCCCTGGAAATGTAATGTGTACTGACTTAAGACTTTGTGTAAAGACACTTTCACTATTTGTGGTTTCTTTCCTTTGGAGCAGGGCAGTCCAAGGTAGTGAGTAATGAATGATTGCTTTAGAGAAACAAAGTTCATCAGACATTTTGGATTTTCATGTAGTTTCTATACTAACATGAAAAAAAGATTATTCAAAACAGCTAGTAGACACAGAACTACTATGGTAATATTGTATAGAAGAAATGCTGGGCAGTACAATAACAGTGTTAACTACACTTTTCAAATAGCTAATAATGATATAAGCACTTTGCTTATAGATAGAAATAAAAAGTTAAGATCATTGGGAAAGTATACAACTGATTCTCTTAAGACCTCTCAAATATCTCAAGAGCTCAATCTTCTGTTCATGCTGAGAATGAATGTGCTGTTAAATGAAGAGATTGTCCATTTTCATTGACAATGTTTGCACTGCAACATCTTGGACATGTTGAAACTCACCCATTCTGTTTTACAGAAGTAAAATAACGAATGCTGCAGACTAAAGCACTACCAAACTGCATTGTGGGCATCTGAATTTATAAATTGCTTGTAGAGAGATAACAGGATTTTTCATATGAATATGGTGATAATGGATTGGCATCAATAATAATAATTATATTAATGTTGTTCCATAAGTAACCCTGGATTATAAAAAGAGTATTACAGCAATTCAGAAGATAAAAAGTGTTTAATTTTGTTCCTATATACTGCTAGTAAAGCATATGTTTTGATTCAGCAGATTACGCTTAACATCACAAATTGGCATTCTGTGAGTATTGTGGCACTGGCTCCTGAAATGTATTAAAATTCAAAAAAATCCTTAAGCATGTATGATTTACCAAATGCTCTGATGAACTAAGGACACAAAGAACATGCTTCCTAAGAGATCACAAATAACCCTTGTTGTGTTTTCTATCATATTTGTTACAGACTGACAAGAAAGAGAGAAGTAATGCCTTGAATGTTGCAATAGATAGCATGTGCAAGAAGACAAGAGACCTCCGCAGACAGGTAAGCAACCGGGGGAGCTGAAAAAGTTGAAAAGGAGACTTGAAGGATGCTTCTCCAAATTGCTATTTTCAGTTTTTGTAGCACTGCATTTTGAAAATAAAGATTTCTTCTATATTAAAAAAATACTGAAGATAGTTACACTATTCCACAGAATATATTCATACAAATTTTCAAAACTCTGGGAAAAAACCCTACCAAATGATACTGATTGAATATATGTATGTACATAGACAAAACTTTGCATGTGTACATGTCTAAATATGTATTTGCTATAGAAATATATCAGTGATGTGCTTTGGACATCAAGATTCATTTTATTTTAAATAAGCTTGAATTATTATTGGTTGTTGGAACAGATACCTTGAAGGGACCATTGGGCCACTAAGTCTAGTTCTTTACAGTTGTGAGAACTCATGTAGCAGAAAAGGGTCCTTGGAATACCTGGTCCACAGTCCACCCACCCATTTTGCATCCCAGTATCCTAAAACTCATGTAAGACATGGACCAAAATCCCACAACTTCAGTGTACTGCAGAAGGTGAGCAGTAGACATCAGAGCTTTGTTTACATCCTTTCTCTGCAAGGAACATCTTTGAGAAAAATTGCAAATTATGTTCAAAGTATATAACGTGCCAGTTTAGAAAAGAGGGCTAGAAAGACAGTAGTTCTTTCAGCCAGGCTGCCCCAACCAACTATATGAAAATTTATGGCTACACAGAACATGAGCACACGCTGCTTTCATCCTGTCTCTAGCTGTGGCTATTTATCAGCTCTCTGGTGGAAGAATATCCCTCCCAACTTTGTGTACAGTATTACAAGCCAGCCTATGCTTCAAGATGATGAATAAATTCCTTCCTGTCTCCCATAATCAGCCAGGGAAGCTTTGAAAGATGAGATGAATAATATAAATATAGTGTTTACAACTAACTAGCTATCCAATTTCTGCTCACATTCCATCAAAAATATGTTCAGCTCAGACACCCAGTGACTTGCATTACAAGCTCAGTGTGTCTAGGCACTCTCCCATTCTGTCCTACAGTCTCTTCCATGAGTTAATTAAACTCTAGCTTATAACAGTTTACTGACTCTGTTACAGTGTTTAAAATCTGTTAACTAATTCAATTTGTGTGTTTCTGTAAACCTTTGTAAAATGTTCGGGCTGAATGTAATCATGCCCAATTTATAGTCAATCTAGAACCAGTAGTTTTCTCTAACCAGAGCAGCTCTGTGGCTTCTTGACATTTTCCACTGGAAGGTATTTATGAGAAATATTTCATCTACTTCCTCCAATTCTGTGTTCATATATGTGAATTGCATAAGAATTGTTTTAGGAAGAGTGCTTACTGCATGTCTAATTCCTGATCTGGGAAACATGAAATTGTGAGTTCTGTGCCTGCAGATATTGCAGTAGTCTTATTTGCTTTCACTTATGAACATTCATTATTTTGTCTCCCAGCACTTTTACTAGAAACATGAAAATTGTTATTTGGTCTACTCTTACAGCTTTTATAATACTTATAATTTTTTTGAATGATACTGTGTACCATAGCTGGTATTACATTAGGCACTCATAGTGGATTCGGGGCTATGGTGTGCACAATGTACTCTGCTTTCAGTCAATTACTGGGATTGCCTCTGCAAAATTGGGGTTGAAGATGAAACCTTATGAAGTTGTATTTTTGAAATCTCTTCAGTGTAGTGCAAAATAAACAAAACCATTGTATAAGTGCTGGCCCAGTCACCATCTGATTGTGGGTTATGCCATGGGCCCCTATGGAACATCTTTGTAGATCACAGTAAGTAAAGTGAAGGAAGGCTTGTATCTGGCAAGACTTGATGGCAAAAGTAGCTACCTCAAGAACAGTGTATTCTGGAAGTTGTAAAAATCTCTGGCTTTTCAAATGAAATTATTTGTATTCACTTCAGGAACTTGGCCAGTACTTGTGGGACGTAAACTATTCTGTTTTGTTTTGATTTTTGCTTGTATTATGCCAGAGATGTGCATGTCATTTCTGTGTGTGCAGTTTTACCTAGATCACTGCTTCCCTGCCTAATAGAGCTGTATGAATATTTAGGAAGGAATTGCCTATTCATTCCAATTTCTAATTCTGAGAAATTATCATACTTGGTTCTTACCTCCCAGTTGTTTGCCAGCATACCATGAATGGACTGCACATGTTTCTTCTATGGTTGTTCCACAGTTTTGGTTGGGTGGGTGTTTTTTATAAATGTTGTTCCTGATTATATTCTTATATTTCTATGTTGCTGCTTCATCATGGATAGCTTTTTCTGAACACAAAGGAGATTGCCTTCCTGGCATCCCTTCGAAATAGGAAAGAGAGATCCCTCAGTAATAACTTATCTTTAGTTCTTCCAGGACTTTTGCCAGTGTAGTGCTGTGAGGCAATAGGCAAATAGAGGCATACACAGTTTTTTGTACTCATCAGGATATTGATGTTTAATAGTATTGCAAACAGCTGCTGGGATTTTCTTCTCTACCCTTCACTGTTTGTTTTTGACAACCTTATACCCCATGTTTTATAAACAACATGTTTCTATGTTATTTTTTAATGTGCTTCGATATCAAAACAAAAACTCTCTATACTTCCACTTCTGTAACAGTCTGCTCAAAGGGTAAGAATAAGACCTTGCACCTTAAAAATAAAACAGTTTTTCAGACATCATCCTCCCTCTGCTTTCCCTCTTCTGATGGTGTCTCTTTCACTTGAAAAGATGAGAAAAATTTAATTATAGCACAATAACTTCCCCAGTATTGCCTGCTAGCACTACTGGTGCTGTTCTTTCTCTGTTTCTATGTCTCCCTATATGGCTACTTAGCTTTCAGCATTTTGCTCTAGAGGTGGCCAGAGTCAGAAACAGACTTACTGAGTCGTAGAAAAAATGATTGTTATGATTAGGATGAACAGAAATAGATACTGCTTCACATATTCCTTTTTTCTTTTGTCTTTTTCCATTCTTTGTTCTACATTGTATTTCGTCATTCTTTAATGCTACACAAGCCATCTGTTGAAAATCAGCTTCATGTATTCCTTTGCATAGCTGAAACAGGAACATAATTTCAAACTTGTTTGTATTCAGCAAAGACACAGCATTATCTTTCTTTTGGAAGAAGATGTGTTTCACTGTTTAATTGCAGGATAGAGATTTCTTAGAACAAAATAATAATGATAATTTATATGTGAAAGGTTAATTAAACCAAGCAAACCAGTAAAAAGCTACAGCAAAGAATTATGTGATGAGAGATAAAACTAGGCTGCTGGTTTGAAAATTGGATGCCTCAAGCTCACCAGAAATGTGACTAAGGTCATTGCAGTCACTGGTCCTCAAATAACACATTAAGGCTGCGGAAGTCCTATGATCTGGGCTATGCAGAACCCAAAAATATTTCTCTTGGAGATAATCAATCATCGGCCATGGATATGGTTCCACAGCTTTTTGTTGCTGAGTATTGTAAATTGACATCTTAATGTTTAAACTGTGATTCCTCAAGGTCACATTCACGTACTTAATTTTAAGCAAGCGAGTATGTCTCTCTTCTTCAGTTGGACTTTTCCAACACAGAAGTTTTAACAGGTAACTTGGCAGGACTGGAGGTTCAATGTCTTTTGTTCTGGCAGTGAAACTTTTTATTATTTCTTTCTTTTTATTTTTTAAAATTCCAGCCTGAATAAAGCAGGGAATGTGAACGTGACAGTAAAAATCCAATTTTGTATTGGAATCCCATAGCCTTTGTCTTTGTAAATTACTTTTGAGAACATGCAATGTATCCAGATAGTATATCCTAATGCGATAAGCTATAGTAAGTTAGAAGACAAAAAAACATTCCAAATGTAAACTTACCTGTATTTTCTTGGAAGATTTGTCTGTCTCATGTGCCTAGTGAGTCAATGAGAGCTGGCTTTAGATGTTGAGGCTATCCAAAAGCTAGTGGTGGAATTCATATCCAAATCTTGTCTTGATAATCAGCAGATTTCTCCACTATTATTTCTGCTGTGCATGTTCACTGCCCTACCTACAAGGACAGCAGCATCAAAAAGATTGTGGTTTTTTGCATTTTTCTAGCTGTAGGAGTCTTTACTTCTACTGGGTTTTCACATAGATACATTGGAGCAAAATGCTAAGTGAAAACACATCCTTTGGCAACAAACCTGTCAGCATGTAAGAGCTTAAAAGCCTTTTGTGTTCTTTTCTGTTCCAATCAATCTCTTTTATATATATTGCAAAAATAATTTTTTGCAGTAGGAAACACAGTGAAGTTGATAGTTGATTGTTCCAATTGGTATATTTCTTGTAGTGTTCTATGATTAAAGTGAACAATTGCCATGTGTAGGTTTACAACATGGAAAATAACCTCTTAAGTAATGTCTCAATGGTCAGTTATAAGCTTACATGAAACCTAATTTGAGAGGTAATTTGTAGCAGAATGTTACACTTCTTTAATAATTTAAGTAAGAAGTTCAAGAACAATTAATTTAAATAGAGAAAATTGAACTTCAGACTCATTTATAGTTCTTCTTGCTCTATTAATCTATTATCAGGTGGCATAATCAGTAATCTCATTGATATAATCACCGTGAAGGCTACCATTTTGCTAATCAAACTGTATCACTGGGTTTTCCTACAAGGTAGAAAATATTTGGGTAATTTTGCAATTATGAAAACATGTGATGTAGACTATTTTGTGAGCACAAACATAACTAAATTAATATTTTCTTTGTAAAATGAAATAGCCTTCTCCCTTGGTGTCTGAACTTCAAGAGAGAATACCCAGGAAGCATTAGGTTTGGTCTAACAGTAATTTTTCGTGTGTGGAATCATTTAAGTAGTCCATTCATCAAAGAACATGAATATTTGTTTGGCTCCCTTCATTTCAACAGAACTAATACATGTTTTAAGTGTTTTATGTGTCTGTACTCACACACACGTACACTCACACATACAAACATGCATATTTAGGTAGTGGTATATTAAAATTGTCCCTGAAATTAAACAGAGTTCTCTGTGTAATAGATAAATTGCAGCTGCAGTACATTTCAGACACATAATCCTGCAAATAATGCAGGAATACAGTGTGTACATGCTTTGTTATAAAATACTAATGGACAATAATTACAGTAGACTTTTATAAATAGTCCAATTAGCAGATACTAATGTAATGCTTTCTTTTGCAGCTCCGTAAAGCCATTATAGATCACATCTCAGACTCCTTCTTAGATACCACTGTTCCACTTTTAGTTCTCATTGAAGCTGCTAAAAATGGAAGAGAGAAAGAAATAAAGGAATATGCTGCTATATTTCGAGAACATACCAGCAGGCTTGTGGAGGTATGTTTGATGGAGTTGCACTTTTTTTGAATATATGGTATAAGTGACTTGCCACTGCACATTTCCTTTGGTGGCAGATATCATAAAACAATTAAACCTGGCATTTCAGGAAAGAATACATAAATGGCCTAGGGTGATAGTAAACATACTCCATTTTTTATATAACGGTATGCAGTAAGATAGTGGGGTTTGTGGAATCGGCATTTATATAGTATTTCATTGCATGGAAATTAGGTGGTGGGGAATTCTAATTTGAGAAATTAGTGTAAGCCTTTCCACAAAGATATTCAGTGGGAACTTCATCAAATGTGTGATTCTAAGGAGTATTAGCTCAAAGTGTTCAGAATACTACTACCCAAAATATATGAGACACCGTATTAGTGTTAGTTGTTTGCAGCTTTCTCACTTTGAAAGTTTATAGCCTGTGTAATGATACGCTGAAGAGGAAATGGTGCTCTGACACACAGTTTAGAGCCATGAACCCTCTAGCAGACTGGAAGCATGTTGTTGTATATGCTGAATAAATTCACTCGCATACATTGTATACTCAGTATTAATTTCTAAAGGATATATTTCTTTATTACTTATAAATTATACTTCTTCGTCACTTAGAAATTTGCAAATAGAATTGGGGGGGAGATTTTAGTTTGTTGGACAGTCAGTCCTGCAAATGTGACTAAATATTCACTGACTTAAACTCATTCAAACTGGAGCTTGAAACACTGCTGGAATACCGAAGTCATGGATTTTGCAGGAATATTATCTCAAGTGCCTGTAAGGAATGTGTTGCTAATTTTTGTGGGTTTTTTTAAGCTTTTAGTGCTTTTGTGTGCAGTAATGCAAACATGGGGAAAAAAATCAATGAATTCACTCTGTGGCTGAAAATTTACTTAGGAAAACTATTTGGCTCAGAACGAATTAATTAATCTTTGGTGATCTACAGATAATGAAAGACAAATAGGTAAACAGCTAAAATAAAAGTAGGGTGTTGCATTTATGTTTCTCTTCATGGTTGTGTAGTTACAGAATAAGACTAGTTATTATTCTCTGATTTACAAGTGTCTCATTTTGACCGTGCTGCAAAATCAAATGAAAGCTAAAACACAAACCCAAAGTTTTAAAAGTTTTTCAGATTTTTAATACTGAAGCTAAACCAGCCTGAAGTGGCTTGATTTTTAGAAAGGACAGGTGATCTCTGAAGATCAGATAACTTTACTGAATTTGGAATTGAGTCCAGGCTAGCTGAAATACCCAAATCATTACTCAATTTAGAAGATGTGAACCTAAAAATCCAATATTCATTTCCTTTCATGGGTTTGAATTTGTTTCCCAAATGCAAGGAATAGCTGGCCATCAGGGTAGGTTTGTGATTAAAGGGGCTGATGGCTGCACAGATACACTGCCTAAAAAATCTACAAGGACATGTAGCAGCTGACTGTGAACATAAGACTGCCCAGAAGATAGCTATCCTTAGTGATGCAGGAAAAACCATAGCAAAGTTTCACAATTCCAGCATAGTTACTACCTAGACAGGAGAAGAAAAAAAAAAGTCAAATGTCCTTTTTCAGCATTGACATTACTAGTCCATTTCGCAGTGTCTCTTCTGCAAAGTGATAACCAGACTAGACAATGACGCCTCAAAAACTTACAGAGATTGCCTTCATTCACCTCAGTGAACGATTAACTTCAAAACCCTCTGTTTGTACCTAAACTTATTACTTAAATGCTATTAAGCAGAGTAGTCTAAGAGGGAAAGTATGTGTAAAGTTCATGAATGTAAATACTAGTGGAGATCCATTTACCCAGATTATTTTGAGGACATCAGACATATTTATTGTACAAGCAAATTAGTAAATCATAAACAAATCACGTGAGGAGATAAAAGCAAGAGTCTCATGACTGTTGTATAAAAGGGGTTCTATTACACCATAGAGTGATCTTACTGTATTTGTAAATATACGGGGGGGGGGGGGGGGGGGGGGGGGGGGGGGGGGGGGGGTGTACATGTCCTGGTTTCGGCTGGGACAGAGTTAACACTCTTCTTCGTAGCTGGTACAGTGCTGCGTTTTGGATTTAGTGTGAGAATGATGTTGATAACACACTGATGTTTTAGTTGTTGCTAAGTAGCACTTATCTTAAGCCAAGGACTTTTTAGTCTCCCATGCTCTGCCAGCAAGGACGTGTAGAAGAAGCTGGGAGGGAGCATGGCTGGGGCAGCTGACCTGAACTAGCCAAAGGGGTATTCCATACCATGGAACGTCATGCCCAGTATATAAACTGGGGGAGTTGGCTGGGAGGGGCAGATCGCGGCTCAGGAACTAACTGGGCATCGGTCAGCAGGTGGTGAGCAATTGCACTGTGCATCACTGTTTTTTTTTTCCTCTCTCCCCCCCCCCCCCCCCATTCCTTTTCATTACTATTATAATATTTCATTATTACTATTGTTAGTATTATATTTTACTTTAGTTATTAAATTGTTCTTATCTCAACCCATGAGTTTTACTTTTTTTTTCCCTTTCCTCCTCCTCACCCCACTGGGAGGGGGGAGGGGGAAGTGTGGCTGCGTGGTGCTGAGTTGCTGACTGGGGTTAAACCATGACAGCATGTATTTATATTTATGCTGTGACGTAATATGCTGCCTACAGTGAAGAAAACATACTTTTGAAAATGTTTTATGTAACTGGCTTTCAGAGAGACTGTACACAGTGCCACCTCCTACTGTTGAATTAGTTGTTCCAAATTGTTGCTTTACTGGTGCTTATATCGTATGCTGCTATTGAAAATTAACATAAAATAAAATTGAGGTTATCTTCTGGATATCTACTAGAACTGAAGTATCTTATTTAAAAGGTTGCTTATATTGGTTTAATGCACTTACCAGTATCTCTAAGGGAGAGCTTGACTGATGGCTTTTTGATAAACTATACTGCTAAACTCTCCAGCAAATTAATGAGATAGTAGTTGTACTGCATCTGTCAACTGCTAGCCTATCAGACGTAAAACAAAACAAAAATGAAAAAATATTAACAGCTAAGCAAGTGGCCACAAAGGGGCTTTGTACATATAAACAGATTTATCTGATTTTTAAGAAAAATTCAGTCATTTCCAACAGCATCATCAAAGAAAAAGAATTATGGCAGCTGTTTTGTGGAAAGTGTAATACCAATTCAATTGATATAAATGGAATAGCATTTAAATAGATTAGAGCTGTAAATTAGAAGCATATTTTGGTTGTTAGTGGCCTAAAACATGTTAAGCTGAGAAAATATATATATATTTTTAAATTGACAGTAGTAGAGCACTGCACTGTTGGTTTAATTTGTCAAGGAATATAACAGATAGATAGATCTTACTAATCTTAGTTTTCACAAGCGTACGTACTTCAGAAATACACACATACTTCAGAAACTGAGAAGTGGCAAATATGTATGGAGCTTGGTTTCCAACTGAACATGGTGCCATGGGTAATGGATATTCCATACAAATCAGGTATAGCTAAAAGTGCTATCAAAATCAGGGAGCCTGATTCTGCAAGAAGGACAGGACAGACAGAAAGGAGATGAGTTGGCTTTGAATCCTTGCTACTTCTATTATCCATTTATTTATCAAAGAATTTACTTTTTCTTGGTGAAACATCTAATAGATAAACATCACCTGTCCCCTTTGGGACAGATGTCCAGCCTTTTGCCAGGGATATGTTTCATAAGATGGTGTTGTCTGCCATCTGTAAGATTGTGAGTTGGATGACAAGTTAATTCAGGATCGCACCCTGTACAACATTTCCAGAGTTTATGAGAAAGTTGTCAAGCATCTTTGTATTTTTATTAGAAAGTTCTTAAATGACAGTTATGATTTGCATGTTTGCAGGAGAGTCCTCACATTCATTCGTTTGTTATTTATTTCCTTCACTGTTATAAAAGCCAAGAAATGAATACCCTTACAACTTTCAGGTTATGAATTATAAATCTGGAAACCTAGTCATGTATGCTATTGCAGAATTGGGCTTGATCTCTGCAACTGGGAATAACTTAAGTCAATTATGGAAGTGCAAGATCATGGGTAGCATATACCTGGCTATGGAATACTAACAGAGACAACAGTTGAAGGTAAAATATTTTAAAAGCTAAACAACTAAGAAAAAATTGTTGCAAAAAATGGCATATGATAGTAACTGTACTAGAGAAGGCTGGTAGGTGAAGTAGATGAGACATCAGACAATTGTAATATAACTATGAAGGCAGTTTTACCATCTACATGTAGTTGTGATGTCCAAGGAGTTGGACGGATTGTGGGCACTAAATGATACAGCAAAGGCCAGTGATGCAAGCAAGACTGCCCATATTGTTAAATACAAAATACCTTCTTTATCAGAAGAAAAAGGTTTTTTTCTTTTGTCAGATGCAAATAGCCTTTATGGAACATAGGACATAGCGAAGTTGCTTGCAAGCATTGAGATGTGAAAACCAGCTCAGATGCTGGCAATCCCTAGTTTTTGTCTTGGAGAAGAAAAGCTAATAAAAAAAACCATTTACATTCTCAGTGTCCTTTTTTTCTGAATTTAAAACACCCTAGGTGTGGATCTGAGCCCACTGTAAACCTTTGACATCCATAACATTCTGTGGTAAAGAATTTCACAGCTTAACTATGTGTTGTGTAGAGAAGTATCCGTGAAACCCCCACATAATTTCATTTGCTGTCCTTGAATTCTTGTATCAGAATAGAAAATGAGCACCAGTCCCTATTTTCCTTCTCCATGCCACTTACAGACCTCTGTCATATCCTTCTTCAATTGTCTGTTTTCCAAGTTGAGTATTTCTGGTCTTTTTAAATTTTGTTTGGAAGCCATAAAAGGATCACCTTGCTACCTTCCCTGTACCTTTTCCAGCACCTTCCAGCTCATGAGGTGGTAGGTCAGAACTGTGCATGCTATTCAAGATACTCAGGGTATTTCATGATGTTCTCTGTTTCCACATCTGTTTAATTCCTAACAGTGTTTCTTAGATGACTGCTGAACACTAAACTGCAACTTTCACAAAAAGTCTATATGATAATCCCAAAATCTTATTCCTGATTAGTACTAGTCTGCTGAGGTCTATCATATATATGTAATACTGGATCCCCGCCCCCCCCCCCCCCCCCCCCCCCCCCCCCCCCGCAAATGACTCACTTTGCCTCTCTCTAGATTGAATTTCATCTTGTGTTTTATCAGCTAGTCATCTAGTACCATGAGGTCCTTTTGCAAATCTTCATTAGTTCTTTTATTTACTACTCCAAATAACTTGGTAAAAGATGCGTAAAAAAAAAAAAAAATAATAAAAAGTTAATGCAGGCACTGTGACCACAAGGAAATTTCTGGCTCATGGCTTTCTCCCAATTTCCTGCTCGTTTGTTCATGAGTTCGAAAAAAGTGATGCTAGTCTATCTGTATCAGCTGAGAATTACTGGTTACTCAGCCACCCCGATTGTTGGAGGAGCCGTAGGATCTACACGCCTGGATCTCAGTACTGCATACATAGTACAATTACTAGTCTAGCTCTTTCTTGGCGGCCTCAGGGAGGGCATTCTTCCATTGCCTCCATGTATGGAAACAGGTCTGTCCATTTCTGCTTGATTTTAACCTTGCTCTTCTAAAAGATATTTATGGCGTAAGAAAGCTTTATCATTATTTCCTTTTCATCATATAAAGGTAACTTTTTGCACTTGAAGATATGTGCTGTGAAATCAGCTGTATGTACTGTCTGCTGAAGTTTAATTTTCCCCAAGCTAAGGAAACAGTATTTTTAAAAAATGTAGCTTTTCCTGAATCCTGTCATGAGTTCAACTTCAGTAAGTCTCCTCTTTAAAAAACAGTGTCTCAGCTCTATCCTGTCAAACACACTGTTGCAGCTGAACATGTTCCACACACCTATGAGGCTTCAGAGCAACGTTGTCGAGCTGGGGTGATGAAGTGAGTGTTGCACCAATGACGAATTTGATAATATCAATTTAAAAATGGAGACAGGACAACATACTGTAATAAAGAGATGATATTGCATTCTCAAAATAATCAGTGAGCCATAATTTGAATCAGCATAGTTTTATTACCTACTCTGTCTTTTGTAAATGTTAATATACACTATTTTTCTATGACTCTGTCAGTTGTAAATGATGCTGTTGTTGCCATATTGATAAAACCATCAGTGTTTAATTTTCCTTCCATGATATTTCACTTGATTGCAGAAATTTGCAAAATAAATTTCTGAATCTGGTCCACAAAGACCTGTGTATTTGTGTAGTCAGATTTTCAGTCACATAAAAATCAATTTTAGTATTGCAGCCAGCAAGTCCAACGGTGATAGATAATGCAATGATTTTGATGTTACGGGATTATGATGTAAGTCCATTTTTAAGTAAAACAAGCCATTGATATTTGTGTTATTTCCAATTTAAGCATTTACTTGTCCGCTCAAATTAGAACATGTACTAACAACACTGCCCCCCACCCCCTGTACGCACCAGTATCACTTCACTTCTCGTTTTGCTTGTCTTTTTTCAAAGTTGAAAAAGTCAGCTAGGTATTCTGAGATTTGATTGTGTTGGTCTTTTTTCAATTTGAAACCTTATCTAACCCATTTACTCTTAACCCAAGATAAAGATTTCCCAAAGAAGATTTATGTTGCTTATATTAAGTGCCTGTCTCTCCTTTGACTAAATGACTAGTTTAGTCTTGGATGTCTCATTTCTAGATAGCTGAAGTAAGGTGAAATGACTTGTACCTTGAGAGATGAGTGTTGGTCTATTTTGAGACGTAGATTATGTTGCATTTTCTTATGCTCCATATAGCAGTTTTTAATCAGGTGTATCCTATCTTTCAGTGCATTTTTTGCATCTGTTTTTGAAAGATCAAGGATGTTTGAATAGTAGGTTATGATATTGTTTTGTATATAAATACAATAGACTGAGTTGGACATTATAAAAACAAAAGTTCATCTTCTCACAAAGGTTTCTTCAGCAATTAATTTGATATGGAAATTAGAAATACTACTTGAAATATCAAGAGAGATTTTCTGTGGTTTCTATTTTAATCTGAAAATGAAAACTTCTCAAATAGAAACAATAGGTCTTGAGAAACAACATACTTTTTTTTCCCTCTTTGAATATGAAATGTTAATTGAGCTAAGCTAAATTGCCCGCTACGCTGACTCACTGCTCATATTGTAATTTAAGAAACAAACAGTATCCTCATAGGCCAGTGGCCATTGTAAATCAGCCTGAAGACTAATATCTCCTACAAATGTCTCTCTTCTGAATTAGCATTTGGAAGTTAGTCTTTCCTTTAAAAATTGATTTAAGACATAACAATATAATACAGTTCAGAAGTATGTATATAAATTCAGTGAAGTACAAAACATCAGTGAAATGGAAAGACTGAACACCACACCAAATCTGAGGCGATGATGCTTCCAAAGGTAGTAGCAACCACAGGTAATAAATATCTTCTTGTTTTCTTATGTTTTCTCTGTCCTGAGTTTATTAACTACTCTGTGCTCTTACCCTAGAGGGTCTAGCTTCTGTTAAAAAATGCATACACTTGGGATGTTAGCCACACTTACCAGGAATATTAGCTGGTGCTTTGTGGACAGTGCTAGTATTCAAAAAGCTCAAACAGTGGCAAAGTATTTGAGATACCTTGGTTAACATCTTTGCGCTATTATAGCTGCACAATAATTGCACAAAACAGAATCTCATAGTTGTAAATGTGAATAGTATCTTCAGATATATGGAGGAAGTGAAATAGTCCTAGTTACCCAGTAAAAAGAAAACAACATTAAAATGCCCACTTTGGCTATTATATTGAACCCTTCCCAAATATGAAATGGACACTCAGCAGCTGAAGTATTTTCATGAGTACCAAAGGTCATATTAAATGTTCATCAGATGGAGGTTATTCTAGGCTACAGTGCCTTCCTTATATTGTTCATATACTGCATCAAATATTTGTAAGTCTAAATATTGATTTTGTGACATTGAAAAACTAGGATATATTGCAGAATGAAAAAAACAACCAGATTTGGGTTAAGATTCCGTCTGTACTTCTGTCTTTTTCTGTGAGCCTTGGCTAAAATAAATTCCCAAAAGGTATGTTTCTCTTCGAAAATGCTTGTTATTAATTGGAATTCCTTATTATAATGCAGCAATTTTGATAAAAATATTTCAAAAAATGAAGATTAACTGCTTTGAGATTTCACACATTTAGGTTTCGCTTTGAAATGCCTTTTCATTTAAAACATTACAATTAAATTGCAAATCTAATTGAAATGTGTGATTATATGGAAACATTTTTGCACAGTCTTGTCTTCTAGGAAATTTCAAAATTAGTTCTGAATATAAACACTATTTAAAATGATGAAAATTATGACAAAATAATAATGAAAAGCCTTAGGGGACTTGGTTGTACTTTATAGTCCCTTGTAAGACATGCCTGTTTTTAGTGAATATAGTGTTCTGGCCTGTGGTTCACTTCTACCAAAGACCAAAACAAATTCTGATAGTGAGAGCACAAGTACGTAAAAGTGAAGAAAAGGTAGGTAAAAAGGAAGACTAAAATGTCACATCTACACAAGGAAAAAGGCAGGTCCTCGGTAGCTAGAAATTTCTTGTTTGGGAAAGCTGACAGGCTGTTCTCCTGAGCTGATCTATCAAAGAGATGTAATGCTTTCTGAGAGGAGGACTGATAGGCTGGGTGAACTTGAGATTAAAAAAGGAATTTGATGGGAGCAGGGAAGAATCCTCTGATTATCTTCTCTTTTGGCACAGATGCAAATCTCCCCCTGCAGTGTTTAAAGGTCAGCTGTACCAAGCAGAGGCTGAGAGATTTAATAGAAGTGGAGGCGATGATGAAGTGAACTTTGTGTTCTTCATCTCTTCTCTCAGTACATGAATATATCATATTGTCTGTAGTTTGATCTAGTAACACTGACTTCAGATCTACTACTCTGATACATAAACTTGAGGGTTTAGCCTATAGCCTAATACTTGCCCTTGTGTTTTTCAGTTTTGACTGTATTCCAATATGACAATGCTGGCTTCTAGGAATTAGGATTTCTAAGGTTGAATCTGTTATGAACAATGGACAGGAACAGACAGCACATATATTTAAGTGCATCAGTGTTGTAATGTCTTGATATAGAACAGCAAAGGCATGCAGGATATACAGTGTGTTGTTAAAAAACAAGTTTGCCAGTTAATATAAAGATTTCCAGTACAGGAAATTCAGCACATCTATTGAAGGTGAATTCTCCTTAAGAAATCATTCTTTTTAAATGAAGTTAAAAGATGTAAAGGAGAAAAAATCTTGAGTTATAAAAATATATATAAAGAAATAAATTGTTTTGTCACTTTCTAGTTGAACAAGATACAAGATGCATAGGAACAAACTATACAAATACTGACAGAATCTTAATTTATTTTATGAAAAAAATTATTAAGATCTTGAATAAAATAAATTGCTGGCTCTTGTTACTTCAGCTACTTCTAAAACTAGCTTTTAAAAAGATGAGACTGATGTCCTGAATGTGTTGGGAGAACTTTGCTTCACAGCTTATAATTTGGGTCCGGGCACTCCTTGCTTAATATAGGGCTCCTGGCCTCTTACCTGGGGAGTTTGTCTCTCTCTCTGTATAGCAGAGCACAACAATAAGGGTAAGGGCAATTCATTTAAACCACCTTCACTGGAGAGTTCATAGTGTTTTGCCACTTCAACATGATCAAACTATAGTGTGTGGAATGACTGCATTCTGGGATTGGCACCTTTATTATTTTAAATTTAAGTATGAATATTTTTTTAGCTTGTTGGTTTAGAGCCTTTCCTATTTACCTAAGAGCTGGACCCAGAAAATGCTTTTGAACTAATGTGAGCCAAACTCATGGAATTGCTCATCCTTCACAGAAATTATGTTCTTCAAATGTAGCATTTATTTCATTTGTGTTTCAGTCACACTCTGGAGACTCCAAGAAATATCTGGGTCCCTAGATTTGGGAAAACAGATGAGACAGATAAACTGTAGAAGGAGACAGAAAGGGAGAATGCGTCTGTCGTGGCTCAATGACAGAGCCTGGAATAAAACAGAGATAAGTGAATTTAGCTAACTCAAAATCAGTCACCGTTAAACTCACTTAAGAATGTCCATGTAATGGTTTATCTGAATTAACTCCTCCTATTTAGAAAACCATTAATTGGTGCAATTTCTATAAAGAAACTGAGGTTTGAGATACACATAGATATAAAAATTATTTTTCATTCAATGCTATTACAATTACAATGCCATTTCGGCAAACAGTATGGAAGAACTTACATATGGTACAAATGAAATGTTTTCAGGGTTAAACATATTCATCAAAACGTTTGCAAAACCCAGCACAGTGGAAATAATAGTATTTGGTAATCAAAATGAATCTATATTGACAATAACTTAATAAGCATGCTACAAGAAAACTCTTCCTTTCTCTCAAGCAAAACACAGGGCCACTGGCTCTTGAACTAAAGCTTTCCACATCTGCCTCTTGTGGAAAACAGCTCTGCCAAAAGTCAGTTTCAACACGGAACCTGCAACTTAATCGTGTAAGTTGCTTTTCATTTTCTATACAAAGAGTAAATATCTATTCAAGTACAATGGTAAAATTCTCACTACTTCAATTTGTTTTATTGACATATATATAAAAGAGGATAGCTTTTATTTGCCACTTTGTTTGATTTTGTATGTAATTTGCTACATCTTTCTATGTCAAATTTTAAATATACTGACCCAGAAAATTGGGTTCTGAGAGCAACTCACCATAGCTCTGAAAGATGCAGGCAAAAAAACCCTAAAAAAATCATCTCACTCTTGTGCTTTCCTGAGCCTAGTCTACAACAAGCAACCTTCAAGCAGCCTGTGATGGCTATTATTTTAACCTCTGAACATCCAGTACATAAGGACTACATTCCTTCACATTACTTTTATTTTACTCAGAGCTAAGGATCATGGCAAGAAAACTACTTGAATTCTGAAAACCAACAAAACCCCCCAGATTTGCCACCCAAAGTAACACTTACATAGTTTCCTCGCAGATACGCACTTAATCTAAAATGGAATTTAACAATCCTTTAATGAATTTTGCTTTACATATTAAAGTACTGCATATACAAAGTACTGTCAACTGGAAGATTCTGATTTCTTTCTACCACCTTCAAAGACAATAGGGAATTGAGTATTCTCAGCACTGCACCCATTTCTATGGGTTTTCATCCCAGACTGGTAAACACTAAATAAAAATAACATTTTAATGTTTCATTACTAGTTCTTTAGTATTGATTTTACTGAGCTCTTGAAAAACAAAACTACTACTGACAGTGGCAAAACTCCACAACAACTGCATGTGTAGAGGTCAAGCTGACAGATTACTAGAACATCTTTATTAACTTTCAGGATATCAGAAGAGAGTAGAATCTTTTATCATTCTTCTTAGGATCATAATCAGAAGACAAGAAACATGAATCCTGTTATGTAGAAGTTTATAGTTTCACACAGTTCAATGCTAAGGAATTTAATCTGCAGATGTAAGATCCAAGTGTAGGGCTTGTCATTTTTTTTGCTGGCACTTTTGTTGTTACTATTCTTCTTTAACCCATAATATACTTTCAGTGGTATCATCATATAATCACATCTGTGTCAAAATAGCAATTAAAGACCCTAAGTTGAAGAGTATATCATCATCCCTAGTTTTGCATTACAGTTTAACTTCTGTTAGTCATGTGCATAAACATACACAGCAGCTGTCACTAGGATGCAGGATCCTGTTGCACAATGTGATCTGTGGACACAGAACTTACGTGTGGTTTTCTGCTTGAAAGAGCATATATCCAAGTATGAAACATGAAGCAGTTAGCGTATAGTGATATGCATGCAGAATACTGGTCAGCATTTTGGGAATAAAATGTACCTGTCAGCAGACTAGGAGGCCATTTTTTGTAAATAAGATGAGCACTTTTAAGCATGATCAATATTTATGAATGGGAAGTGGATTTTCATTACATTACCATACTAATTTCTACAATCAGTCTATCCTTGACAAATTAACTCTCCTCTCTTATCACACACATTTTTTATTTTTTTTACTCTTATTTAGCTAGTTAACACAATGCTTTGTTTTTGAGAGGAAAACCACTCTCAGTTTGCTAATTTCTATGCATCCTCAGTTTGTGTGATTCAGAATTCCCGTTCAGCACTCCCCTGTTTTTGTCTGACTTTTTCACTTTCAAGAGAGACCAGTGTGCAGCCTGCCTGTTCAGGCAGGGTTTAGTTAACGGCACATTCATGAGATCTGGGCAGCGGGGGTTCCTTTCTTGTAGGTTCTTCATTGCTGCAGTTCAGTCAAATCCAAAGATCTTAGTGGATCCATTTTAGCAATCCAACTGCTGACTTCGCTAATTTTAGCAAATCTGTGATTAGATAGGTCTGTAGCAAGCAATACCAATCTGACTACAAAACCAAAAAGTACACTTCCTCATTTTACTTACAGATAATTTTTTTCTGCAACTTTTTTAAAAATCAAACTTTTAATGTCTGAAACACAAATTTAATGCCATAAGCCCAAGAGTTAGGTCTAAACTCCTGCTTTCCAATTTCAGCTAGAATTCATTTCTGTGCTGAAGGCTCCGAGAATCCTTCAGCAAACTGACCTGCTTGTCAAGATGATGTGACAGCTGTCAATAAACAGCATAGGCAGCCTTACTGGTTACAGCCTACAAACCCTCTGTTGTCAGGTGTTGCTCTGTTTGGTTGGTTGTTTGCAGATAGCATGCAAAAGGGAAGCCTAAAGATGGTAATTGGATTTGTGGGGGTGTGTGTGGAATTATTTCTAAAATGAAAGGCAGCACGGGAAAAATGCACAAATGCTTTAAATGCAAAAATGCTTTCTAATAGAAGCAGCCTGGCAACAGTAATTGAGAAGTGGCAGGCAGATGGAAGGAAGCCTTTAAAGACAGGTAACTTGTTCTTGATGTATTGGAGCTGGTAGATGGATGCTTAATGGAGAGCTAATGTGGTCAAAAGAGTGAATTAAGAAAATTAATTCAATAAAATTAGCTTAAAGTCAAGCATGTACTTCTAAGCATATGTAAACTTTAAGACTTTGAACCTTGCTATTTTGGGCCTTACAGAGTTCCAGCATCTTGCAACAAGTCCTGAATTCATAATGTGTGAATTTTTGCACCTTTATGTCATTAATCAAATAAGGCCCAACTTTCCTATTACTGATTGAGCTTCAGGTGATAAATGGTGACATTTTCATTAATCTGCTTAATCACAGCCTTTATTGCATAAGTGTGAAGCAAGGGAACAAAAGATAAACAACCCAAAGATTTATCAGACTTTCTATGTCTGAGGGGCATATTTCAACAGCTAGAAATGTCAGCCACCTAGTACAGTGAGGCTGGGTGTACTGTAAGTTATGTGAGCTCCAAAAGGGAAATTGTCTTGGTTCAACGTGGACTCCTCATTATAATACACCCGGTTAACATTTTTGCTGATAGTGTAAAGACAGCTGACACAAGTGCAGTGGCAGTGACTTTTTTCTTGTATTACTGCAGAAACCAGATTTAGAAGTTCCTCAGAATATTAGAAATTGTGATAATTGTGATTCCATCTTACGTCCCCTAAAGTCTCATAGTTTTGATAGCACTGATCTGTAATGAGCCAGTCACCTATAACAGAATAATTCTGAAGGTGCTAAAAAAGGCACACGTCACCAAAATGTTAACATCAGTTTACTAAAGCTTGTGCTTCTTAAATACCAAATATTTCTGTGAGTGTGTGTACTTATTAGGGTTTGTGTTCCCCCCCCCCTTGGAACATGGATGCTGTGATATCTGGTGAAGGAGGAGGTTTATTCTTGTTGGTGGAGGTGGTGAATATTCTTTGTTCTACGTGATCCTCTATGCAAATTGTCAGAAGTGCATCTATTAGAGGCTGTTATCCTTCTGTCAAACGATCTGGCCTCTATTGGGTCAAACAGGCCAATGGGATCTCAAGTTCTTGAGGACAGAGAAACGTATCTATATGTATAACATGTGTGTGTATATATATGCATGTATGCATAGAGAATAGGTTTGCATTAATTTCACCTCTTTTGGAAACCAGATTTCTGGCCTAAAACATGAACTTTTGTTGTAAGTTGTTATTCCACAGGCTAAGAGAACTCAAGAGGCGTATGGATGACGGAGGTCATTAGAGACAGCTAACATGGCTTCAAAAAGGACAAATTGTGCCTGACTAATCTGGTGGCCTTCTACGATGGTGTGACTGTGTTGGTGAATAAGGGAAGAGCAACAGACGTCGTCTGTCTTGACTTCTGTAAGGCCTTTGACACGGTCCCATACAACATCCTTGTTGCTAAATTGGAGAGAGAGGAGTTTGATGGATGGACTATTTGATGGATAAGGAATTGGCTGGATGGCTGCATCCAAATAGTTGCAGTCAACAGCTTAGTGTCCAAATGGAGATCAGTAACAAGTGGTGTCCTTCAGGGGTCCGTATTGGGACCGGTTACTGTTCAATATTTTTATTAATGACATTGACAGTGGGATTGAGTGCACCCTCAGCAAGTCTGTGGATGATACCAAGCTGGTGCAGTGAATATGCTTGAGGGAGGGGATGCCATCCAGAGGGACCTTGACAGGCTTGAGAGGTGGGCCTGTGTGAACCTCATGAAGTTCAACAAGGCCGAGGGCAAGGTCCTGCACCTGGGTTGGGGCAATCCCAAGCACCAATACAGGCTGGGCTATGAGTGGATTGAGAGCAGCCCTGAGGAGAAGGACTTGGGGGTATTAGTGGATGAAAAACTGAATATGAGCCAGCAATGTGCTCTTGCAGCCCAGAAAGCTAACCGTATGCTGGGCTGCATCAAAAGAAGTGTGACCAGCAGGTCGAGGGAGGTGATTCTGCCCCGCTACTTTGCTCTGGTGAGACCCCACCTGGAGCACTGCGTCCAGCTCTGGGGGCCCCAGAACAAGACAGACATGGACCTGTTGGAGCAGGTCCAGAGGAGGGCCATGAAGATGATCAGAGGGCTGGAACACCTCTCCTATCAGGAAAGCCTGAGAGAGTTGGGATTGTTCAGCCTAGAGAAGAGAAGGCTCCGGGGAGACCTTATTGTGGCCTTTCGGTACGTAAAGGGGGCTTATAAAAAAGATGGAGAGATTTTTTTTTTTTTACCAGGGCCTGTAGTGATATGACAAGGGGTAACGGTTTTAAACTGAAAGAGGGTAGATTGAGATTAGATATAAGGAAGACATTTTTTACGATGAGGGTGGTGAGGCACTGGAATTTTTCTGGGTATTTTACCACTGCCAAATGGCTCTTGAACTAGTATTTTTTTTCCCCCACTGCCAGGTTGATGCTTCTTACAAGACTGTACTTAATAACGTGAATTCTTGAATCCATTGAAATAACTGAGAAATGTTCTTGTTCTGAAATACAGTTTGTGCACAATGCTTAAAGGACCTATCTAATATCTTGTGTTTGAGGCAAGAAAACAAAAAGTAGGACATATGCTTTCATAATAGAGACTTAACAGCATAAATAAAATAATAGTGGCTGAACTCTCCTTAAAAAAAAAAAAAGGCAAGGAAATTATCAAGAAAACATACTATGGGAAGTCATGGACTAGAATTTCTGATCACAAGGAAGGCAAGTGATCTTTGTTTAACAGGGAAGTTTGGTGGTTTTGTTTTTGACAACTTGGCTGAGACAAAAGGCACATACTGTTAGGTATTTCCCCTTGGTGTGATTAATCTTCTGCAGCAGCTCTTTAAAAGAAACTGAACAACAAACTCAAGCAATATGCGATAATGTCAACATAGTTACTTCCAAGGAGATCACATTGCTCACATTTTAACATCATTATACTAAACTGCTTTTTAGTAACTGTTAGCCTAGTATTCAAAATACTGAGTTCATGACAAATACCTAAAATTTTCTTTACCTGAAAAACACAGGCTGGTCTTGCTAGACACAAGGAACCTCCTTGCTAGACTCAGTAAGACAGAATTAAAGTATCTAGGCATGTTTTCTCTTAATGAACTGTCCTCAGTCGCAACGCTATCAGCTCTATTTTACCCAACTGGTCCAGTAAAGGGACAGACGGACAGTAGTGGCCATATCCCATGTACTTTTGTGATGGGAAGTTCAGATCACCATTCTGAGTTTTAGCTTAATTAACATGTATTCTGTCAGCCCTTTATTAGGATTCATTTATAGGTTATAATTCTAGATTTCCTTGCACAGAGATTTGTTTCCTTTGAAACACATTAGTAACCCCCATATCTCATACTCTGTTGTTGTTGGACAGATGTCTACTGTGCGTTAGGATTGTTTCTCATCTGTGCATCGCTTTGCAGTGATTAATAGTGAATTCATTTGTCCTTTTTCAAGGTCAGTGTGTACTGTAAACAAGATAGAGACTCCATAGGAGTTTTGTCAGTGAATTTAGTAGGATCACAATCCTACACTTTGAATTCTATCAACATGCTTAAGGGTGAGCCCATGCGATGCCTCAGACTGCATTGCAATCTGCAGTTTGGAAATCTGGATGATTTTATATGTAAGTTTTGGTTGCAAGGCTTATAAACGGTTTTAAGTGTTTTCCTTTGTGATCAATTTTACCTTTCCTAGACCAGACATCACATTGCGAAAATGAGTCAAGGATTTCTTATAAAATGTTTTATGAACCTTTAAACTCAATTAACATGAAATAAAGACTTCCACTGACACAGAACCATTTTATGTTAGTACAACATTTATTCCATATAAACTGGAGTAGCTAGGAGACTACCTCCAGCTCTACTGCAATTGGAATTTGCTGTCTATAGATGGCTTTCACAGTAGCTGCAGGAATGCAGCTCATGACACCATTCACAAAGAGAAGAAAAACTGATAAACCTGAGAAAAATTACTTAGATATTCATTTAAGGGATAAAGGACGGGTAGAAATGAACAAGAGGATTTAATTGTATGTTTACAAGATATTTGAAATGTAGCCTGTAGTGAATGTGTAAGAATATACTGTAATGCAGTAATGACATAATGTAATGCATAAGAATATACTATGTGCCTGTGGCACAGATTAGATTTTTACCACTGGAGCAGTGTAACATTTATTTTGCTTTACAGACAACTTAGTTATCTAGTATACATACATGTATGTACTTCATTATGAGTGAACAATGGATTGCTTTATAGCCACTGCAAATACAACTGGCTTGAGCATTTCATAAAAAGCTTCCTAAGCATGTTTACAGCTTTAAATTTCTATTTAAAATTTCGATTCACTTCAGTATGGAAAGTTTTTTGCATAGAGTTAGCATATACTCAGACCTCATGCCTGTCCTGTATGGTTAGTTAATATTCAGTGAGAAGAAAAGAAAGCCATTGGCAGTAGGAAACTACGGTGTTTAAAGTGGCTTATTCACGAAGCTACTCTTTCAATGAAAAGGCTCTTTTAAGCTTTGCAGGCACAGGCCCTTCTGACCCGGCCGTCGGCGTCGCGAGGGCCGGGGCGGGCGCTGCCGCGCTCCGTACTGCGGCCCCTCGCTTCCCGGCGGGGGAGCGGCCGACTCCGCCCAGAGCCCCACACAAGGCCGCCCGCCCGGCGCCTCCCCGCCGCTCAGCGGCCTGCGCGGGGGACGGCTGGCTGCCGAGGCCCGGGCGCCCATCCCTTAGACTCGGTCCCATTTCAGCGCTGCTGGCCTAGGACGCGGTCACCACATCCCTCTGGTACAGAGCGAGCCAGGGAACGTGTGCCAGGCCGGCCAGGGGCCTCGCAGCCGCCATCTTGCGCCCCGCCCCTCGCCCCTCCCCGAGCCTTCTGGAAGGTTCCGCAGCCGCCTTGCGGTTGTGATGAGGTGCTCGGAGGCGTTCGGGTGAGTGGTGGTGGGTCCTGCCCGGCGGCAGCGGGTGGGTTTGGTTGCACATTTCTCTGTTGAGCTTTTAACGTAGATTGCTAAACATGCGTTTTCATCTCCTTCAAGGAGAATTCCGCTGTTCCTGGCCGAGGCTTTTCTGAGTGCTGAGCTGCTGAGTCCTGAGGGGAAAACTGCACGGGCAGGCAGTGTGTGGCCCAGAGCGTGCAGGGCAATTCAGGCTGCTAAAAACTAGTAATATCTTGTGTTTTTTCTTTCTTATTAAGTCATCTGTGTTAAGAGGTGTTGTTTTCCTTTTGCAAGCAGTAAGCTTGATGGCCTTGTCATTTTAAGGCTTAATGTTGTGCAGCAAAAAATGTAAACTATCAACCCGTGAGGCAACTACAGAAAACAAAATATTAAGAAGTACCTTTTTTCCTAGGTTGCCAAATTTTCAGTTTCAGTTCTTTGACTCAGAATGTTTGGTGCTTTTTGAGGTGAAGGACTGCATTTAAGCAGTAATGAGCTTTTGGGAGCACTTGTGCGAGCAGCTGCTCGTCAGTGGAAGTAAGGGATATACCGTCCAGGTGAGAGTAGTATTTTGGTCAGTATTTGTACTTAATTATTATGCATTATCCTTATGCTTAAAGCTGTTTGGTGATAGAGTGATAAAGTAGTCCTTCTCCTCTGGATATTATTTTTTCAAGTCCTGTTCAGTGGAAGCAGAACAAGAATAGACTAAAGGTCTTTTTAACAGCACTGAAGACATTAAGGTATATTGTATCCTGTGTAACTCTGTGAAATTAATGCATTTTTTGTTTATGGTATGTACAAACTTAGGCACCTGTGTGCTGTGATTGTTTCCTGTCTTGAATGAGGCTATATGAAAGGCTGTACCTTGCTTTCTGGTAATCATTAAGGTAGTCTTCTCTACGAGGGTTCCTCTGAGTTACTCTCCTTTATTTTAATTTCAGGAAACAGTAGTTGTCAACATTTCAACTGTTGGAAAGCATGGGGGGTGGGGAGTGAGTCATCCAATTAATTCTAAAGTGTAAAACCAAAAATTTTTCTGAAAATAAGATTTTTTTTTTTCTATGTGCAAATGTGTTGTCAGTGTTGCACACCATTTAGCATTGAATTGGTGCTATCCTGTCCCAAAAGTTGGAGGGAGACAATTGGGTTGGAGTCAGATTCCAAGAATAATGAAAGAGACTTAACTCATGAAAAGTTCTGAAATGGGACTTTTTGTCTTTCTGAAAAACCAATATTTGAAAAGAATTCTTTAAACACATCTGATGTATTTATTCTGTGAGGTAGGAGGAGCTGGTGATTGTGCGTCACATAAGGTGCCTTAGGCTCTGACCTGCTTTCTTCAGTAAATTTCATCCTATTTTAAATTGGAAGATGGACCTTGTACTTGCTCTGGGAAGGCTTTCAGAGTGCTAGAATTCAGATATTACTGCAAGCTGAATGTTGAAAAAGTTGGATGACACTTTTATTTTGTTTTGTTTTGTATGGGTATCAGGAAAATTACTTCTATGATAAAGCATTTTTTTCCCTTTTGAGGAGAAGTCTTCTCAGGATTGACAGTAAGGATGCCTAAAGTTTCAGGTTAATTCTTCCTGTCACGCAGTATGAAAAGATAGGCAGCTTTATACTGTTTCTAATTGTTGTTATATATTCATTCTATCTATGTTTTAGTTTGGATTTACATTATAGTACTAACCAATTTGTACCATTAATAATAAGTTAGCAAATACTGCATTCATTGATACTGTGTTGTCCCAGTTTACTAACCATATATCCTGGTATACATGGTTGAATGGTTTTGTGGATTTATTTTGCTGTACTGATTTGGTTCAATTAAATATCTAGGGAGGAAAAGTGTATTTCTGGAAAGTCAGTGACACCTTTTGGTGCAAACCCTAACCAAGGTCAGTGATAGTATTTGGGATTTTCACAAGTAAAGTGGAATTAGAATCTTGTCCTATGCATTGGTATGTTTTAGTACTCCTTTGGTTATTGCTAGTATCATTGAACTTCTGTTCAGTAGTTTGCAGGGAAATACAAAGTTGCTCTGCTGATTTCAGGGTTAAGGATCTAAGGTAGTCTTTTTGCTCTTAGCCCTGTGAACAAAAGGACAACCCATCATCATGAAATTTTGTTTGTTGTCTCAAGAAGAGATTACTTTTTTAAGAGAAATTGGACATGCTGAATTCTGTAGTAATTTTCAGAGGATAAAGTTTCACTGTTTTTGAATTTGTCACACGCAATTTGTAACAATACTGTGTCGTGCAGAAAATTAGGTACTATTAATGGTGGATGTGTGAAAATTAATATCGAAGTTTGTATGACTGACGTGAGCTACTTTATTTCTGATAATACAGTGAATTGAATTCGTATTATTGAGTAAGTGTATGCTTGTATCTCCCTGTCTTGTTCCGTTTCAACTATGGAGAAGAAAGTGTTCTTTTGTTGCTGAAGAGTTCATTTATGCTTCTAGGTAATGTGCATTAACATCCTGCATGTCAAACTATGCAGGTGTAGCTAACCCTCAATGTGTTATTGTTGACTCTCCTATTGTCCTCATCTTAGATGTAAGTATTCAAGCACCGCACGCATCTATAATTCTGTACCAGTAGTTAATAATAATGGTAGTTGGGAATGAACTAGGATATAGATTAACTGCTTCTTAGTGCAAAAAATACGTATTCCGGAAACCTGTACTGCTATATACTTTCTATATTGTCAAAGCAGGTGGTTGATATTAATGTTAGATATAAAATGAATTGCCGTAGTCTCTGTGGAGGCAAAAGTTCTGTGAAGGGCTGATCCCGAGATGGATTAAATTTTGGAGGTATGTTTTGTTGCACTGATCTTTCATTTTCTTTGATTATCTGTGGATTTGTTGGTGGGTGTCCTGTGTCTCCCCCCACCCCTGCTTATGTCATGATTTTTTTGTAAGTATTTGTGATACAGTATTTATTAGATTTTTGAGTGGCTGTTCTTTGTAACTTTCCAGAGGTGAATTCTGTTTTTCATGTATTGTCAAATTAATTAATTTATGCTTAGTATGATTGACCTTTTATTTATAAAAATGTAAGTCTGTAGCATGTATAACCAATCCAGGTGTTGCATCAGAACAATGTCCTTAAAGCATAACTGTTTTTGTAAAAGGATAAATATCTGATTTTTGTAGGGGACTGCTTCTATTTTGACCTCTTTCAAGAACTGTTACATGAACTGGTTTTGTTTCTCATTCATAAACAATCATTTAATGTTCTATTTGTCAGGTGTCCTACTTCTTCAAGGAATTGAAAACATTTACATTGAAATGAAAGGATTTGTGGTATTGTAACTAAGTGATTACACTGCTGGAAAGAAGTCTGTTTGCTCTCCTGCTCCACTAATATTTATTAAGTGCTAAGTGAGAGCTGTGTGGTTTCATTTTGTTAGCATACTGAGCCTTCTTAGCTCATGCTGCTTTAAATAATAGAGGGTGTATGCATCTTGGAGGAAATACGCTGCATCTCCTGGGATCGATTTCCATCTCAGTTAACCAGTCAGAGGCAGAGAGGTGAAGATTTTGATTCTGACAACAAGAAGAGTCTAAGATTTTGTGGCTAGGGGAAACAAAGGTCACCCGAGTATGCTTGGGTATTTGTATGACAAAACCATATGTTATTTAGTCTAACAGAAAAACCCTTAAAACAAGGGTCATGGATATTGTTCCGTAGAATATTTGAATAATGAGTAATAAGAATATAAATGAGGATGTATTCATGCATATGTTTGGATCTTGCCTTTGTTTTATAGAGGAAAAGGGCCTGAAATCTTGAGTATTCTAACAACAGTTTATTGTATGTGCTGTATTTGCTTCTTTATTATTTAGGTGCAGGAGATAGAGGGTTTTGTGCAGGGAGGAAAGGAAAAAAGAAATGTTCATGCAGAAGGAAAGAGATATTTGGAAATGTTACACTGAAACACCTAAGAAGATACAAAAAGATTAGTTGATGGGAGGGAACGGGCAAAATATTGCCTCTCATAAGATGGTATTTTATTTAAAAACTGCAAAATATATGGGATATTTGGAACTTGAGATGTTGTATTTGTTTTGAGAACTGGTTGATCCACCATGATCCTTACTGGCTTTCACTGGTGATAGATGTTTATCAAATCCTGCTAATGTCAGACAGGTCGATGTCAGACAGTTGAGCCCAGCTCACTAATCTGTTCAAAAGCACTTCTGTGTGTGTGGTGCCCAGTTCCCTCAAGGACTGTAGATTCCGGCAGTGAGTTTTGATCACTCCTCTTCCTAGATATTTTAAGGAATTGGCTAATTCTGTGCACAACTGATGGCCTCTTTCTCTTGCTTCATGGTTAACTGCTATCTTATTTGCCAAGTTTGTTGTCAGGCTGAGATAAGGAAAATCAGAAGGTTGGTTATGGGTTATGTGATTATAGAATTGGATAGTCACTTTCTCCTTTGGAAAACCGTGCTTTCTTCTGGTTTAATATAACATACAACATCTCTGTCTACTGCTAAAATAATTTTTTGTCTTTATACTGACTTTTTTTTCTGTCTGCATGAAGAAAGAGGTAGGGACAAGGCAGTAAAACGGTTGGGTTTTAGTCCTTTGCTTGTCCTATTCTTTTCAGGTAGTTTTCTTTATATTTCTGTAGTCATGCGGTACTGCTGGAAAGCGCTCTGTTGCTAACATTTCAGCAAATGGTGCTAAGGGAGAGGTTTCATAAAGTAGTTTACATTTAGATCTTTCACCTGCTGTTATGTGTGGGCCCATGGAAGGACCTTCCTTCAGATATCAAAGGCCACTTCGTGGTTATTCCCGTGGATTAAGTCTAGTGCTGGTGTGGATGGTACATTTTTTGAGAAACTGTCAGACACAGGTCACGCCCATAGACAGTTTCTGTTTAGTGGACTTTTCAGCTAACTTGGGTTGCCAGAGCACAAATGTAATCCAAATACAATATCTTTTCTTTGGTTGTAACTGGGGCTCTGCACACTGAGGTCTAGAGAGGGAATCCTTAACTTAGTTCTTCAACTTGGGTGTTTACTGTGACCCAAAGCAGTGAGAGAAAGCTTAATGGGGTTCTGCATCAAGCCTGACACCTTTATTGAAAAGGAAATTGTTTCTGAAATGTTACTGTGCAGAATTCTCCCTTACACATGTGAGATCTTTACCTCAGAGTATTGTGTTTGTTTATTTTCCATTTTTATTTTGGTTGAGGCCCAGTTTATGAAAACAGTCTCCTAAATGAACTTGTATGAGATAAGCCTTGTCCGAGCACATGGAACTTGAAATAAACCAGTTGCAATGGGTTGTTCTAGATTTATGTTGGTTAAAAAAAGAGAACAATCTAGTCCATTGCTATTCAAATACCTTCATTAATTAATTACGGAAATAGAATCTTTAGCATGCTTGACAAATAACATTACAGGAAACATTAAAAGTTATATAATACTCTGAGGAGCGTCTTCATGTTAACAAGGTAGTTGGTTACAGTTGAGCAGGGGCAGTGATAAGCCTGCGGTGTACAAGGTAGAGCTAATTTTGTTGAATCATTAGTGATTATGGCATTAATGGAGTACTGTGTAATTCAGTTCTGCAGAAAATGGAAGAGACAGACATGCAAAATTAAGAGAAATGCAAAAGGAACCAAAAGATGAGTGAAGAGGCTTGCAGATATGTAGTGCCCCACAGTAGTTAAATTAGCAGATTCAAGAATCTGGAATAGTGGAAGGTGAAAAGTTAAGAGACAGGTAAAGCAACATAATACATGTTAAATGTATTTTTCAGTATAGTTTCTTACTGTATTCCCACAAAAGTAAAAACTAATAAAAATTAAAGTAATAGTGTAACTTTTGACCTGAAGTATCCTAAAGCATTTTATAAACAATGCAAAAATAACGTATAAACTCTGGCAGCAGCTTGTAAATAGCTCAGTATTACTATTTGACTTGATCTGGAAGGAAATCAAGTTTTACAGTAGAAAATGGGCTGGAAAACAAGCAACATTGTGATGTTACTTTATTGCCCACTGTAGGTAAGTTTTCAGTCCACAGGAATATGGTTTTTTTTCACTCTAAACAAACATTTTAGACGATGTAAGTTTTATTAAGCTCATAAAAATGCACATAGTAATCATAAATGCATATAAAAATGCAGCAACGACTAGAAGACATACATACATCAATGTAGCCTTTTCCTTAAAAAAGTACACAGTCATTATTTATTGTTGACCTTCCTAGTTTTTCCATGGTATTTTTTTGTATGAACAGTCATTTTCCTCAAAAGACTTTTTAAGACTTCATGAATAAAGCTAGTGGTAGAAGCTTAGAACACGTAATAAACTTGTAGAAGATAATTCAGTATACCACAAAATTAGAAGCAAAGAATGTGTGAGTACCTTTTTTCATTTATAGTTGGAGGAGAGCAGACTAACAGTTAAAATCAATTTATGTAGAGTATCTAATTTCTATCAAAAGCCATGTTGACTGCTGTAATGGTGAAATTCATGTGTTATTCCCCAGCTCGGTATTCAGTTGCTCTCCTACGAATGAAATATCTTCTGAACTGTGATTACTCAAGATTAATCTCTACCTTAATGCATTGCTTTATTGTATTTGTGTCCATTTTTGTTTTTGTTGTCACATCCCGCCCCCCCCCCCCCCTTTTGTTTGTGTTTGGTGCCCATCTCTTTGGCAATTACAAAGATAAAGCTTGATGGATCAGAAGGTCTTTGAGGCTTTGCCTTTTGTGAAACATCTGGCAAAGCAAGGTCCTCATCTTGGATTACGCCTTTTTAACCCCTTACATTACAGTCGTCATGTCAGTGACTTGGTAAATTCATATAAGCGTTAAAGCGACAGCGTATCTGTTTACTGTTCTCAAGAGGTATGTGTAAGAAATACTTGTGCTTGGTTTTGAGGAACACCAATAGGTTTTTGTTCTGATCTTTATTACATGCATTTAAAAACAAAAAAAAAATAGGACTGGTGAAACAACACGATCAGTATTTTAAGCTTTCTAGTAAAGACTGTATTTGAAATCTTGTAACACACAAGTTAAATTTTCTTGAAATTCGAAACATGTCAGGTTTTATTTTAGACATATCATTGTTTTTCCTTGTTTTTGATTAAGAGTATATTCCAAACACTTAAATATCAACAGAGCATTCATCATCTAAGGCTATACGCACTCCCAGCATGGTCTTAAGAATTTCTATATGGTTATCAATGGGAGGGATTGGGTTGCCAGAGAGTTCTTCACACTATGGTGAAAAACTTCACAAAGAACAAACTTTGGGCTTACCCTGCAGTGTAGTGAAGGACCTTGTTAACTTTAGGGTAGGCAGAGCTTTGGAAGGTCTTTCCTCAGTGGAAAGAATTTCTTGACAGGAAGTATTTACTATGAAGAATAGGAAGTCTTCACCAAGAAGAGGAAACACAAGTTTTCTTGGAATTAACAAGTTATTCATCCTTAGTGATTTACAGTATGGGTGAGTCTGGATAAAATAATGAGAAGAAACTGAGCTCTTATTGGTGGAGTGAGGGGGATCACATCTAAAGAACATGTCACTTCATTTAGTACAACTTATATAAGAGGAATTTAGTTAGTTGGCAGACTATCGATTTCCAAGAAAAAATTCATTTTTGGAGTTAATGCAGTGAATCTGACTAAAAAAAATCCTTGGGGGTGCATTTAATCCTTAGTTTGCACTGTGGACAATAGAACAGTAAACCTGTTCTCAACTGAGAATGAAACAGGTGGTGAGGCAGTGCAGTGATTTATTTACTCTTTGCTGCTTAAAAATCTCACTTTTGCATTTGGTTTTGCATATGTGTTCTGACCTTGGAGTTAACTCTGAACCATGATTCATTCTCAAACCACTATCATGCATCCTTGAGTCATGGTTGGAATGTCTCTCCCAAGGACTCTTATCAGTAGGATTGTGCTTTCCTCTTTCATTTCAGCAGAGTCAACATGGTAAGACCTCTTGGTCCTCTCACAGTGAAGAGGCAGTCTCACTTTGCATGTGAACTTCCACTTGTCCTGAGGCTCTTAATGGATTGGGAACGCTTTTCTTTTGCCTACAGGAAGGATATTACATTACCTTTGTTACCTCCAGCAAATATATGGCTTTAGGGCATTGGCTGTTGCAAATTATCACACCTACCTGGAGATCCGCTGGAAGTAATTAGTGGATCTCCAAGATGTTTTGTCTATATGTATTTTCCCTTTTGCCTTGTAATCTCCAGTGGAAACCATTTGGAAATCTGAGGTTGAAAGAAGCTGAGGACTTCTTAAAGCATGTATCTTCCACTTGGGGAGAGAACATTGGAACACACAGTATGAGTATACTTGTGTGAGCACAGTCAAGGTAAAAAGCCTTCCATCTTGAAGAATTTTTGACAACAGTGTGAGCTTGTTCATGTATAATGTATTTCAAACAACCTTTAAATACTTCTTCCTTTTCCTTTCACTTGTGAGATACAGAGTAGGAACTCAAAAAGTTCATGCACACATTTTCAGATAAAAACTTTTCCAGTTGTGCTCTCTCCTAGATATACATGCATGCTCCATGTAATGTGTAAGTCAGTGAGAGGAATATGGTTAGTTGATGTTTGTTGTGGTTTTTTTCTTCCTTTTTTATTTTTTTTTATTTTTTTTTTTTAAACTGATTGCATCTAGTATACACAGGTCTTACGCTTCAACAATTTCTAGCCTGGAAAGTTGGTGGCTCACCAAATTCTAAAGAGAGGAAACCCTGCTCCCCTTAAGAAAGAAAGGCAAACCCTCAGTCAATAATAAAATTAAAACACAAGTTAAAGTGCCTGTAAGAAGCTCATGTAATAACTTCAGGAATATAAAAGAAATGCGCATTGACGTATGTTTTGTGTACAGGTAACGGGCATCAAATATTACAGTCTTTGGTGCCTTCATAATCTGAAAATCTGTCAGGCTAATGGAGTATTTTATCTGCTGTCAGTGCTGCACTTATCTGCTCAGTTCAAAGTCTTCCCACTGCACCTTAATTAGTGTATTAACTGATGTTGCTAAAACTCATCATGGATGGTTTGTTCACTGTTCTTCATGTTTTCAAGGAAGAGCTGTGTAATTGCTTTCGTAGTATCTTGGAAATGTTTGAAGAGAATGATTATGAATAGACATGTTGCATTGAGTAGTACAAGTTGAACAAATACGCTTTTTCACATGTTAAAAAAAAAAAAAAGTTGAAAAATTTCTGATGTCTTTTTTTTTTTAATTTCTGTTGGAGCTGATTTCAGTCAGACCAGCCTGAAAGAAAGCTTTGTCTTTGTCCTGACAAACTTTCTGAAGAGTAAAGAGAATGATTTTCTGACTGAGAGGAATCATTGGCTCTTCATTTTGCAATTTTATTTATTTTTGAAGTTGCAGTGTACTTGGGCTTGAAGTCCCTTTTTAAGGGAAGCTAGTGACTCTTTCAGAGAGTACAAAAGAAATGTGATGTATTTGTGTAGCTTATATTGCTTAGGGGAGAGACTGTAGTGTAATAAAGGATTTTTGCTATTTGGGAAACCTTCCAAGATGTGCATGATACTTTCAGGAAGGTACGGTGATAGGTTGTCTCTGAGCTAGGGCTTGATTTTCTTATGGGTTATAGGCCTTTAGTATTGATGAAACAGTTCGTCATCCTTATTAGCAATATTACAGCTTCGAAAGAGACTTCAGGTTCTCAAATGCCCTGCTCTGTGCTTGGAAAAATTACACACACCCACACCCTCCCCTGTTTGACTCCTTCCGTTTGATTTATTTGGATTATTGTGTTTTGGATTTGTATTAAGGAGATCTCTTCAGGAGCTGGTGAGGAAAATACTAACAGTGAGTGTACTGATGGCTGAGACCATGCTAATGACTTACTGGAATCTGGATTGTCTTTTGGGTGGAACAGCTATTAGTCTAATCACCTACTGAGATTGTCAGAGAACCCTTTTACTTGTGCATAAGCTACATGTAGAAAAGTGGTGCCACTTAAATGCCAGGAGAAGAAAATTCTACCCATTTTCTAATGGAAACAAAAGATTTGCTAATCTCGATCAAAATGGAAGACAAACCACTAAACTCACTGGTGGTATAGCACTGTAGTATGAATTCCAAATAGCCAGCAGAAATGTAACACGATAAATTCTTTATTCTAAAGTAGCCAAATACTACTTTCTTTAACTTCATTGGTTTTTAAAAGACATCTAATATAAATAATACAGACCTCTGTTTGTCATCGTAAAGTGGTTTAACGTAAATTCCTAATGCTTATATCCTTAGTTTGCTGCTTGTGCTTTGCGAATACTATTATGAATTGGGCCATCACCAAGGAATACTTAGAGCTGAAGAATCAGGAGGGGAAGCGTAAGATCAGAAACAGTTTTTCCTCTATATATATATATATATAAAAACCCCCATGACTGTTGACTTCAAATAAAAGAGCGTACTTGTGGATTAAATCAAGGCAAATGTTAGTTGGTCTTTAAGGTCTTAAAAGTAAATTTAAAAAAAATTAAAAAGCTGGACATAGTTTGAAGGGCTCTGAAAAATTAACAGGCATGATCACAAGCAATCTAGCTGAAGCCTTAGGATCTTACTTTGAAATTTCCTGATGTTCTCTAAATACCACTCTGCAGCTGTTATATGCTGAACTTAAATTGGGGAGAGGTCATGAGATTTCTAGTTAGTGTTGCCCCTTTCCACAGTTCCTTTTTTTCCCCCCATGTTTCCTTGTTCAAATATGTTCTTTGACAAGTTAATTTCCTCAAATAATGAAGGCTTTCTAGAAAAGATGGTTTTTGGCAAGTTTGAGAGTCTGGGGATGAATACTTGCTTACAAAACTGTTTGTTTGTTTATTTAAGGTTGCTAATCTTGCTTGTTCATTGTCAACAAATGAAGATGGAATGAAAATTGTCCAAATGGCAGCTAATCACATAGAGACTTTGTGCCCACAGGTAAGACTTTTTCAGTTAATTCCCATTACAGTGCACTGAGCATACACTGTATTTTTGTCACACAACATAGATGTTTAGTCATGCTCCTTCAGTCTAAATTCACATTCCATTCACACAGCTTAGTGTAGTAAATGGAGACCAAATGATAAATTAAGGGCAAATACTCAGTTTATTTTTTCTTAGTGGTTAACACAGGAATTGTTAATAGTCTGTATTGATTGGGAGTTTTAAAAAGCTGTAAAAATTGCAATTGAAGAAACAAGCTTCTTTGTTTCTGAAATTAAACCTGAGTGAATGAACAGTGTAACATGATACGCAAATTGGGAGTATTTTTACTCTTAGAAAGCAATACATATTTTTACCTTTAACTTGAAATATTATTACCACTTGATTTGGTTTTTGTGTATGTGAATGTTAAAGTATGAATTCTGATTATCACCAATTCAAAAGCTTGAGCTTTTGTCTTAAGCAAATGAATAAAAAACAGCACAGCTACAGATACATTTTTGGTACTTAATATCTTATAAAAAGTGTATTCACTCTGTATTTGTCATGTTCAGAATTACAGAGATATAAAAACTTCTGCGGTTACATCTGTTTAGAGGAAAGACTTTACTGATTTGTGTGAATCTGATCTGAGTGTTTTAGCCTTGAGGCTGCATAATTTCAGGATCATTACTTCTTTGAAGAATGCTATAGTTTACATAGTGGCCTAAATATTCTTGCCCATTTGTGTGTTTGAATGCTAAATGTAGTTGAAATAGAAGGTGAAGAGCAAATATTAATATGTTCAATTACAAGCTTGAGAAGTCCATTTTATGCCTGTTGAGTAAAGGCAAGACTTGGGGAAAAAGAAACTTCTATCAAGGAAATGTGGTATTCTGGAAATATCACAGATCAGTGTTTTCTCTAGAATCGTTCAGTTTCAATGTCTATTTTTATAACTTTGATTTAATGTTACTGGTTTTGTAAGAAGAATTCATGAATAGCTTCTTCCAGCTTGTTTCTCCAGGGGTACAAGTGCACCTTTCTAATACATTATTAGGCATCCAGCTGTAGCTTTTTAATTGAAAACCTATACTTTCAGTATTGTATCTGATACCAGAAACTCCTAAAATCTAATTTTGACTAAAATATTGATTCTCTCCACAGCCATTTAAGTTGCTTGGGTTTTAATTTCCTATAGTAAAATGGAAGTTTCTTGTTTGGGTTTTTTTCCCCCTTTTTTTTTTAACCCTGAAGTAAACCAGGGTGAATTAGTTGATGATTATAGATCCGTCTAAACAGAGAACATGGTATGCACATGATAAGATCATATTACTATTAATGGTGTGTTCATTGTGCAGGATTTGCTGCTTTCTTAGATGAGAACCGTTCCCTGGAAAAGCAATTGGTATTTTACTGAAGTAAGAAATAGCAGAATAAGGCTCCTGCATTTTTCAGTAAATCAGATTATGCCATATCATTTAAAAATCCTCCACAGGGAAAATAATTATCTCTTAAGATCCCTGCAGGGCATATCAGTTAGAGTTTGGAATGAGGAGATTTGCATGTAGAACTGCCCAATGTTCTTAAATCTTTAGAGTAAAAAACCGAGATTTTACGTGCTCTGAAAAATGTATTTCTTGAAGGGAACCACGTGGTTTGGATTGAAATCTGAAGTGGTTGAATTAAAACAGAAAAAAAAGAACAACCCACACCCCAAACCCCCCAAACACACCAACCAAAAAAACCAGCAATGAAAACACCACCTACAGAAAACACCTTGGAGTCGTGGGAGTTCTGCATATTTGACCAGCAAAACTTCCCATATAGTACTGGGGAAAAGGCAGATACAGAATTGGCAAACCCTGCAGGAAAGCCTTTTAATTGTTAGAATTCATAGACATGCTTATGTTATATTAATTATACTGTACTGTAGTTAAAATGTAGAGGGTTTATTCTGAACTCTGACTATATTTTTTTCCTCAAGTGAGATTATTAGCAAATATTTTGACTGGTCAATAAATGAAATAAGCTAGGCATGTATGTTAGAGCTGATACGAAACACATAATGCCTGTTGTCCCTGAAATTTCATGAATACTTCATGAGAAATGAATTTTAAGAATATTTAATGTTAAATCAGTAATAATGAATAGGATAAAGAAATAAAGAGCTGCTAGCATATGTTTTGATGAAGGAAGCATTATTTCTGTTGATGTTACTAGCTTTTGGGTGGGAGAATTTTCTTGAGTGTTGTCAGGTAGGTAAAATCTACAATGTCCCTTGTTCTGTGTGGGAGTCCATGTTACTTTCATGGTGTGCAAACCAAATCATGACCTCATCAAATGCATGAGAAAGAAAAGAACCCACAAAAACAAACAAAACTTCTATGTTTGAACAGCAAGGATGTAAATATGTAGAGCTGTTTTGCTAATACAGATCTTGGGTTGGTTACCCTTATGCTTCAGTTCAGTGGTGTGTTTGAAGAAGGCTCTGGTTCCTCTAATAGTTAGTCCTCTGGAATAGGCAAAGATACCTGATAGAGGGTAAACCTATCAATATAGAGATGGAAAAATATCCTAAATGTAGGAAACCAGAGATTAGCAGACAAGGATCTGGCTTCTCTGTCTAAATTCTTGATAGGTTTTTACATTTTCACGGGCTAATCAGCTTTCATGTGGTTCAACAAGTATGTCTGGCACACCATGACAACAAGAGGAGGAACAAAGGAGAAAAGACCCAGAAAAACCTGTGTGTTTGTGTATAAGGAGGATCTAGCCTGTTATTTGACATGGTTTCTGTGTTAGCACTGGGTCCTCTTTCCTTACCTCCCTTAAGGTAGGCCTCTGGTTTTGCTGGTTTGGGGAGCTCTGCTGAGGGATAAGCTTAAGGAATAAGAATGCCTTCTGCAACAGGCTCTGAAGGAGGGAGGAGGTGAGAAGGAAGCCACTGAGCAGATCTTGGATGGAGCTGAAGGCCTTAGATATGTGACTTAACCTGGGATAAGAATATGGTGTTGGGGGAGAGCAGAGAAGCAAGATTGAACAGTAGCCGAGGTAGGTGACAGTGTGCTTGTTCTCTCTGAAACTCATATTTGTCAGAAACACACATAGTGGAGGTGCTGTGATGCACATAATGAGAGATAAGGACGTTTTCCTCCCTGAGGGAATAGAAGCCGGAGAGTGCCAAGAGCATTAATGCAAACGGATCCTGAACTGATATTTTTGAGGGGAAGAACGACCTTGAGCCTGAAGCTGGAACAGATGTTTCAAAGTGGAGATCAGAAGTGGCTAGTCTCAAGGCAGCAGCTGGGAAGAGCTTCAGCATTTCAAAGGGCTCTGGCTAGAGCCTTTTTTATTAGCATAAAGATCCCTGGAGAGTGTTAAGGAGCAGGAAGTTTGGGCTTGTTTTGGAAGAAGTATGCCTGAAAAAGCGAATTTTAGGCTCACTTCCTTTGAAGATGAGTTCTTGCTAGAGCTTGCTACTAGTTACCGAAATGGCGCAGGCTGATTAGTTCTGCAGTGAGCCACGTCCATTCTGGTACATCATGCAAGGAAGCAAAATGCAGGACAAATGCATGAGCGTTCATGGTTTAGCTTAATCTTTATTTGGTGATAAATAAATTTTTAAAAATCATTCAATCCCATGCAATATTTTTGTCAGATATTTAAAAAAAGATAAGGTATACACTGGTATAACCAGAACCTCAGATCTTAGTATTTTTAGTAAGTTCTGTTTTTCTCTTAAGTTTTGAGAGATAGATAGAAACCATCTAGTTATAAAGCTATTAGTTGAGAAGGAAATCTATGTAACAGGAAAACCATTAGAGGTTGAGTTGCTCTTCGTGTTTTAAAAATAAAAATGGAGATGAGGGAAAATAGCCTTAAAAAAAAAGTGTGCATCTTAAGCTATTTTAAATGTATATGAAGCTGTCACCTCATTTCTCTTCTTAACTTGCACCTAACGAGGAATATACCAGAACCTAAAGCAGATATTACAGCATATTTCTGAACTAGTTCCTAAGCTGCTGGAGAAAGTTTACAAAGACATAAATGTCCTTCTATATAGCTAGCTATTGTTGATGCAAAATGGACATTGATGCAATGGATATGAAATGCACACTAAGCCAGTTAAATTCACGGTCACTTCTAATGTGACATGTACATGCTCAGATAGTGACACTGGCTCTGAGAATGCTTTCTGCCTGAGTCTCACCTATGTTTTCAAGCTATTGGAGCTATTGGCTAAAAAGTGCCCATTACACATCATTTACTGAGTATGTATGGTGAAGAGTGAACGCCTTGTGGTAGGCCAGAAACTTTGTCACAAGCAAGACAGAGTTACAACCCGTAGTAGATCTGGATACTACGATTTATTGAAGAACTAGGGAGATCAGTTTTTACCCTGCTTGATGATACCACATGCTCACTCATTTGTTTTCCCCACAGTGTTATTTTCACTAGGTCTCGACTTCTCTTCCCAGCAGGGAGATTGCTGCTAGTCCAGGAAGGTTGGGCAGAAAGTTACGATGGTTTTGTCCTGTACATCTGCTTGTAGTCACCTGTCTTGGGCCATACTGTCCAGGGTCCCTGGGTGTCTGCCAGTATTTGTCTCCACATATTTTCCTGACCTCCAGGATCTTTCCTCACTTCCAGGACTGTTTCTCCAGCCAGGATCTTCATCAGCCTCTTTTTGGGCCCCTAAACCCTTGATTTTTCCCAATCTAAGTGTATGTGCAGAGGCATGAAGCGTGATCCACCTCCTAATTGGTGGCTCTGTTTTGTGTCTCTTTATTAATTGGACGACTCAGGATATGTCAGCTTTGTTTAGTTGAGATGTTAACAGAATTTAAAACGAGCACATACCGGTTGCAGCTAGCTATACCAGGCTTGAACTCCGGAGTTCAGACATTCCTCTTGCCCTGCCCCAGTTATCTGCTGCCTAAGTGTTCACAATTTAAACTATTTTTTCTATTAAACTATTGTAGGGCCTACCACAGGCCTACACCATTCTGACGCAACCATTTGGAAGTAGGGGAGGTGAGTGAGTGGACCTTTAATGACATAGCATCAGCTACACAGCCACTGTAAGACCTCGTGGCTCCCAGGCATCCAGGTGGATTGGTGTGGTTGACTCCTGTGGCAGGATAAGATGCCAAGGGCACCTTACAGCTTACTTTGAAAAAGAACAACTCGCAGTACAGACTAGGCTGTCCAATAAAACTACACATCATGCTGTGCCCGTTATATGAGGAGGCTGAGGACCAAGACTTGTATGGTAGAATTTGTCTAGTGACATATTTATTGTTGCTTAAGTGGAAGCTGGCTTCCTCTTAGTCTTTGGTACTCTATCTAAGGGCATGTTTCTTCTGAGAACCGTGGAACATTCGGTTCTGTATTCTCTCACATGCTGGTGTAACATCAGTGCAGGCTAGTGTTTTGCCTTGATAACTAATTATTGAGGAAAATAATGGGAAGATGTTATTTTTAAAACAAATTACATGCTTCTAACATGTCTGGACTTTCGGTTTCACCATGGGTGTATGTGGAGTGTCTCAGTTTGGAAGCATATTTGAGATTTGATATGGTTTTGATTTATTTGTTTTGTAGTTGTAGTTAATGTGTTAGTTCTGTTGTTGTGTATAATACCTTGATGCCTCTAATCTTAAAATTGTTCTACAGCAGCGTGCCCAATTGTAGGTGGGATTTGGTACCTGTGATAGCATTCCTGCCCTGCACTGCTTATTCAGAACTTTACTGACAAAGAATAAAATTATTATTGTCAGTAAGCTTCGTGTCACAGACTTTACTCTTACCTATTTATATTGGTTTACTGAGTTTGTAATGTTCAGCAAAGGGATATCTAAGTGTATTTGGTTTCGCCCTTATCCTATTTCTCCTCCAGTAGAAATGTCTTCTGTAGTTAACGTAGTGCCCGTGCTTCCCTTCCCCTCCCACCCTCATTTACTTTGTACATCTGTACCTACAGTTCCTCTTACGCCTTGGCAAAATACTATGCAAGAAGTTAAGTTGGCATACTTGGAAACAGAGGCATAAGTTTGTTAGTCCTGTTCCTACAACACTTCTAGTTCAGCTGTGAGGAAAAGGCTGTAACAAACACCAAAAAGCTAATTAGGATCTAACCAAATTCGTAATTCTGTAAATATATGAAAAGGAATGAGAAATGCAAAATGGTTGAGGTTAGACTCTAGCAACTTGTAGTGATGACACATGACAGCAGACTTAGTTTCAAGATCTTGCAAAAACCTTCTGAGAATACTTCACACCAGATTTCTGACAACACTTAAAATGAGAGAATTATATTGTTAGAAAATATCCATATTGAAAGATCTGATTTAAAAAAAAAAGAGTGTCTCTGTTAGATTCTGTGCTTATGAAACTAAACTGCCTCTTAGAGAAAACCCTTTGCTGTTTCACTCCAACTTCAGTTAGTAGGTACACATGGACTAACTTCATCAGGCCCCATAATTTGCACTTCTTCATCCAAATTCTGTTAGAAGAGTCCATCTTCTATTTAGGCTCCTAAATTCACTGATCAAGATATAAGAAACTGCTTAATACTTCTGTTGTTCTCAGTGCTATTTATAGGAGAGCTCAAATCACATGATTTCACTCATGAACTCCTGCACAGCTTCATGGGGGATTTGGGAGAGAGACCCCTATCAGTCTTTGTGATAGATTAGAAAGGACACAAGGCGTTTTGGTGTGTTCCCACTCTTGAAGGATATCTCAGAAATTTCCAGCGCTTCTGTTTAAATTTCAGAGCATAAAAATATATGTATAGACTCATCTTCTCTCACTCTAAAAACTCTCAGGGACAAAAGATGAATGTTCTGGTCATCTTTCTTTTTGCTTCTTTCCTGAAAACAGCCCTGTTAGTATTCTGCTCTAAATCAGGCTGATTATTACTTTGGTTTGCAGTGCGTTAGGACCTGTTTTGGATGTCTGGCTTTCCTGGGTTTGTTTTGCTAAGATGTAATTTTTCTTTCAATATAGAATTCAATGCAGAAATTACATAAAACACAGAATTACTGCTTTTTAAATGGGGGCTCTCACCTTTCCCACAGAAAGAACTCTTTGACTAAGAATGTTTAATGTATGCAAAAGCATCTGGTAAGCATCCTATCTCAGTGCAGTTTTCAGCACTTTCACAATCCAAAGTGTTTATTTCTAGGCAGGTGTATCTGTCGTCTTTTAAGTAATTGTTTGGGTTATATTATTTAACACCATGCAGTAAAATCACACTGCAAAATCTACTGTTAGTAAATTCTTAATAAGATGGCCGACTCCCAAAATGGAGTTTAGCCATGGCCAACAGTCGAAGGTCCTGCTGATAACTGTCTCTGAAAACAGCTACCGCTATTCTACAACCCTGCTGGTCATAGACTGGAACAGACAACGTGTGGTATGTATTGACCTGTGTTACCTGAGCACTGATCTCTGACGTACGTAGTGTATGGTATCTTGGGTTCATTGTTGCAATTGGTTTTTATTTTTATATTTGCTGTTCTTTCCCCTTCTATGATACTTTAAAAAAAAAAAAAATACTAATGAAAAGAGCATAACACCAGGCACATTTGTGGAAGATACAGCTCTAATGCTCAGTGCCATCTTTTCTTGCTGCTTGGAACTTAATATGCTGTTAGTTATTTTTAATATTGCTTGGTATGTGATACACCACTAAAAGTAGAAGCTGAATTTTTGGCTGTGTGAGTTTGTAAATAAATCGATGTGGTAGTTCAAGTAACATGGAGAGGTATTAGGGTAAGCAAGATGCTGACCTGATCAGTGGGACTATATTTATACACGTCATATTTCCAGGCCATTCAAATACTGATCTGGCAGCTGTCTTTAACATTTTGTATTTGGCTTGTCCAGCATAATTCATCTGTTTTTTCAATGCCAACGTGACTGTCTGGAACTGACTGCTGTATTTTGGTATTACAGATCTGCTTCTCTGTTGACACATGTACCTGCAGTGAGGAGAATGGCAAAAAACGCCAAGACTCCTTGCAAGAAACCAGCCCCTGCAGCCTTCCTTTCTTTGAAGTTTAGTAATTTCAACACTGTTGTAGTGATGCTTTCTTTCCTGTCTCTCTAGCAGACAGTCTTAAGCCTGTTGCATGTTTTTTAGGATCATGTGAAATGGTCTGTGTTTTATCAGTAAATTCAGAAATACCGTGGAACGAAGAGTTGAGGAACTGTGGTGTTTCTTGGAGAGTGTTGTGTATGTTTGTCTGTAGAAGAGATCCACACAAACCATCTTCAATCCAGTCCACAAGCCACTGGTGTTCTGTCCTCTTCCAAAGTACATTGATTGCACCTACAATTCGGTGCAAAGTAGCATGGAAGCCTTCAGCAGCCTAACAGTTACAGCAGTGTGCCCCACACATACAAATATTCAACTGAGAAGTTCTGATTTTGAAGCAGGGCTTGCACGTTCTGTGCATTCTTTCTTAAAACTATGATCATAACTTTGTTGTGCTTCCTCTAAGTTTTGCTCAAGCTTTAAATGGGAATGTCCTATAAAATCTTTTTCTCAAAATTAAACATTTTATCAGTGTGTTTTTCCCTTATAAAAACGATCAGGGGAATTTAGTCTTTCCTTTGAGCTATGTTTTGATTTACACTTAAATTGTTTAGCCCTTTCGGGTTGATACAGATAGATGGATATTATTTGCTTCTGTGTTATTTTCTAGAAAGTAGGTACTGTATTGAACAAACCTGAAAATTCTCGTTCACAAAAATGAGGCTTGATAGCTAATAAGTGGGAAGCATCTTTTGATGTGTTACATTTTTCAGGTATTGGAGTTTAATTATGTATTTTATGATGCTGTGAATTTTTGAAGCTGGCAGTTTACATTTCCTATATATTTACTTTTTCATGAGAGAAAAATCAATCATCCATTTTGTTATTTGCTCTGGTACATTAAATGGTGGTGGACACTGAAGAAGTTTTTTATTAGCGTTATAAAAACTCTTCACCAATATCACTTTAATAACCACAATTGTTTCGTCTTCTTGGTTGAACCGTCTGTGTGACATCTCCTTTTATCTGTCTTAATACCATTTTCTTCAAACAGAGCAGTCTTGTGCAAGGGCAGAAGTAATGGGGGAGAACATAGTGAATCAGTGAGTTATCTACCATCTGCTTTAAGAGAGAGAAAACAGATGTTAGTATCTCTAACAGTATCAGACATCTTCTTAAGTACCATCTCCAGCCTTTCAATTGAGAGATTAATTAAAAGTACATACCATGCCTTAATAATAATATTTCTAAAACTAAAGGAAAGATACTTTGGTGAAGTGATATGTTTTTCATGTAGGTTTTCACCATCCTAGCAAAGTCCACACACAATGCTGCTGAAGTCAATGAAGAAATTGTCATTAACCTTGATAGCTATGGTAGTCTGCTTGAACATTCCTATGTTTAATCCCTACTCTTACACGATTCTTCCACAACCAGTTTAATCTGGCATACATCATCAGTGCTGCTAGAGATTTGATCTCCGTCCCAACTCTCAAGCAGTTATTTCTGCCTCCTTCCCTTGTGACTAACAATAGCAATCATACAGCTATTCAGTCATCTGGATCAGGAAACTGATGCAGCTGAGAATTAACCTGGGAAGCAAGTAAGAAGGTTAGTTTTCATTCAAGTCAGTTGCCTGATGTAGTCTGCCATATGGGTGTATGAACACTGCTTGCTGGCTCAAGGGAAGGAATGAGGGAAAAGGAGTCTAAAAGAGGAGCAGGCCACTGCTTTTGGTGGCAGTGCAGACTAATGCCAGGTTGAGCTGACAGTGGCACAGCTTTGGTGTTAGAAGTTAATGTTTGTTTTCAGTATTAGTAGATAGCTGTTGTTACCGGCTACTAGGAGACATTGGGTGGAAAAAGTTGTTAGTCTAGTCCTCAATTATCATAATAATATATGATCCTATTTGGATGGATGATCCTTTGTACCATCAGCACACTGCAGTCTTAATGTGACGAGCAATCTGCAGAAAAGGAACATGTACAAAACCAGCTGTGCTCCAGTTTCCAGTCTGGCTATCTGACAGGGACTGAAAAGAAGAAAACCTTTCTCATATCCTGTAGCATAATTTACTGACATTAGTAGTTGCAGGATGTTACCTTTTTCTGTTTGTGGAAATTGAGGTTTCTTGTTTTAAAAAGATGATAAAGCATGTGGCATTTTTAGCTGGTTGGGGTACTATGGAATCCTAAAGCTGTGGGCCACCAAAATGTATTGGAAGGCCTAATGCCTTATGTTCTTATACAAATAGACTTAGCTAGGTGTTTGCTTTGGCTTGACCTTCTCCAATAAACAGTTTGAAGGGGAGTAAAAAAATACTAACTCTTAGATTCCCCTGAAAGTCTCATGTAGGCTGTGACTGCTTGGCTGTTTCATGATAGTACTTGGAGAGGAATGAATAACTACAAAATGCCTTGAGGTTTTCAGTCTTAACTTTCATCTTCCAGCATCTGTTGTGTTAGAATAGAATCCTCAACAAATTCTAAGTTTGGAATATTAAATAAAGATACCAACCCTGAGTAGCCTCAACTTCTGTGGCAATACAGAAGCTGTTCTGTTCTATCCTCTCTTCTGCTTGCCCCACCTGCAGTTAGTGGACATAAGACATGAGAATGATTGAGTTTCTTAAAAGTTGCTGGAAGGCATTTGCTGTAGATTCATAATGCACAAAAGTGCTATGAATGTTTTATAAATAACTTATTTTTCCCTGTGCCTTTAAAACTTGAAAATATTCTTCCTGGAAAGGTATTTCTTTTTTATCTCTTCAGCTTCATCCTTTTTTCTGAATTTATAAATTTTTCTGAGATGCCACGTTTTGTTGCTGACAGTCCTGCAGCAGAATGCGAGGGAAGGAAAGAAAGGCAATAAAACATCATTATTAGAGACTTGTTGTGGTAAAAAAACCTATTGAGTCTGGGGAGGAGGGTGGTCATACAGTAGGAAAGCTTAGAGTAGTACAAGACAACAAAATAATACCACTGTTAAGAGATGTAGGTTTGCATGGTTTTTGGAAGAGAGGGGCGGACAGCAATGAAGAGCAGAGAATATAAATAGCTGTAGCATGCAGTAATAGAGAGGCATAGATAGCATAAGTTGACAAGGGAACATGTTCCTCTTGTTGAAGCAAGAAGCTAAAATCATTGATACGTGGTTCTATCTGACAGAACTTTGTTTTGTCGCATTGGGCGTATCACTACTACCAACTTTTTACCTAATTTTGAGATGTTTTTCAGCTGGAGTACTGGAAGTGTGATGGGGATCCTCATGGGTGCTTCAGGACCCTGGAGGCAGCTGGTGATGTAGATGGTGGGGAACAGACGCAAGCACTTAGTCTGACAAGCACCAAGGGAAGTGAATGAGGTAGACGTAAGTTTGATGTAGCTGCAGCATCGACAGGGTGGGGTTGCATGGTCTGCATTCTTGTACGTGCATGTGTGTCCTGTGAGCTGCAGCTAAGGAAGAAGCTTTTTTTGGCAATTTCTAGTGTCTTCTGCACAAGCTTGGAAAGCAAAGGCACAAGATTTTTTTTTTCTTTTTTGTTTTTTTCTTTGCACACCCACCTTCTCCCTGTGTCACTGATGCAGGGTCAGACTTCAGTGATTTGGGGAAATTCTAGCATGTCTCTGAGGGAAGTGTCTGACCTGGAGAAATGTGAAGAGGTGAATCTTAGAAATTTTGGCTGATTCACGTCTCTGATGAGCTTCCAGGTTTTTAAATTGAGCTTTTAAATGGTTTCTGTAAAAGTAGCATCAAATTCAAGGCAGCAGATGACTAGCCTTCTTGTGTTTTCATGATTTCTTCCTGGAAACTAAAATGCTAAAATGTCATTAAAGAAGGCAAAGGGAAGTAATGTGATCTCCAAGTGGATTTTCTGTGTTATATTTGCAGAATGATAAACACAAAATATATCTGGCAATTTGACTATCTGCTTTACTAAATTCGAGACTAAAAGTCATTAGGAAATGTATCAGTAAGAACAGCTTTGGAAGTAATAATAAAAGTAGCAAATACAGCACCGGTTTGTTTGATTCCTGTATCTCTTAGATGATTGTGCATTATTCTTGATACTGACACAGAGTTTAATTTGCTATTCTGAGTTAGGAAAAGCATTGTTTACCATCCTAAAGCTGTCGCTATTATTTTAAACATAATAATTTCAAGTGAAGATTTCTTTCTAATTTCTTTGGAACTTGCTGTGTGATGTGACGTGCTAGCTAGATGTGAACTCATGTTTATGCATAAAATAGGGATAAGGTATGTGTGTTTGTCATTATACTACTACTTCTGTCTCCTTTCCACTTTTTCTGGGAAAATACAAAAAGTATTTTAAATTAATAATTGCAGTCACACTAACTTTGTGTTCTACTATAGCATCACTGAAGAATACAGACTCTGTTGCTGTTGATGCTTGATCCATATCTCTAAGGCAGAATTATTATTCACAGTTGCATAGTTTTCTGGGAAGGATGTTCTCATAAGGAATATTTTTCTGGATAGCGCACTGCATCCTTCCGACATTAGTTTTACCCATACCTAAATCATGGTGTGTATAAATAATTAGTGACGCTTCAAAAATCACGCCATTTCTCATTTCCTTAATGATGAATCTTTCTGTTGGAGGCAGTAGCTTGCCTCTTTCTTGATCCTGTTTTAAGTCAGTGTTCTGCTGGGGTTTCTGCATGTGGAAGATGGACTAAAGACATTAGAAAAGTAGTACCAACAACAGGGGAAAAAAAGTCGTCATTTGATGGTGAGTGCATACAATTTGGGTAGTGTTGGGTTCCTCTTTTACAGGATGATAATGTGAATGATGTGTAGGGACCTAATTTCATGATTATGAGTCTCTACACTTGGGCTTCAGAAAGGTTTCTTAATAATAACAGAGGAATAAAGATTCCTTCCTAAGAGAGGGGAGAAAAGATTTTCTTTATTTGAATTTCTTATTACCTCCCCTGAAGTCTCCTCACTGTCTGGAAGGTAACAAGGGTTTTGTGTTGTTTTTTGCACTTCTTACAGCTCATAAGGCATACAGACTGTATGTGAAATACAGGACAGAAAATGAAAGCTAGGAGGAAATGTGGCAATACTTAGCTTACCTTAATGTCATGTATACCTGCTAAGATATTGACAATATATTGTTTTCACTTTGCACCATTTTCTAATTCTTTTTGATTTTGGGTTTTTTTTTTGTTTGTTTGTTTGTTTGACTGCAGAGGATTTTGCTTGAGAGAATTCTGGGAAAAAGGTGATTTGAAACTCCCTTGGTGGGAGATATTTCACTGGGGGAAAAAACCAACCTCACCAACACAAACCCCTCAAAATGAAGCGATGAGGATCTTAAGGACTACAGTTGTTTATCAAGGGGACAAATAAAGTTTTTTGTTATATTGGCTTCGCTTTGCAGCTACGTCAGTGTAATATATCTGGTGGTGTGACATAACATTTGTTTTGGAGGAACTTGTAAAATCTTCAGGGTGTTAGTGATAATTTTATACTCTTATATATGGAAATGTATGTCCCTGAGCAAACGGTTATTCTCTTTAAGGTACAGTATTCCACTTTATGTGTAGGAATGTGACTGAAATCTTACTACACTTCTGTGACGAAATCATATGATGCCGATTCTTATGGGCTAATTCCATTCACGTAAAATATATTACTGGAAATAATTCTCTTATTTTAGAATCCTCCCTTGTTCCTGAATGTATAGAATATACCTGATTTGTCATGATGCATTTGCATAATTCTCATGATGCTGTCTTAATCTGTTAGCTCCCAGGTTTTACTGTGTCTTTCAACTGTTCTCAGTGTTTTCATTGTTGTTTCTCAAGCCTGTTTTTCCCTCTGTATACCTTTACAGGATGAACTGATGAGAATTAAATTTCAGTTTTTAGGATGAAGTGATGCCATTATGTACATTGTGGGATTGTAGTGCTTTCAAGACTATTCTTAGGGTTTGCTAGGCTACACAGACAACTTGATGTGTACTTATAGAATGTTTTAGATTTGTTAAGAGCTCTATGAAAACCTTAGCATTGCTGGCTTTCACATTTTTTTTCCAAATATATTGTCCACATCTCTTCCTGCTAGGATATTAAATAAACATCAGTCTTAAATTACCTTACTCACTCTGAATTTTAACTGTCCCTTTCAGTTAACTTCCTCAAATACTGAACCGTTAACCCACATAACTTCTGATACCTAGTGATTCAAATTATGGATAACAGGATGGTAGTGGTTGTCCTGGTCAAGGATGTTTATCCTAATTAACCTCTAACAGTGAGAGGATGTACTATAGAGAAGGTTCTAACCACATGACTGAAATAAGAACATCAGTACAAAAACATGTGACTTCATTCATGTGTAAAACCAACCATAGCTGAAGCTTTAGTGATACAGTTCCAATGAATTAATAGGCTATCTGAATTTAAATATTTCTTAAAAGTTGTGCTGGTTTTGGCTGGGATAGAGTTCTTTATAGTAGCTAGTATGTGGCTATGTTTGGGATTTGTGCTGAAAAGTGTTGATAATACAGGGATATTTTTGTTACTGCTGAGCAGTGCTTACACAGAGTCAAGGCCTTTTCTGCTTCTCACCCCACCCCACCAGTGAGTAGGCTGGGGGTGCACAAGAATTTGGGAGGGGTCACAGCCGGGACAGCTGACCCCAACTGCCCAAAGGGATATTCCATACCATATGATGTCATGCTCAGCAACAGAAAAGCGGGGGGAAGAAGAAGGAAGGGGGGACCTTCGGAGTTACGGCATTTGTCTTCCCAAGTAACCATTACACATGATGGAGCCCTGCCTTCCTGGAGATGGCTAAGCACCTGCCTGCAGATGGGAAGTGGTGAATGAATTCCTTGTTTTGCTTTGCTTGCGTGCATGGCTTTTGCTTTACCTATTAAACTGTCTTTATCTCAACCCATGAGTTTTCTCACTTTTACTCTTCGGATTCTCTCCCCCATCCCACCACGGGAGGAGTGAGCGAGCGGGTGTGTGGTGCTTAGTTGCCAGCTGGGGTTAAACCATGACACAAGTATTGAGTCATCTTACTTAACTGTAAGCGGGCTCCCTCCATTGCTGGTCCTGCTGTTATTGAAGACAAGTGCCTCACCTGAAGTGTTGTTCTGGAAGCAATCCTGCTAGAGAAAGAAAGAAAATAGTAGATGTGGGCTGTTCAGCTTTTTCTTCTGTTCACTGTTGTGTTGTTTTAGGTTCCCTTAAAAAATGACTGGGTGGGAGGATCAGGAAAAGAAAATTTGAGTGTTTGTAGGTTGCAGCAGAGAGAGAAAGCCTAGCAAGGTCCTTGGAGCCTGCAGTGAGGGGCGAGTAGCACGCGGTGAGTCCTTGGGAGGACAGAAGAAACTTCCAGGGACCCGAAGGGGCAGGGTAGTGCTTGCTGCAGCTTAGATCTTTGACTGCGGGAGCAACAGGTGAAAAGTTGAAGCTGGGCTCTTCTGTCTGCACGAGTGACGTGGGATATATTTGAGGTATATATTGGGATATATATTGAGAAACCAGATTGTTTCTACCTGTTCTTTCCAGAGACACTTTAGGGATTTTTGACCTCCATGTCCCCATCTGTGTGTAACTCTCCTAAAGCTTTCTGCTTGTCTGCCTATTCAGTAACTCATTTTTGTGTGTCCTGGTTTTGGCTGGGATAGGGTTAATTTTCTTCTTAGTAGCTGGTACAGTGCTGTGTTTTGGATTTAGTGTGAGAATAATGTTGATAACACGCTGATGGTTTAGTTGTTGCTAAGTAGCGCTTATCCTAAGTTAAGGACTTTTCAGTTTCCCATGCTCTGCCAGCAAGCAGGTACACAAGAAGCGGGGAGGGAGCGTAGCCAGGACAGCTGACCTGAACTAGCTAAAGGGGTATTCCATACCATGGAACGTCATGCCCAGTACATAAACAGGGGGGCGTTGGCCAGGAGGGGCAGATCGCTGCTTGGGCATCAGTCAGCAGCAGGTGGTGAGCAACTGCATTGTGCATCACTTGTATTTTCTTGGGTTTTATTTCTCTCTTTTTTTTTTTTGTTCCTTTTTGTTACAATTATTATTAATATATTTTTATTATTATTATTGTTAGTATTTTACTTTAGTTATTAAACTGTTCTTATCTCAACCCACGAGTTTTACTTTTTTCCCGATCCTGCTCCCCATCCCGCTGGGAGAGGGGAGGAGTGAGGGAGCGGCTGCGTGGTGCTTAGTTGCTGGCTGGGGTTAAACCACAACATTGTATTAAGTTGAAAGCTCACTGTTGTCTTCAGCTCGCAATTTCTTTTGCTCAGACCATACCATAGTTCATAGATGTTATAGGAAATGTAGGCAATGGCATTTAGACAAATGACTGCTGAAGAAGGTTGTCTTTAATGGTGACAGTTTTGTTAGAAATCCCAAGAGGGAATGAGGAACTAATTGGGTGGATTTAATACATTTTTAGTAGGTTGTTTGTTTTTTTCTTGTTGCTGTTTTGGTTGGGTTTTTTGCATAATATACTTCAAAATGTACATGAAGCAACAGTTGTGGCATATGTGTTGAGCTTTACTGATGTCTTTTTTTTTTAATCTCAGTATATAAACTTAATCCATATGTGTGTTCATCTTTCTTACCAAATATTCAAAGACTGTAATTGTAGTGTAGTTACACTGCAGTTCTAGTTCCATTGCAGTTGTATTTTATGTCTGTAAAGTTTGCTACATGAATGAATAGTCCATAAGGACCTTTCTGTTTTATATGCAGTACACTATAAATTGGACTAAAGATTTACTTGGATATGAAATGCAATAAACAGAAGATTAATTACATAAGCTTCATTTTTATATTGTAATTTCAGTATGCAACTAGCTCAATTGATAATTATGGGTGTTGTATTCAGACACAGGGGTTTTTAATGCTGAATGCCTTTCAAGATCAAGTCCCGAGACTGTAAACTCCCACAGAGTGTTTCCTTTATGTCTGCATACTCCAGAAAGCTGTACTGTAGCTATATATAACTTGTGCTGTTGACAGTATGGCTTATCCCACTTTGATCAGCAAACTCAGCTATTGCCAGTGCTGATAATTTTTATGCCAGTGTAGTTGGTATACTGTGACAGAGCATTTACACAGCCTAAGAAAACGCAGAAAAAGCTTACATCTCTAAAAAGCATTGCTGTATCAAGAGGCTTTGTTCTCAATTTAATATGTTTATACTGAACTGCAGATAGTGGAGCTCCAGTTCTGGATGGAGCACTCTTGAAGATATGACTTCCACTATAGTTTTGAATGTAAAATAACAAATGAAACATGATAAACAGCACTCTGTTTTGAATATTTTTTATTTCCTCTTTCATATATTCATAAGCCTTGAGGATTATTTTAGCCTTCCGTTTCAAGAATTTGCTTCTCTTGAAATTAAAATTTGCATTTGAGAATGCCTTGCTCAAGACTTGATAAAATCTTGTAAAGTGTTCTGTGCTTTCTGAGCAGACTCTAGTTGTCCCCTACGTACACAAACCGTGCACACAAGTAATTCTTTAGTTAGAAAATTGAAACTGTGGCTAAAGTTGTTTAAAGTAACTGACCAATATTATGATTTGCTTGATCCGAAGTGAGATACTGGATACTGGGTGTATATCTAATACAAAAAATACAGTTTGAGGAACAGTGGTTTTTGGTTAAGTGGAAAAATGCATTTTTGATGTTTTTAAAATAAACTAGGGGATTTGTGCGATCCACCACCCATATCTTTGAATATCATATCCAAAACATTCCCTGGGTCATGTACAGATACCGTATTCAATAAGGCAGAAACAGAAATGTTTGTTTATTCTTGTTACTTCAGTTTCAGTATTGCAAAATAGAGAAAGTACTTAACAACTGAAATCACTAATTTCATGCAAATCAAGCACATGCAATCTGACCTGCAAAAAAACCACCAACGTATTTTGTGATCTGCTGTCTGCTTCACTTGTCAGGACAAGTGAATTAGTTCTGAAAGGGAGGTGCTGTTGGATGGATATAAAACCAGTCTTTAAGTGTTCAGTCTATTTTGTCCTCTGTCTCCAAAAAATGAAGAAACTGTCCACCCAAATGTGAATACTGAATACTGCATTTTCAGTTCTTTTGCACTTTCGTAACATGTTAAAATAAAATAATGGGAATGTCTCTTTTTTAAGCTTTATTTTCATTTTCTTGTCTCAGAATATTTTTATTAGGGTCTCTGCTCAGTCCCTGAAGTGTTAAAGATAACTATGTATGCCTTTCCTGTAGAAGGTTTCCAAATGCATTCAGAAACGTGTATGTAGTCCCTATATAAAACCAAGACATAGTTGTTATGGGGGTAAGAGGGAGCTTTAGAGGACTGTTTGGTGTGTGTGTTTTTGGTTTGGTTAGATTTGTTTGATTGTGTTTGGTTTTGGTTTTGTTTTCTTCCTCGAGCGTGCATCATGCCTCTCAGCAGTGCTAGGCTATGTTGGGAGGTATGCTTTTGAGTGAAGTTACACAAATTGTTTTAATAAAGTACAAAAACTTTATCCCAATGTAATAAAACCATATTTCTGTGTATCACTAGCAACCACTGCCCGGACATCAGGAGATAAAGCTTACTACCAAACAATAGTCAACTATGTCACTGTCTAACCAATGCCTCCAGTGCAATGCCACCTTCCTGCTTTAAATGATTGGAAAGGAGGAAGAAACAGAATCATACAGGAAGTTATTTAAATGCTAGTTCTGGCAAAGTAGAGAGAGATTGCAAATAAGACTTTGAATTTTTATGTTGGATCATAATTTGTCCTAAGTATTTTAACCATTGCATTGAGTATTTTAGGGATTGCTGTGTTCTTATTATTGCATCGTTATTTCTTGCTGGAATTTTTGAGTCTGTCTGAAGCAATAGGTGTCTTAATCTTTTCTGAATATAATGTAAAAACTTAGTCTGTGTTTCTCCCATCATACCACCTGTACACCTAACTCCTCATAACTATCAGTACTTGATAATGCTGCTGAGATAGACATTTTTCAGGATGTTGCGAGAGAGAGCAATGTGCTGTGGATAGAACTTTTCCTGTTTTCAGAAGAGGAGAGAATTTTCTTGTGGAAGTACAATCTTGCTTTGTCACTGATGTGTCACTTTTGATATAATGATAAAACAATTTTCCCTAACTTTGCATCTCCTTTTAGCTATTTTCAGTGGGGGTAGATTTCACCTTTTAAATTCACTGAACAAATAAAGTTGATTTTATTAATATATAGCAAGTAATTTATTTACTCTTGGAATGCACTTATCCCTTGAGTTCAATTTGTCTGTTGTCTAGAGCTGTGTTATCAACATGATCTCAATTTTATTTAATTACATTGACTGAAATACATTTTGTGATTAAATATTTTGTGTACAAGATACTCAGCTTTCAAAGCTTTTAAAATGTTAGGGGTTTTTCATATCTTTTTTATTTTAATGGCTTTTTATGGCAGATGCCAAAGCAACAGTGTCATATATCCCTGAGCCTTTTTATCATTATAGTGGGGTTTTTTTTGCTTGCAAGTTTGTTTTTTGGGTTAGTAGTAAATATGGATGCCTTCTTACAGAGCTTGGGGATGTCTGGATATTTAAGCTCCGCCACTGCATTGTTTAAGAGAAATACAAGGCATAGCTTTACAGAAATAAAGTTCTGCACAATTTTGTGTTAAAAGAACAAAAATAGCAGACTGCCAACATGTGTCTGTGGTTTCTTTAGTAGTAACCCTCGTGTCAGGAAATACTATTTCATGATGTTGCTGCATTATCTATTGATAATTATCTGTTTACATTTCTATTACCTGTCTTAGAGTATCTCTGAGAAGTGAGTTGCTCTTGCCCCAGGAGGAGTCAATTCTAGTAACTAAGTAGGTATCGTATAATTATTCTGTAACTGTGCATTATGGAACAGAATTATAGAATAATTCAGGTTGGAAGGGACCTTACGATGTCTATAGCCCAGCCTTCTGCTAAAAGCAAGTTCAATGCTGAATTTCAAACTGACTTTCTCTAAACTTTGACTGGTCAGGTCTTGAAAATCTCCAAGGACAGAGACTGCACAAACTCTTTGGGCAACCTGTTCCACTGCTTGACTGACCTCGGTGTGAAAAGTTCTGTGCATCCATGCTCGCTCTCGTCAGAACCTCCCTCAATTTCTGACCACTGTCAGAATGTCCTCCCATGATGCATGGCTGTGAAGAGCCTGTCTCTGTCATCTTTGTAATCTTCTCCTGTGTTGAGGGCCTGCTGTTAGGTCCCCCTGAAGCCATCTTTCTCCCAGGCTGAACAAGCTCAGTTCTGTCTCCCTCCTTGCAGGGTAAGAGCTCCAGCCCCCAACCATCTTGGTGGCCTTGTACTGAATTTGCTCTACTTTATTGATGTCTGTCTTGTATCAGAGGGCCCAAAACTTGACACATGGACACAGTTTTCTAGATGTGATCTAGTAAGTGTCACTTTTCTCATTCTACTAGCTATGCTCCTGCCCTTTCAGCCCACTATGCTGTTACCTTTCATTGTTGCTGGGGCATGCTGCTGACATGCATTCTAAAGTGTTGTCCAGCAGGTTTCAGGTCCTTTTCCAGCAGAGCTGCCCCCCAGCCAGTAGATTCCCAGACTGTATCATGACAAGTAGTTATTCCATCCCAGCTGCAAGACTGTTTTTTAGACATTCAGTTGATCATTTTTGAAAGGAGGAAGAAGAACCTTAGGTTCTCTTAGATCAAAAATAGTTGGACATGAGTTTTATTCCTTGCTGATACTGTCCCAAGCAGTGCAATTCCTTTTGTGAAGCAGAATGAGATGATTAGTTCAGTAATAGCTTGGAAAAAATCCACCTTCTACAAGCTCAAAAAATAACACAGAAAACTATTTTGTTGTGTTATTCATGTACGTACCTCGATGAATCTTGTGAGGTATGCTTAGAAACTGTTCACATTACATAAAAGAATTGGGACTAATAGAAGATGCACAAAATAGTTTTGATTTTAAACAAAGACATGCATTCTGATCTCTAGAAGTGACAGAATCAAATGACACATTTGATGTACTGTTCACCTTGAATATGACCATCCCATTAGACTTTATTTAGCTATAAAATTACAGAACTGCAAAGTTCCATCTTCCAGTAACAAAATATGGTCAAATCAGATACTTTAAATTCAGTTTCTGTTTATTTACATGAATGTATAGCGGGCTGTCCTATACACAGGAAGAACTGATTGGAGACCATTTCTTTTGGCTCCAAAGGAACTCTGGCCTACATTCAGCTCAAAACTTTTTACCCCAGCCAGAACATGAAATTTATGGGAGCTTTTGCTCTGGAGCAAGTGTGGACCTATTACTCTATTTCAGGGAGCAGGATGGCAGTTAAACCTGCCAGTTTTCAACCACATTTAATTATCCTATAATATTAAGGTACAAAATAATTTTTTCTCATAAGACATTATATTAATGTATATACGATAGATGCACAGTTTTAATACTAAGAAACATGAGTTAGTTTAATGTTTGGGGCCAGGGTTCTCAATCACATATCAGATTTTGGAGACATTAGCTCTGCAAGCAAATTAAGAGAACTTTGTGGCCTTTTACATCTTCCATGAACACGAGCGGTTCTTCAGAAGCGCCAGCTTTACAGACTGTTGTTCTTGCCAATTTGGTGAGACTAGAGAAGGCAACAAGCAGAGTCCCCATCTGCACTTTGCCTTGTGACCGTGTTTTTTACATTTCTGCAATAGAGATTGGTACTAAATCTTTGTAATCTATGAACGAGCGCTACACTTTTGGTATGTGTGTCTAAAAGTCCCTTTTGGCTGAGTCCATGAGATCTGTGCTGAACTAGGTTTGAGTGCAATCTATTTTCCATATACATACTATTGTATAGATAGATTTTTTTTTTTCTGTGTAGTTATCCATGCCTTTCCCTTAGAGATGAACACCCGATCCATGCACAGCAAATCAAGCATGTCATCATTCTAAAAGGTAGGATGAAGTAGTCAATCACTCAACAGTAAAGTCTGAAGAGCAAAGTTGCCCATGCTTTGGTTAGAGTTTGTGCTTTTCGTGCTAATCTGTTCTAAGTATTCGTCACTGTAAACACTGTAGCTTTGTTTACTGCTCAGTGTGGGTAAAGGTGGCATAGCATGGCCAGTGGAAAAAAGAAAACGAGGGACAGAATGCGAAACAACTAGAAACGTAAATTCAGTGTCAGAAGCCTCTTTTTATGAGGACTCCAGTCTTAAGATCTTGTTTTGAAAAGTGTGAATTGAGTTCTAAATAGAAAAGACTGTCATTTCAGAAACATGTTTCTGAAGTTCCTGTTTCTGATTTGGTAGCTGCTTATGAGATGTCATTGTGTGTAATTGGAGAAGATACTGCATACAGAAAACACAGTGAATTAATTCTGGTAGGATAATTCTTAAGGGCAGTATGATAATGACTATCAGCTTTTGTTTGTTAGTACATCAGGTGAACTGTGACACATTCACCTTTGTAGCAACCTCCTGTAGAGGCAGGATTATAAGAATATCAATGGCATAGCAATGTGTAGGTGATGGAAAGGCTGGTTACAGATGTTGACAAAAGTGAGACGAAATGGATGCCTGAGAATTCAGTTATAAATGAGAGGGGGCTTAAATACACTCTCTCCTCCATCACCTGAAATCATACGCAGTTACACTTAGACTGTAATTACATGTAGACCTTTAAGGTATTACTAATCTCTGAGATGAATAAAATAGTTTGAGAATATTTATTCCCAAAGCTATACGTGTTCCTATTTACATTTGATTGCTAAACCATGTTATCCTGGGGTGAGCTCTTTCAACTTCAGCTCCTTCAACTTCACTGTATTAGCTTACACTAGGGCAGAATTGACCCTTCTTTTCTTGGAGGTAAATTTCTCTAGCATATATGAGAAATATTTGATGGATCTGCCCACTTAATTTTGTTGGAAATTCATCTTCTGGAGGTGCAGATGAATGTAAAGATAGGCGGCCAGCTCCTATTCAACTGCAAAAAAGAGAATTGCGAAACGAACCCCAAGCAATTAATTAAGACTTTTTCTTGATTCGGTTAGAGAGTCTAACAGTTTTCAGTATTCACAATATCCTTATATTTTATTTCCAAAAAATTTCTAGTTTTCTTCTGATATAGTCACTGCCATATCAGACCTTTGTCCTTGCTTCTTTCCTTGTTTTATTTAATTAAAACACTGATAAAAGTATTCTCTTGTAATGTTACTCCAACCCTGCTATGCACTTTTTGCTCTTGCATTCTCTCCTTTTGCCTGACCTTAAGCTGGGTGACTCATCCTTACCTTAAGGCACCATCTCACTGAACATTGCTTCCCTCCCTTGTGTGACAAGATAGATGTCTGTTGGCCTCCAATTTGTTATTTCTAAAATAAAGGAGTAACTGTCCCATAGTCTAAGGCTACCCCATGAATGCTGTCCAGATGTGGTTTTGTATGGGGTTTTTTGTTTGTTTGTTTCATTTTAACCCATTCTGCACAGGAGTAGCTCCCTGAAAGCTACATCTACTGTGTATGCCTTAAATTTCATTTTAGCGTATCTGTATTTTTATGTAATCATTAGCTGTTCAGAAGCTAGTTAGTAGAAGTTATGTAGGATTATCTTATTATTGTCATCATTTCGCTCTGTCCTCAAGCTTCCCTCAACTTGTGTAATCCTCTGTTGTTATTCTGTTAACTTTTTGAGACTGGCTTTCATTTAATGGGTGTGTAGAGTATGGTTTGTCCTGTACTTGATGACGACATGTATGTTACTGCAGTACAAGTAATAATAATAAATGCTGTCCTCAGCTAACTTTTGTTCAGAAGTGCAAGGAGATATTTGAAAACTATTAGTTTAGCTCCTAGGGATATGCCCATCAGTAGAGCAGGAGGAATAACAACTTTTTGGTATTGTTTACCTGAACTGTGAGATTTGTAGTGCAGAAATACAACACTTGGGGAAAAGGTAATGATAGGTAACGATGGAATTAGAACAGCCTAAATATGCTGTAATAAGATAGAGTAAGGCTATATTTAATTGGCCAGCAACAAATTATAACCCTGTTTTAGGTCAGGAAGCAGTGATGAAACAGTCACTTCAGATTAGTTTTGCTCTCATTGTTTCTTGAGGTCAATTCAGATAATGATAAATTTACGCCATAAATGATAGTTGGAGTGAGATAGAAAAGCTAAGCTCCATGAAGCCTAAGAAATTAGCTAGAACTTTCTCAGCTTCGTCTCTTGTTGGTAAGAATGTGAGAGCCCTGGTGTGAAGTATGTGGTTTTTTTCTTTTTTTATTTTTCTTCTTTTTACAGGAAAAGAGGGTTTAAAAACTCTATTTTACTTGTGTGCTAATGTATCTCTTCAAGTTTCTTAGACCGTATTGAGAATACCCCAGTCTAAATCACACACGTTGTGGATTTTGGGTTTTTTTTGTATATGACTGCCACTGGTGGCTTCATATTTTTTTTGGAATTTCTAGTTATATTTTGTTCTGAACATAAAAATATTAGTGATGTTCAAGTATTTCAAAGGATTTTAAATACATATATCATTTCTTAATAAAAACCAGATAAAGCTTCTTGCCAATTATGATTTTTCTAAAATGAAGTAAAAAAAAAAAAAGATAATATGATTCAAAAAAAGAACATGAGACTGATCTTAACGAACAGCATTGTATTGCACTGTTTGGATGAGCAAAAGTGGCAGTTGCTTCTTGCTTGCTGTTTTTGTTCCTATTGGATCTGAGGTGGATAGGCATCCAGTACAAACACCAGAACGGTGAATGCCCCCTTTTTCAGTCATAGTGGAAATGTCCAACATTGACTCTAATGACTACAGATTTGGAACTACTTATAAGTCTACACAAAGGAGGTTTTGATGGTTGCTGCTCCTAATTTCGTGAATCTTGGCTATCAGGACAGTTCCAGATAGAACAAAGCTAATAGTATGCCTGTGCTTAGCCAAGCTTTAGCAACCTTGCTTAACCCTTAGGTATGTCACCTTGACATGGTTCCCAGGCAGAACAAAGACATGTGGTCTATATCCTGCTCTGCAACTTAGCTATGACAGGATTTTAATTTCATTAATACCAATCTGAATTGTTTTATGGAATGTAGGTATCGTCACACTTGTGGAAGCTGCGTTTATTCAAAGTGGAATTAAGTCTTTTCTTAATAGAATATTGAGCAGTAGAACAATTTACGTTGGGAACCATAAGGAACATTGTCACCTGAAATATTTAATTCAGGATTAACTGCCTTTGTGTAGAATGTAACTGATTTAACCTCTAGCTGTAAACTTCCTGAGGGAAGCCTTAGGTAAATTCTATGGTTTGTGTTATTTAGGTGGTCAGACTAGATGATTTGCAGATCTTGTGTAGCCTTAGAGTCCATAAGTCTGTGTGTCAGTGCAATCTTTGTGCTGTTAGATCAGGATGCTTGCCTGCCTGCCTGCACTGTAGTTTTTTGCGTTTAGTGAAGGTTTCAGGACTTTATTTCCAAAGATATCTGGAGTCGTCTGGATTTCTAAATTCACCCATTTAATAAAGTTGACTACATTCTGTAACAGTTTTGGTGATCTTCCCAAGCAGTTTACCTCTGCACTGCATTTGGCAAGATAAAAATTTTATGATTCTTCTAATGCTGAAACAGCTTTTTACATAGTCTCATTGTTGGTTTTGGCAGAGCCAATCCCCCGGTAAATCTACCAAAACAAAGAAGAAAATACAGGAAGAAAAAGACTTTATTGTATTGAACCAGAAATAGGGTTTGACTTTCAGATAATATCTTACTGGAGGCTTGAACAGAAAAGTTAGAAATTACTTGTGTAGTATTTCAGTCTTGATGGACACATTTCAAAACCTGAACTGTTTAGTTAGTGTGGTGAATGGAAACAGGACCAATGTGACCTAAGAATTATTGAGGTGAAATTTTGAGCCCCTGGCTCAGAAAACTGATCCTGTGAAATTGGATCAAGCGTGATAGGAATGAAAACAGTGAAGTCTCAACTCCTGCAAATTTCTTACCTTTAGGGGAGTGTTGGGGGAGCTGCTGTAGAGCCAAACAGAAATGAGCTTTTATGTATTACACTGTATGTGGAAAGTTCTTGTATCTTTGGTATTGATGTTGAAATAAAGAAACCGGAGATTATTTCTCATATGCAACTGTGGAATATCCAAATGTGGTCAGATGTACAGATCCTGTTTTGGTTTAACAAGTTCAGAGGGTATTTAATTGGGTGCTAGTACTTGGCCATGCTTTCCTCCATCTTTGTAGCCAATCTCCTGGACCCTTTGGGCAGCAGACACTGGTATAGTTGTATAGCCAGGGCTCTCAATGCTTTATTGGTAGCTCATGTTGTAGACTGTTAGGTATATGACAGAGGCTGATAATATCTCTTTCAGTGAAGATACTCCATAATAAGCTCTGTGATAACAGTTGTTACTGAAGCGATGTATGCTGTACTGATAAGTGTGCGCTTTAAGTGTGTCTAAGTAAAAACCTCCTTGTATTAATGTCTTGCAAACTAGAATAGTATGAATTCTCCAACTAAAAATAAAATGCTGAGATTTTTGCTATTCTATTCCATTGGCTTCTTAATTTATGAAGCTATAACAGAAGTTGGCCTAAGCAATATCTGACTGATATTCCTGCTGAGAACAGAAACAAAAGCTGAGCAACGCTTTTGGTTAGAGAACAGAAATGCTGCTCTGCAATTTTAAGTAAAACATAAAATTTTATTTCTGAAGACGTAATTATTTAGATGTTGGGTTTTGTGTTTATTTCCGGTACAGGTTATTAATGCTGCTTTAGCTCTTGCTGCCAGACCAAAAAGTCAAGTTGTGAAAAACAACATGGAGATGTATAGGAGTACGTGGGAGAATCACATCCATATTCTTACTGAAGCTGTGGATGATATAACAAGTATTGATGATTTTCTTGCTGTATCAGGTATGATAATTTTCAGAATCTGATTATTCTTTTATATGCTTTGGAAACTTTTCATAACATTTCAATAGGAAACCAATGGAAGATGAGATTGTGTAAGGTTTTGTGAAGCTGTTGCTTCTGTTTAAAATGTCCTCACACAGTAGATATTTCTACTCTGCACAGCGTAGAGCTGGGTAGAAGTTATTTGAGCAAACTAGGTGCATGAAGCAGAACGGATATGTTACAGTGGGTACATTTATATGTCCTCACAGGTTCATTTAGCTCTAAGTTTCAAAATCCTCTGCAGCTGAGAGAAGTCTCCTTCTAGAAAAGGAAGTGCATATCAGTGTGCATATACATAAAACAGGAGATTCTCATGATGTCCTGTGTTCCTATTACTGTGGAATGCACTGTAGCATTTCCAGAATTTTCAGTTACAAAAATTTATCAAGAAAAATGTACTTATAAATCTCCTCACTGAAGAGACCTTTGATAGCAGTAAACTGTATTTACTGAAGCAGTGAGCGTCTTCAACACTTAAACAGAAGATAGAAAACAGTTGTTTTACTTCTTGCAGTTTAAAGACCCCAGTTCTACATTTTTGACTTCTGTTAGTGTAACCTGGACAGGAAGGAAAAATTTGTCTCATCTTCATTAAATGTGGTTTAACTTTTGTGTTTCCTTATGGCCAGTGGGCCCTGCGCTTGCCCATTTTTCTCTGGGCATGTCCATTGGGCTTAATTCCATTTGTTAGGATTATTTGGTTTATGCAACAATATAGAACATGAATAGTTATGCAGATGTCAGTAGTTTGAAACCATTTAAGTGAAGGCAGAACTAAGTTCATTTTCCCAAATTATTCTTTGCTCATTAAACATGAGAGTGGACTCCTGTCTAAAGGGGGACTTAGCTTGGATATTCATTGCTCTAAAGCTTACTTGTATGTCTTCAAAAATATCACCTTTACTGTGGTAATTGGAAACTGCTGGACTGGAGTGCCCATAACTGAGTGGTGTTTTTTCTTGTAATCGGGGTGTGGATAGGACAGTGCAAAAACTGTAAGCAGAGATGGCTGTTCAGGCCCTTTCTGGGTCTGCCAGTGCTGGATACAGACTTTTCCTCAGAGCATGAAAGTTCTCCTTGCTTTACAGTGGTCAGTTCGTATACCTAGCAAGTGATTTAGGTCTGAATGTAGGAGAAATTACTGCAAATAGTGCGAATTGGTTATTCATTGAGCTACTCTCTTACGTGTATCTCAGCATCTTAGTATAGAAAAACATAACCAGAGGATTATTCCCCCCCCCCCCCCCCCCCCCCGCCCCGTGTAAGTTAGCCTTTAATGGAAGCTGATTATGAACCTTCCTGTTGCTTATAGGGTCTGGGAAGTTGCAAATCTTTCCTGCTGGACTGAAATTTCTGCAGGTATTGCTAGAACTGTTAATAAAGACAGGAAACAAGTCGATTGCTAATGAATGAAATACATGAATCTCTTTAACCTACTATGAAATCTCCTGAGTTTTAAAATTCTTCTTTCAAATTCATTGAGCTAAATGTTTCTTTTTAACTGTACAACTGTGATTCATTTAAATGGCACATTTCAGATATTTTTTCAAAATTTCCTTCACTTGAAGAATAAAGTTAGACATTCCAATAGTAATTGAGGAAAAAAAATCTGTCATTGGGCAGCTACTCTTTTCAGAGTAGACTCCTGGCTTTGTGGTGTACTTTATATGCTTTGGTTGAGCACAGTTGAATGATTGACAATATTTCACAGTAAGTAAAAGCAGAAACTGTAACTTAAGTAGCAGTGAACGTGTAGGCCTACATATCATGAGGTCCAAAAAAGTACACATTCATATATTTGCTCTAAACCATGTGTAGAGCATCTTCTGTAAGCTTTGGTAGAACCTTTTGGCACATGTTAATTTAATTTGTTTAACTTCAAGTGTTATGCTTGTTCTTAAGTGGCCTGCTGAGTAGATGTTTCCCTATGGCAGTGTCACCTACTTGCTTTGGGAAGTTTTATTTATTTATTTATTTATTAGCTCATGTACGAAGAAGTAATTATTAAGACTAATTATAAGGAACAGTGCAAGCCACTCTCGGTCTACTCCTCAGTGTATTAGCACCATTACTGTGTTCTGAGGGAGTAAAACATTCATATATTGCTCTATCTAAATAGAAAAGTTAAATATGTAATAGAAGATGGTATCTAACTTTCTTGGAAATTACTTGGTAATTAGGAACATAATGTGTGTTGAGTGTTTTGCATCGTGTTTGAGATGAAAGGAATAAGAGAATAGTTTTATAATGGATCTGTTTTTTCTACAGAAAATGGTATTCTACACCACATGCCAACATGGGCATATTGGGGGAAAAATGTTTCTTAAATGACATACTTCATTCAAAATTGATAATGTGCTGTCTCAGGTCATATCACATTTGAGTTGAATGGCTGAGTTTGCAGCCCCGACTGCATCTTCCAGGTTGCTGAGGGGAGTGATTAGTCCTGTAGTGTTAAAATCATATTCAAAAATATAGTACACTTAATTGTAAATACGGTAAACACTCCTTCCCTAGTAATTCTGGTGATTCAGAATTCTAAATCATACAACAGAATTACCTACTTAAAAAATTATTTTAAATTGCATCTCCGATTGATTGATAGGTCAGATTTTTCTACCAGATACAAAATGTGCTTCCCAAACGTGTTAAGACTGTAGAGAATGTATTTTGGAGGTTTACATTATGTATCTCCTTTTCACACAGTGTCACCTGAGTCTTGGATGGCAAGTCATTCTATAAAATGATATTATTAATGTGAGTTATTCTGGGTCACTGATGATTTGGAGAGTAAATTCAATACTTGTAGCTGCGTTTCTGCTATGGACAGTTTTAAGGTACAATGTAACTCCCATTAATGTCACCGCAAAAATTTTGCGTGGAGCTCAGTAGCAAGTGGATTAGTCCCTATGTTTCTTGAATCCAGGATATGTTTCTGTCCTTAAAAAAACAGAATAAGGGAGCTATAGCTGAGAGGATGGGAAGCAACTGAGCTCCCCATGAAGAGATCTCCTTGTGACTCTTCGCAAGCCACTTGTGAGGTTGCTGAAACAAAACGTATGCATACAGGAAAATTGTGTCTCTCCTGTTGTGATACATGTACTTCTTTGATGTAGCACTGGGAGAAGGAGAATTCTGTGGCAGATCAAAAAGGTGTCAGATTCAAAAATTTGAATTTTTGGCAGATTCAAGCATTTGAAAGGTTGGGGGGTTTTTTGTTGTTGTTTTTTGGTTGGTTGTTTTTTTGGTTTTGGTTTTTTTTTAAAGTGCTAATAAATGACATTTATTGTATGTGCTAATAATGCTGTTCTTATTTTTCTAAGTGTATTGGTCTCTCCTTTTCAGATTCACCTATCCTCATGAAATTGGATTTTTTTTTTTGTTTCAGTTGTGTTTTATTCTTGCTATTTATTTGTATGTGATACTGTGTTCAAAGGAGAACTAGCACAAGACAAAAAAGAGATGAAATTAGGGCTTTACAAGTGAAAAAGAGGTCTGATTGCAAATAGCCAGTTTAAATGAAGGTCTGTTTCTTATAAAGGAAAGCAAGAGTTAATGAATTGTATAAAAAAATCTTTGCAGTTATGAAACATTATAAATGATGATACCATTGTTCATAGATTTGTTATACCTCCTAAGAACAGAGAATCAGTCTCAGCCTATCAGTTTTGGATAGTTAATTTATGCAAGGAAGAATGTGGGTATTAATCTTTACAACCCACTAACATTAAGTTTAAAAAATATTGTCATCCATTTATCATGATGATGTGAAGTTTTTAGATTCGTACAAGTAAACTGAAGTGTGCTATTGCATTTGATGCATGAATTTCCAGGAAACTAGTTTTGATATGCTTGTAATTTTGTTTATGTTGGTAAATCTTAAGTTTTATCCTCAACTCTGCTCTCGTAAACTGACTCTTCAGTCTCTGTTTCCTGATAGTTAGGCTAAAAACATAGTTTGTGATGTTCATTTTCTAATGTTGATTCTTCTGTGTTATTTTAATACCCTTTATTCAAAATTACATGAGTAAACCTTTTGGATATAGATGGAAAATCTGAAGTGTCAGTATTTCCTTCCTTTGTATGTACATTTTCCTCTCCTGATGATGGTGTGTAATTGCAATGACATATTAAGATACTTAACAATTGCAATTAACATTATTATGCGTTAGAAAACAAGAGAAGAGTTAGATCTTTTTGTCCAAGAGTTAACTCAACTTCTACAAGGACTATATAGGTAAGAAAAGCATCAAAAGTGCGTTTATATATACAAAATTCTCAGGACCTGTGATTTTTCCTTTCTGCTGTCTCCTTGAAGAGCTTGAATGGCAGACCCCTGTGCTGCTTTTCAAGCTCTTCTCAATGTCCTTGCCCAGACGGTGATTATTTCATCTACTGAACCTTCTGTCCAGCCTTGCATACTGTCTGAGTTTTGGTCTGTCATTTATAATATCAGTATGCTTAAATCCTTATAATATTAGCTTCTCTTTTGCCAAAATTGAAGTTTTGTGTTTTCATAAAAACATTTCCTTGTTCATCTCTTTCTCATCCCTCCTCATGTATGAATAAATCCTCCTCTTCTTCATGTACTGAATGCAAATAACATAGACCCTTTCATATTGTGTTCTCAGTGTAATGATGTCTCTGCTCTCTGCCCTTTCAAATACCTCCTTACAATACAATTTGTCTAAAGTGCATTTTGCCTCTTGTAATCTCATCAACACTTTAAATTGAATTAATTTTTTTTTAAAGGTAAATGCATTCCAAATAATGGGTAATAAGTCATTAGATGTTGAGATGGTTTTTTTCTGATGTCCAGTTTGTTGTTTCTCTACCGGAAATTCTGTTACTTGCCATTTACCTAATGGAGTGATAGTGAGTGGAATGACTTAACCTATTTGCCTCAGGTAAGGGTTTGTGTAACTCCCCTGTGCAGTTTCCACTGCTAAATTGATGGTGGTAAACGTGGACATCAGCAGATTGATCTGCAGTAGAATCTGGAGAAGATGCCATTTTTAGTACTGTGAACAGAAAAATAAGCTATAATGTATACAGAGGTGCCCCACAGTTCAGCTCCTTACAGAAATTGGACTGAAGTGTCTTAGATAAAGACTTCGGAGACTGCTAAGGAAGTTCTGTGACAGGACTAAAGATCGTTCAAGCCGACTTGAGTAGGCAAAAGGGAGTAATTTTTTAACTGAAGAATTGGCACAAATCAGTTACTCCTGGCAAGAGGGAGAAGAGTCATAGTTCACCTCACTATAATACTCTTGTTCCGTTGTGATGTACAGACTTTCAGAGGAGATCAGGGAAATGTTGCATGGCTCTCCCACTGAACGGAGTTGAGAAGAGCACACTCCAAATGTGGAGTGTGCAAGGAATTCCCTAAAAACGTGAGATGGTGCAGGTTAGAAATTTGTTTCCAGTCTCTTAATCCTTCCCTTGGAATCTAAGAATATGTTAAGTCTTTCCAAGCATAATGGGAAACAGTGAGATACCACAGTGTTAGAACAGAAGTCGCCTTTTAATGTAAATCTGTGCCATCAGAAACTAATTTGATTCATGGAAAGTGGCAAAAGATAGGATGTTATCATAAAGCTGTTGGAGAAAGCAATTTTTGTAGGTGCAAATAGTCTTATGTCCTCAACAAAAACAAGAGCTAAGGGACCACATTTTTTTGCTGCTTTTGTTTGTAGCTTTTATTTGATTTCAGTGAAGCTTCCTCAGTTTAACATTAGCAAAAATAAACAGGAAAAAAGAAACTTACCTTAAGTCTTTTTTCCAAAGGCCCAGTTCTAAGGAAGTAATTTATTGATAACACAGAGGGAGCGAATATGCAGCTTGACTTCTTTCCTAACATTATAGCTTCAGATCTGAAGCCCCTGCTGCTACTGCAGTTTCTACAGTTGGAAGAGATCTTTAATAGTTGATTAGAAAACAGAGTGTCAGATGAACTTTATTAACACGTAGTATAGCATGTACAAAGTGGCAAAATAGGAGGATAGAATCGAAGAATAAAAGACATTAGAAGAGAACTCTGGAGATTATCTACTAAAGCATCTTGTGCAGAGCAGGACAAACTTCCAGTTTCCTACAGAAATTTCATTTGAAACTTCTTCAGTTATACGTGATCCAAATCTTGGGGTTTTTTTGGTCTTAACTATTAATGTACAGCAAAGCTTAAGCAATGCAACACTTAAGTAGTATTCATCTACTGCAATAATATATAAAGTCTACTTGATGAATCCCTTCTCTCAGTTGCATCACTGAAAGAAGAATGCAATTGATCTGAGTCAGAGCAACTAAGAGTAGATTCATGTAAATGTATTTTCATAGAAGTTTTTAGGATTATATAAAAGATGACAAAGTTCAAAAGAATACTAAAATGTTATCTGTACCTTGAAAAGAGATTTATTTTATTTTCAGATAATTTCATAGATATGGAAGAATACCAATAATATGCCACTTATAAAAACGGAAAGCAATTACTGAATTGCATAGGTCTTTAAAAAAGATTTTTTCATGTTTAATTTTTCAGTTGTATACACATTCTTTGAGAATTAGAAAGGGGAGCGCTGTGCTTTTTTAAAAATCTAAAATACTACACTGCTAAAAAGAATCAGAAAAAGTGGATGTATGTTTACATATGTGTACATCCATATTTATGTTCCTGTATATACACACACACACACATATAACTATATATATTTGAGCTCTGTGAATTATTGCATGGCTTTTCTAAGCTGATCATACTGACTGGAGTTAGGACTTCCTGGGTGGATGCCCTGCGATAAAGCAGTAGTTGTGTTGTGGTGAAGATTATAATTTATATAAGTCAGAAAGCATAGCCTTTCTTGTAATAGAAAAGGCTTTACATAAGCATTTCATTTGTAATTGTTTGCTTAAAATTATTTGCTAAACAGAGTGACTGAAAGTTATAAGAGCACACCATTATTTGATACAAAAATAACTGCAATTAGCATTATTGTAAAGCTCTTTGTTTTCAAGTATTTCAGTACATTAAATAAACATTTAAGAAGATGGAAAGCAAAAACTTTGTTATTTACATAACAACATATTTCCAAATATTTTGACCATATATTGATGTTTGAGAATTTGCTTCAGAAAAAGTAGGCCACCTTCTTACTTTAAGAATGTAGTCACCTGTTTTTACTGAAATGGATGTAATTCTGGAAGGTCTGAAATGCCCATGTAATTATCCTTCCCCTTCTTGGGTTTCAGACTGGTACTGCTGAAGCACTGGGGCGGGGGGGAGGGGAACCCAGTGCTTTATTGTTTCTGTGTAGTACTAAAAGAGAGTTGTGGCAAACTTTTAGAAGAGGTCCCTGGCAGAAACCTCTTGGACTGTTAGACTCGTTGGCTAAATTTCACAGCAGCTCAGTTTCTGTTTGGTAATTTTCTTCTCTAGGCTGTTTTGGTTTCTAAGTGCTATTTTTGTTTTTTTTATATCCTTTGGAAGAGCTGTGTGAGATGGACTTTTGTGTCTCGACTCTATCTCTGCCTGCATTGTTTGTGTTCCTTGTAGGCTTTCTGTTAATTTCTGTTTTATGGTTGGTTGCAGAAGTTTGTTGATTTAAGTTTGGTACAGTTCTTTCCTCTCATTCCCCTAGACTCATGAGTACAATTGATTTCACTAAGCAGTTTTGTTAATCTTACCACAGTTTACCCTTAAGAGAACTTAAGCTATGGAGTTATAATCTTTCCATGTAGTTCTCTCTGAATTAAAATCAAGCCAGTGTTCGTTACAAATCATAACCTCTGTTCTTAACAAAAGTAATGCTTAAATAGGTGATTTTTTTTTTTTTTTTGACAAAATCTGATGGCATTTATTCTTCAATCTACAGCTGAATGCATTTCCTAAGCTTAATTTAATGTCCCTTTTTTTCTTTCTGTACTCAGTGGACACAGATATGCTCACTTAGAGATACTTGGGAGAGTGTCACTTGTTCTTCTGGATGATTCAGTTGTTCTCTCCTGAATACAGAAAAAGCTTGTTGAGATTAGACTAACATAGAATTTTATGAACTCTCCCCTTGATCTTCCAGTCTGATGTATTTCCTCTTGGTAGCTAGGTTCCTAATAACTTTAGATGTTTGTTTTTTCGAATCTGTAGCAGATCCCTAGCATTATCCAATTTCATACAGTAAAAACAGACCTTTCTCCAAAATGACTTGGAATCAGTTGTATTTTTTTAAAAAAATCATGCTATCCTTTTAGTTCATCTGACTTTTCACATCCCTAACATGCAATTATATGCAACTACATTTCCAGTTTTTGTAATATTCTCTGAATATCACACATTCTTCCTTATCTCTGCCCTATAGTAGTTACTCTGCTGTTGAACCATTGTTCTTCATTATCCAGTGTCACATTCTGTGTAAAGGTATTCTGAAGAAATAACTTTCTTTATGCTGCCTGTCCTTTTAATCTCATCGTATTCATTTATGCAGGATTGTGTCATAGTATACCCAGTGCTGCTTTTTTCTTTTTTTTTCGGGGACCTCAGATAATCTGAAACAATAATTTACACTTGCCATTACAGTCTGAGGATGGAAACAGGCCAAGATGTGACGGGGTGTTAGTACCTTTTGTTACATTTGAAGGGAGAAGAAAGCTTTGGTTTTTTAGTATAAAACCCCTTTTTCTTGTTTGAAACAGAAGCGGCAAACTTCAAGGTAAAAATAGCTTAGGATTTAATTTACGTTAATTGATGACATTTTGACAGAGAAGGATGCTGAGCACCAGAGGTAATTAACATAATTCACCCTGTCCTGCTGTGTGCATTCTGTCTGTTAACCAGAGGTCATGGTTCTTTTAGTATCTGTGTGATGACTTACACTGATCGTCACAGATCAGCGTTGAAATTGGCATCCAAACTAAAACTGCAGTCATTGTTCCAGCTTCAGGCACTCTTCTGCTGATGGATTGAGGGGTGAGACAGAAGGAGGTGTTAAAACATAGATTATTCTTTGTGTTGGGGTCATCTTGTGCTGGAATCACATTGAATGATTTCTTCTTTTTTGGATACATATAAATTATTTCATATTTTCAGGAATTGTTAAATAATGGAGTTCCATAAATAAGTTGGTCATGCAGTACAGAAACCTTGTACCATAAACAAGATAGTTAATATAAGGGAAAACAGATTACCTGTTCACAATGTTCATTTCTGATGTGTATTCATTTGCAAGTTCTTAAATTGTCTTGTACTTGCTTCTTTTATCTGGAGTGACTGAGACATGTTGATTTTCTTTTATGTAATAACTGATGTTATTTTCCCCAGGTTAATTGCCAGAAGGTTTGGATGGTAGAAAGAACTGTTTGCTGCCCCATTGGTTTGAATTGAGTGACAAATTCTGGATAGGAGACAACTGGAAGGAGAACGGAGATTAGATATGGATAGGTTTTCAGCTCTCTGCTCTCTCATGCCTTCCTACCAAAATATAGGTTCTAATTCTCATGGCATCATCTGTCCTTCACAGCACTAAATCAGTGTCTGGAAACAGACTGTATTTTGTGCTCTTTGCGCCATTACTAGAGAATGCATCACACGTGTTAGACCTAGTATTTTTATCCTCTGCAAACTCTTGACTTGTAGAACTAGTTGCTGCAATATACTGATGACATCAGTATTGCTGAATTGTGATACTAACCTTGCCAAAAATTTTGGAAATCAATGACCTATTTATTGAATTCTTCTGCTTTGATCATCTGGGATTTTTACATGTAAAGAATTGCTACAGGTATGAGCCTAGATATGGCAAGAGCTCTTTGTAGAGGTACCATTTATAACTAACATCATTGTAAATACATAGACAGAGGAAATGGTAGAACATTCAGAAGTGCTGAAACTGTTTTGAAAGTTTAGTGGAAGAGAATCCCTACATTTTCTAGATGCCTTTTGAAAAATACTGCTCCAGCTCTGTAAAATCCTGTTCATCCTTACTAATTCTTCTCATATTCCACTGGAAGTTTTAGACATGCTGGGAAATTTATTTAATGCCAGCTACTGAAACTTAGTTAAAAATTCTGAAAGGTTATATCCAATGTTGTAGCATTTCAAAGTTTAGACACCATTTTATATGTGATTTCTTCTCATTTTATTCTTAAATCTCCTTAGTTCGCTAGTACTGTGCATTTCCACTGAAAATTTCCCATTTCCTTCTCCTCCCACCCCAAAATCTTCTAATTTCTTTCCTTTGAAGTTTATCTTCTAAAACTTCTAGAATCTCCTTCCTCCCTACACTCCCGTTCTCATTTAAAAAAATGCAAACCTTCCACAACATTCTAGTACACTGCAGGTAAGGCTGTAAAACTTTAATGCTTTGTCTGCTAATTTGGTGGAACCACATGCAAACAGAAATAGTGTATGACATCTCTGCATTTTTTTCAGATGCACTTTATTCTGTTGTGTTTTTATTCAGAGATTTAGGAATGTATGTTCGCCTTCATCTTGCTGAACACCTATGCTAAGCCTGCATTGAGGAAGATGCTAGTCTGAGGTTAATTCAGTTCAGGTACTTCTCCAGGCAGAACTTTTTATGCTTTACTAGTCACTTGTTCTTTGCCAAAATACACAGTTGTGCTTAAGCCACGTACAAACTGTTGGATGTAATTTGGGCTAATCAGATTAGTATGTTACTTTGTTGTTTTGGGGATTTTGCCTTTTGCCTCTGGAGTTATGTCTTTCTCTTAGGCTTTTTTTTTTTTTTTTAAATTTAAAAAATTTGTCTGTGAGCAACAACTGTTGTCTTAGAGGAGCAAGTCTAATGAGTGAAATCTTTCTTTCATTGTGGAACAGCTTGCATAGAGACCACCCAGTAGATTTTAAGGAGCATCACTAGGTTACTTATTTCCTACCTGTATCTCCTAGCAAATAGGTATATTGTAGGGAGAGTGAGGACTGTTGGAACATCTCAAACTTTGCTACTTCAGGTATTTGCAGTAACTTTGCTATTGTAGTACTATAACAATGTAATATGAACTCATCAAAGCCATGAATAATACTGTTAAGGCTGTTCACTTCAAGTCATGCATCACTGCAGTTATGGGACTGATTGCATGTTTGTGCATCTGTATGTGTGTGATTGAATTACTGTGCGTAAAGTGCTCTCATCTCTATTTTAATTACTCTCAATTTATTGTAATTTGACTTTACCTATGACTGTTGTAATTGAGGAGATGGGTATTATATGAACCCAGGACTTGGCTTTGGTGAGATTGTTTCCATTAACTACAGTTGCTTTTTTTTATTAACCTGTAAAGGAAAACAAAACTAGAGTGTTTATAGAACACCAGTTTTTAAAAAATCAGATCATAAAAAGCATAAAATAAGTTCATACCATATCAAATGGAGTAAGTGAATATGTTTGTCTTTAGCTTAAAGTGCTCTGCTATGTGGCATAGTAGAATGAAGTCCATCTGTGGAGAAGGCCTGTGGCCATCAGAGGTCTCTACTGTTATAGGTAGATGTAGCAGTCACCTAAAATTTCTTTCCTTTGCCAAAGCCAGCAGAGGCCAATGCACTGTTGGAACATGTGTGTACTTCCCTTAAATTCCACATGCAGGTTTTATTTAAAAATCTTGTGCAACTGGTAGCTATATTTATATGCCACTTACCTGCACAAAGACATCCTGCTTTGTTTTTGTAAGTGCACACATAAGCACGAGTCACAAAATCTTGGGCCTGTTGATTCTATTGCCATGGAAAATCCACCTTGTTCCTTGTCCCTGATAGTTTCTGCTGCTGGGCAGTGTGGGAGGCCTTTAAGCCTGTGTGGAAGGGCCTCGTCCTGGATGAGTCCTGAGTGTCAGTGATGCCTCATAGCTCCTGGTTTTAGTGCCTGTTTCATGGGTAAGCAGTGGAATTTGTTGTCCAGCGCCTCCTGTGTGTTCCTTTGTGACTGTGATTTGGATCAGAGTGGATAGGCTTGTTTTTTTTCTGGAGGAAGGGAAAGCCCTTGTTCTGGTTCCTGTTGAACTGTTATGTAAACTGCAATCACAATGGAACATTTTTCATGTTCTAGAACGCAAAAGAGTCTGAAGTTTCTTATGAAATGCTTTTCGTTTAAAAAAACACAAACAAAAAACCCCCCAGAACCCCAACAACCAAACATGTTATTTATGGGTGGGAGAATGGTTTGGTTTTTCTTTTTTTACTGCTTACAAAGAAAAACATTATAATGCCCATTTACTAATACCATCCATTTCTTCTTTATGGGTACTGAATAAGAGCTTTTCAGTCAGGACTCTGGGATTAAGAGAGATAAGGCGCTCTGCGGTGCTTGTTTGGAAAGCTGAGATCAGCCTTCTTTTAACCTTGTAACATTGCTACATCTTCTATTTTGTTAAAAAAATGCAGTTGATGAGTGGCACTCAAATACAATGAATCGTAAGGCCAGGCCTCAGTCTGTGGGTATTTATAGCATTGAATTTTAGATTTTGATCAGGCTCATGTTTCAAATCACTTTGGACAATTACAATCATTAAAATGGCAATCTGGACAGTTGAAGTCACTCAAAGTAAACTGCAAAATATACTGTAAATACTTGGGCAAGGAGTAAGGGAATAATTCAGATTTCTGGCTTGCTTATCTCTCTTGATATAATTAGTTTTCCATCAATGGTTTGAAGTTCTGGTTCAGTTTATTACTACTTTTCCAGTCTATGTAGCATGTTTACAGATGAATGCATTGCAAAAATTGCCAATTATAGATCCACTTTTAGTGTGACTATGGAGAAAGGGGAAAAAAACAAGATGCTGTTCAGAGACTTAAGATTAAAGTTAATGTTTTCATGCTGGCTTTTTGGCACCTGCAATAGCAAAATACCATGCCATGCTTTTTGAAAGAGAATGAATGTAAGAATCTAAGTAGAGGTGTATGCACTTATTTAAGGTGAAACAGTATTCAAACAGAAAGGTAAATTACACAATGGATTTCAATACCATTTATCTCAAATTTGTTTGGCCTGACTATAATGTGCTTCAGGATAAATATGAATTCACTAAGCTAGAACAGTCAAGCTCCCTCTTCATGGTTCTCACCTGAAGTGTAAGAAGATGGCTTTGAATTTTTCCCTTTTTGATCAAGACTAAAGGCTTGATGTGCGTGTCACTGAGCATGCAAAGTTTGCTTCTGCTGGTATAGCTTTCATCAGTCGTCAGTTTAATGACCCACCTGAAAGTTCTGTCAAAGGCATCATATAACTTTGCCCTTGCTGGAAATATCCTCTACTGTCTCCTCTTTCTTTTAACCTGTTTGTCTTCCATAATGTTATATAACTGTTATTTCAGCAATTTAGAGGTGTATTTTGTGAAGAAGTAGGGTTTTTTGGTTTTAGTCCTGCTGCTTACTGAAATGGATGTTTTTAGATGGAAGTAAGGACAAGAACCATTCACAGCGTTTAAGATGTAGGCATATCATGGATTATGCTGGCGTAGTAAAACCCTTTTTTCTTTCCTGTCAGGTCTTCCGTGGGAAATCCTGGCATTGTTTACCTTTCAATCATTGTTGAGCTAGTGTGCTTCTAGAATTTTCTTAATTGACTTCAGAAATTCCTGTGCTTAATAGTAGTAACTAATTTATAGCTCAGTATTTGATATAGACTTAGGGCTGTTTTTTCACTATGCACATTAAATTGAATTTATTGGCATCGAATGTGTTCTGTTTTATTGACTGATCACTTGGTACTGTGATAGCCATCTTCAGTTCTTTGTTGCCAACTTTGACTATCCTAAGTGAGAAAAGACAAAAAAAATCCCTCCTTTGTTACTTCAATACTCACTTTTTTTTTTCCTGAAAGTATTGAACCACACAATTTCAGAGCCAATCCCTGTGGAACTGCTGGCTTATTTAATTGGGAAAACTGTCTGCTTATTTGTTTTGTAAGAAGTAACACCCAGGAAAATCTGTCATCCCATGCCATCTCAGAGTTGTCCAGGAATAGTAGTTGCAGGACCATTTTGAAGGCCTTTTGGAAATCCAGTCTATGTCACTGTTCGCTGGTGCCTTTAAAAATCTCTGGTTTGTGATACACAGCTTTCTGCTCTACAAAGCTATTTTGACTCTTCTTCATTACATCATATTTGGATCTCTCTCTGTTCTATTTTATATAAAAGTTTCTGCCAGTTTGCCCAACAGAAATATTATATATAGGTTTCTGTTTCCCCTGATTCCTACCAAACGCCTTAAAAGTTATCACCATAGTAATCAATTTTTCTTACTCTATTATCAGGTTAATAGAACTTGATATGTTACATGTCACAACTAGTAGTTCAACAATTTGTTTTCAGTTTCCTTTAGAGGAATATCTTGTTCCTGGAAATTCATTGATGCTCATTGTATCCCTTTTGTTTTAACTGAAAATCTAGTGTTGGCCCCTACCTCCCTTTGGTATCCATATCCTTGCCCCAAATGTAGCAGACAGTCTCTGATACACTGATCTAAATGCAGATTACTCTTTTAACACTGCTTAGACTCAAGGGCAAACATTATAGCGGTGTTACACTTCTTAGATAATTGATGCATTCTTAGGGACTGCTTGTTTAGGTATGCCATGTCCTAGCCACCAATTTGGACCATGTATCACACGCCGATTTTGGGAAACGGTTTTGGCAAGTATTGTCCCATAAAAACCTGCCATTTCAAATTAGCTTTTTCTAATTCAAGATTTTCTGTACCTGTTGCTAAGGTTATGGGAATATTTTAGTGGTGAACTTCTTGCAGAGCTGTAGGGGATAAGAGCAAATCAGATGTGTGAAGTCGTTCAGTAAGTAGGCAGGACTAAGGAGCTGGGTAGTGCAGTTTAGCAGTGGACTTAGTCATTTGGATTATTTAAAGTTTCCATCCACAAACTGAAATTTCAAACTGAATTCCTGCTCACTTTTTACTGAATTTCAGTAAGTTGTTGCTGAGACCTAGTTATCTGCAAGATTTGTTTCTCATCACAAGTTTTGCAAACTACTGGCATCTTCTTCCAGAGTTTTGAAGGCTGATGCATTTGGAATTCACTTTGTATTTGATCTGGCTGAGTTCATATTTGGCTGCCTTTGGAGCATGGTCTAAGATGCATGGGTTTGATGCAGATTGGGATTAATTTTTTGTGTGTTTATTTCCTAACAGCTTGGTTGCTAATAGCTTTCCAGCTGCAGCTGTGGCAGTAGCTTTTAATGGTTTTGTGCAGCTTTGCAGGAATTGATTTGCTTGCTTTTTGTAATGAGGCCTACTGGAAACACACAAGTGTTCTAAAAAATGGTATCTAAATAAGCACAACCAAATGATAAGGGAAGATTTTCGATCAGTGGCACTAAGAGTTTAAAGTGACGATGCTACGATGGTGCAGAATGCCAAGACTTTCTGTTTCTAGGATATGATACAAAATCTTTATCTGGGAGAGCAGGTTCTGGTTGTGTTGTAGTTCTGAAACTTCTGGTGTGTGCTTTTACTACTGAAAGTTAGCCAGCCAGGTTAGCGTGCAGCATGTCAAACCCGTATTTTCTTTAAAAATGAAACTTGAGAAAACAGACATACATACATGCACGAGATGAGCAAAAGCTGATTGTTGAATGTGTTCCCTTAAGGTCCCCTCTTGTGAACTTGATAACAAGCGGTAGGATACTAATGAGGTTTTCTTGATGATCAGAAGGCAGCCTACCCTTTGGAACCTCCAGCAGCTGGGTAGGACATGTGCCTGTTTGCTACAAAGCTGGGAATCCTTAGAACATCAGGAAAAAAAAAAAGAGTGCAAAATCAAGGAACGTGCCTAATTGAATTCGTGGGTTGCACAAAGTCTGACTTATGTGTCCAAACTTCTGTTGCCAATAGGTTTAGCAGATACTTTAAATTTGGTCCCAGAAGTGTGGTGCATGGTAGTGTAAAAAAACCTTACAAACAAACCCTCAAATTTTAACCCCTCCAAAACCCCAAAAATGCCCAAAACAAACACCACCACCACCCCCCCCCCCCCCCCCCCCCCCCCCCCCCCCCCCCCAAACGATACCAGCTTACACTTCAGTGGAAAAACTGATCTAATGAAAAGGCAGTTTTTCTTTCTGCAAGTTTGGTACTTCGAGAGGTAACTATTTTCAACAGTAAACAACACAATTCACAGATGAGTATAATGCTTCCACCAGGAAAATCAACAAATTTATCATGGCTTAGAATTTATCATTTTTGTAGGGAGACTTAGGAGTTTTCTACCCCAAATTATCTCCTGTCAATTAAAAGTTTTCCATCTGTTAACATTTGCCCTATCTGTGGGTTGGCTATTGTGTCAAACAGAATTATTAGGTGTTCATCAGATGTTCACTATGTAAAGCTGTTACAAGAGAATATTATCATAAAGTCAGTGTTTTCACCTGAACAATTATCCAAGAGTGGCAGATGGCTATTATCTTTTGACAATATTTTATAGACATAAATGAAATAGCTACCATTTAACATAATATGGTCTGCTTTGTTGTACACATTGTAAAACAGATAACGCAAAAGGTCTCCAATTATACACCACTAATCTAGCAAAAGGAAATAGATGATAAATTTTCATGTTTATTAATTCCTCCCCCTCCCCCCGCCAAGGAAATTAAATCTTTTGAAGGTGATGAATTGACTGAATCTTCCAGCTGATCCAAAGACAGACATTGAGTATTCCCTAGTAATTGCAAATTTCTTTTATGCTGTTTGGTCCAAACTAGGAAGATTGCCAGCTCTTAATTCTATAGCATCTGCCCTGAAATTATTAACTAGGATATCAGCTATGCATTGATGTTTAAGATAGGTGCTATGAACTATTTCCCTGTAATCTGGCTAGTTATTTCACTGTTGAAAAGACTTTCATTTCCAATCAGATAAGACTGGAGCTCAATGAAAAGCTCTGTAATTCCTGGCATAAACTAATTCCTTTAGATAATCCGTTATTCAGAAAACATTGCTTTTGCCATTTTAGACTTAAGGATTTATGATTTATCAAGGCCTTTCTGAGGTTTTTAAGAGATATTTTCATGAAGTTAGATAATATTTTAGCTAGATTTGGATTTTGAATGCAGAATTTAGGAAGTAACAATAAATTTTCCATTTCCCAGCCATAGAAGGGCAGAAAACAGATTTATTTATGCCCTGTTTAGGGCCAGCTCGTATTTCACCTATGGCAATAAAACTGCAGACTTCAGCTCTTCTCTTTTGGCAGAGCAAATGATACAGAAAATTGAATCTCTACTTGCATAGCACTGAGAATACAACTTTTTTTTTTTTTTTGTAGCCTCTCTTTGCTTTAATTCATCAGCTGTGTAAGCAGCTCTGCCTTCGAAAGGGACAAGTGGGGTACAAAAGACCAAACAAAGGCTTGTGGAGCATTTTGTGTATGACAGTCTTCTGCTCATATGCTGAAGGATAATCCTCTCCTGTAGTTAAGAATTCTCCCTAGACAGTTCTAGTAGACTGCTGAAAAGCTGATGGGAATGAAGAAACAAATGAAGGAAGGAAAAAAAAAAAAAACCCACAAAAAACCAAACTCCAAAGAAAAGTCTCCCCCCTTTTGTAGTTCATCTACTTGAAAAAGAAGCCTCCCAGAATTTTTACCTGAGGTTTATAAAGGTGACAGAAAGGGAAACTGTCCCCTGTATTTTTTGAGAGGGAATGTTCTGAGGAGAATAATAAATGCTTTGGTTGTACATTGCTGCGTAAATGAAGGGAACAGGCCCAGACTGAGTATAAAGAAAATGGTTTATGAATTGGATGCCACATACTAAGGAAAAATATGACATGATTTTGTAAGGCAAACAATTCTCCATTATCCAGTAGCTAAAGGGAAGAGTGAAAAGTAATTATTATGTGTAAGATAACAAACAGGGAAGAAAAGCCTAAGTTAAGGCTGACAGTTGGTGGCAAATGTTCTGAAGAATTTTATGACCAAATCTGTAAAAGGACTTGCTGATGCAGAGAAGCCATGTTTCAGTAATTTGTGGAGCCTGGATATGTCAGCCTTAGCCCATGCTCTTTTTGGCTGGCAGTTCTTACCGTTTTTTCCCTCTATATCACAGAATCATAAAATCATTCTGGTTGGAAGGAACCTCAAGGTCTAGTCCATCCTACTGCTCACAGCTGGGCCCACACTGTATTCAGACTAAGAACAGAGATTTTACAACCTCTCTGAGCCAACTGTTCATTATTCTGGTGAACGTCATTATCCTTGCAGTGATTTCCTCCCCACCCCACCCTCCCTGATCCTCACCTGTTTTGACTGTTATCTCTCATTCATCAGCCTCACACCTCAGTGAAGAAGTGAAAGAGGAGAGTCAATTAACCTATTAATGCAGAGTTAAGGTTACCTGGCAATGTTCTTCCAGCATGCTGTGTTCACTAAAACTTAAATTTCTGAAAAGTGGTATAGGAGATGAGGGATGTATGCCGATTAACTCATGGCTTCTTGGGTCTGTCTGGAAGCACTTACTGTATTAAGTATAAATGTATTTAAATGGTGGAGGCACTTTTTAGAGCAGTTCAGCAAAGCTGGGTGTATAATGCAGGTCCATTGAAGTACTACTTGCTATGGAAGAGGAAGGAGAGGGCCATTTGTCAGTCCCCACATTTGTGATCAGACATAAGAGATGTACATGTACCATGAGAATTCTAATATAAATAACATAATGTTAAGTATCAGTCTGTCTGCAGTAGTTGAGGCAAAAAAAGGTCTTCTAGTCCAGTGCTGCCTAGTCTCTTAGTCTAGGCCAAATGGCCTTCTGGTCAGTGTTATCAGGAGTTAGCATGGTCAAATTAAAGTTGAAGGGGTTTATTTCATTGTACTTCAAGAAGCCGAAGTTGTTGAATTTGGGTTTTTTAGGAAGGTAAATTCCACTCTTTGAAAAATTTTACTGTATGTCAGTTATAGCTACTTTGGTGAAGAGAATGCTCTTTTGGGAGACTGGTTATTAACATAACTATAGTTACCTAGGTTCATAGCTGAGACATGGCTAGTCTGAGTAAAATTTGCAGTGTACATTCTGGAAGTTAGCAGTTGGAAGGGGGAGGCATATTGCCAACATGATTTGTGGTTATGGTGATTTCCAAGGATTAAAGAAGAATGCTGTATTTCTTCTTCTCCCTCATTGTCTCCTCTTTCATGTCCTGTTACCATTTCTAATTCATTATTTTTCCCTTCTTGTCCTATAAAGTCAGCATTGTATTATGGAGTATTAATACATAAAAAATTCTTTGTTGCCCTGTACGTTATCATGGATGATGGGAGTATGAACCATCTCCTGTAATTTTTTGAATAAAAACTGAGCTAAGCATTCTCAGCTTTTTATAGCCAGAAGAGAGAAATTAGCACCCCTAAGGCCTAATTCAATTGAACACATTTACATGTGTATGTAAAGAATGAGGTGGATTGTCTCTAAAATGTATAATTTCTCGCAGTTGACATAAGAAGGGTGTGTTTAAGATGACTAGGCCATATAGGGGCAAGGGGCAAGTTGTATGAGTGCATGTGACCCCTGCGTGTTTCTGGAGGAAAGTGTTTCCTTGCTCTTGTAGCCCAGGAGAGGATTGGAGTATGTAGATAGAGAAGTGACCCCTACCCAGCTGGGTATGCTTATGTTTTTGTTTTTTCTGGCTTCTCTTTATCTCTTGCCCATCCAGTTGTCCATGCTTCTGGTCTACTTTTTCTCTGCCCTGCCTCTCTCCAGATCCTTATTTAGGCATCAAGATGGCCTATAATGTTTTACAGTGTACTTCCTTGTTTTCAGAGATCTCAGAGCCTGGCTCGTGTAAAGCTCTAGGAAAGGAGAGAGACTTACACATGCCGAGAGTTTAAGACTGTGCTTCCTTCATTTCCCCAAGATCCTGGAATACATCTGGATGCTGAATGGGAAAGCTGACAATCCAGGAAGCTGTCTGTAGGCTGAATTTTGTGCCCAAGAAATTGAGGGCAAAGATTGAAGCACAAGGAGTTAGCATCTCAAACCAACCAAATCTTACTGTAATCATGTTAAAATGAATGAGGGAAAGAAATAAAACTCTGGAAAGGATTAATATTGCTATAAGGTTCTCACTTATGCAGGGAGAGAAATTTTCTGAAATCTGAAACCTTCATTGGCCAATTAAACTGATCGTTTTGGGCTGCCAGCTCTATAATTAATAGATACTCACTTTAAGAAACATTCTTATTTTCAGAGATTCTTTTTTGGTGCTGATGTGGTGGGGTATTTTTGGGTTTTTTGGGTTTTTTTGGTTTTTTTTCTTTTTAGCTTTTTTGAGTTTAAATGCTAACATCTTGGAATCATTTATGCATATGTGAATGGAAATGAACCTTAAGGAGAGACTGCCAACTCAATCAATACTTTGTTCACCCTAAGGTAAAATCCGAAAGAAATACACACTTCAGTTAGTATGTTCTGTGAACAGAACTGAAGTTTATGTTTCAGACTACAGGTTGAAATTTCTAAAAACATAAACAAGAAATTTATTATACAATTTAAAGTGTTCCTTCTCTTTTCATTCAGAAGTCATCTATAGAGACTTGCACAGATAGTGATAGATCCTGAAGAACTTTCAGTACCTTGCCTAGGGGGTGCCTTTATGCCATCCCCTCTTTTCTCTGCCCACATTCATCTTAATTTTCCACCTTCTATTCTTCTGTTGTCTTGTAGCTTTTTTCTTGCAGCCTCCAGCTCACTGTTTGAGATAGCCACCGTATTTTTGTGCTTATGTCCCATGATACTGGACACTCTTAGATTTTACCTTTCTCCAAGTTAGCTCACTCTTCCCTGGAACTCTCTGGCACGCTTCCGAGGCATGTTCTTCTTTCAGGAAAATTTGTCCTTGTAGCCTAGTACCCATTAATGTGAGGCATACCTATTAACTCAGGAGGTTTTTCATGTATGCGCTTTTCCAAATTTGATCTCTCTTGGCATCACAATTCCCCTTTCAGGAAGAGATTGTAGTTGTGGCAGACTTTCTCAGTGTTGTTTAAAAGTACTAATAATGTATTTTATCTAGCACCTGAAAACAGAAGCATTTGCACCCATTTCTCTGCATCAATTCATTTCTGGTCTCCACAGGCAATTTGTTCAAGTGTTTCACCATCCTCATAACGAAGAATATTCCCCATTTCCGCCCCCCCTCCCCCCCCTTACATCAAGTCCTAAGTTTCCTTTGCTTCAACTTCTGACCAGTTGCCTGTTGGCACATTTGTCCAGCTTGTCAGGGTTGCTCTGATTGGCAGCCCTGTGCTCTGGAGTACCTGCCAGCCAGTCTGCCAAGTTGATATCTCCTCCAGACTTCCTGAGGATGCATTCTGCATCATTGCCCAAGGTGTTAATGAAGAAGTTAAACGGTGTCAGCCTCAGCATCGACCCTTCCTGAAGAGTAGCTGTCCTAACTAGCCTCTGGTTTGATGTTGAACTACTGACCACTCTGCTGCTTCATCCACCTTGTTCACCCATTCAGATGCTACCACTCTAGTTTTTCTGTAAGGAGGCTGTGGGAGACTCTGTCAAAAATGTTCTTGGAGTAAGCAATAACCGATGTACTCCCCTCATCCACAGAGCCAGTCCTTCATCACTGAAAGCAATCAGTTTGGCCATGCTTGATTTGCCCTTGGTAAATCAATGCTGTTTGTTCCTAATCATCTTTCTGTCCTTTGTGTGTCTGGAAATGCCTTCTGTGAGGTCTTGTTCCATAATTTTTCCAGGAACTGAGGTGAAGCCTTAGCCCGTAGCTTTCTGGATCCTCCTGCTTGCCTTTTTTAAGATGGACATAACAATAGACATTTATGTGCATTTTATGTTATAGCTGTACGTGTCTAAAAATTGAGTGTTTTGGAAGGACCATGCGTGCGTTTGAGTAAGTATCAGGCCATTGTGAACCCTGCCTCTCAATACGACTCTTGGTCTGAGACAGAATGACAGTGTTGTCAGCTGAATTAGCAACAAATAATAATAGAAATTATCATCTGGTTTCTTAGTTTTGGCAGATGAAATATTTTTAGTTAATACAATAAGAGAAGAGAAGATACTTATTTTCCTTGTTCTGAGTAATTATTTTTCTCCATTTCTTTATTCATTTAAAAATTCTTCTATTGAAGTTGCCAGGGACTTTGAACATTAAGTGATTACCAGTGATTTCTTTTTTGAATAGTGACTAAGACACTGTCTTGCTTGTAGAATGTAGATATTATATTAAAAGAGCCCCAAGTGCCAGGAAAATCTATTTCATAAGATTACTCATGGAGATTTAGCCTTGAGTATTCTCTGAACTTCAGTATGTAGCAAAAAGGTGGGAATTAAATGCAACTTTTTTTTTTTTTTTTTGTCTGAATACAGGAGTGATAACAGGGCATTGTATACTGGGACTTTCACCTTCCACTTAGTGGTCTTGTCTTCTTAACTTTGGCACCAGAAATGCCTAAATCTAAGTATGGATATTATTAATAATTATTTGCTTTCAAATATCTTTTTGGGGTTCACCGAAGCATTTTGAGTCTGCGGGAGCACGTCTTTTGCCATAGTAGGTAGTGCCGTTATTGGAAAACTTGGAATCCTTTTCTGAATAGCACTGTAAAGTACCACATCCAGGGAATAGGAGTGGTGTGAAAGGAAGTTTACTTTTTGTACAAAGTTTCTTTGCTTCTGATTTTATCGTGCCAACAGATGGTAAAAGATAGAAATCATTTTGGTCAGGCTAAACTGTCACTACATACATTTCTACATCCAATTTTATGGTTTAGGGCTTGCAGAAAAGTATGTTTTATTTTCCATCTTGTCTTCAGGGGACCAAACAAATGGAGTTTTCTAATGCTTTTTCATATACTATATTTCTTAAATCTCTAATAATTCTTTTTCTTTTCTTTTTTCTGTAATGTCTCCATTTGGTCCACAATTTTCTTGAACTGAGCAGAGAAACTTTAATAAAAAGTGCTTCAACTGAGGCCTTATCAGTGCCAAGTGGAGTGGAAGGGCATCACCTGTCTTTTTCTTCAGATGACATGCAAAGGAAGAGCTATTGATTTTGTCCCAGAGACAGTCTGAGTCATGGCTTTGTCAAAGACAGCTTTATTATCCAGTGGTTAGCTCAGCTGAGATATGATTTTTGTCCAGTATGACTAACACGAAGATCCCAAAGGAAAATCAGAAGGTACAGTGCACCACTCATGATAATTGCTGCGGTGACCGTGGCAATCTGACAATTTCTTTAAACATCTATCAATCCACTGCTACAGTTAACTCTTATACTAGACACTGACTCATGACAAAGAGATGGTACATCATCCTAATCTTCCTTTTCTGCTTTGGAAAGTAGGATACTTGGATGAAAATCAAAAGTTGATCTAATGCATTTTGTATAGGAGGAAGAAGCATCTGTAAGAAAGATACAGGTTAAAACAATCTCAGCTGGACTGTGATCAGTGCTAATTTCTTTCCTTTTCCATTAGATGTGCGAAGGCAAATGTGTAAGCTTGTTTGTGCCTTGGGAAAATTCAGTTAAGCAAGGTTTTATTGATTGTGAAGTACCTCATCTGGGAAGAGCTTCAGAACATTGTGAGAGGCTGTGTGTTGGCTATGGATATTGAGAAAGGCTACCACTGTATAGTACCAGTATGTGGGGACAAGGCTATGTATGCTTATTGACTATGTGTATTGTCTGTGCATTCTGTCATGCTGACAAGAGCTTATGAGTTTTTGACATAAGTATGGCATTTGTCAAGTTCTCAACTGACCCCTTACATGTGACAATGTATGGAAGTAGCAAGAAAAGATGTTGCACATCTTTTCTAGTATGAGGTGGATGGACAATATACAGTTAATAAAATCTACATCCGTCTTTGTCTTCTTTGAAACACCGTATCTGGAAGGATATATGACGTTATAATTTATATTCCCTGATAATATTATGGGCTTTGATAGTTAGATTCTAAAAAGACTTAAAAGTAGTCTTACCAATTTGGAAGGAAGCAGCTAACTGGGATCTCAGGCCACAACATACAGGTCTAATTGCGTTTCCATTTAGCGTTTAGCCTCAAGTTTGCTTTTTCTTTCTCCATGAAGGTGTTGGTTTTGATGTCTCTTGGAAGGGTTTGGAAACTGGGAGCTTTCCATCATGTGTTCCATTCATACAGTATTTCTGTTAGGCCACATGCAATATTTTTTTTTTTAATCTACTTGAGATTCTTATCACACAACATAACTAGTTAACCATGTTTTTCCATTATGGAGATTTCACTTGGTAGATATCAGAAGAGTCCTACCTTTCTGTTTACACAGGACTAAGCCCTTTAGTTGGTGTCTTTGCTGAACAGTTGAAAGGCAGTGTATTCTTCACACAAAGGCTCTTGAAGTGGAGGTTGCACTATCCACTTCTGTAATTATCTCTGTTAACACTTGGACAATATTAAACCTAATGCAACTGTACTACTGTAAACTAAACTGTACTACTTCATTTTAGACATAACTATGGCAGCAAAGTGGGGTTTTGTTAGTCCTTTCTCCTGCATTCTGTGCACATCAGCCATCTCTTCCCTTCAGTGCTTCAGTCTTTTTCAACCTTGCGCACATTGACAAACTGGTCTGTTTGGAAGCCTCCCACTGTGGAAAGCACACAGGAAGAGATGCCTGAAAAAAGAAAGATGAGGTATTAACCTGTACTGCACAAGGTAGTCCCTGGAACGTCTTTGCTCATCTTGTCATTTGATTGTCTTTCACAGTTTCATGTGTTGTGTTTGGCATGGGTGGAACTGAAATAGTTGCCAGTCCTTTTGTTGTCCTGTTTCCATGTAGATGGTAGTCCATGGGTGTAATTACAGAATATGCACAGATTGAACAAACAGTGCTAACAAAGTCACCGTTATTAAACTTCTCTTTTTCTGCTGACCTTGGAGATTGGTGACATGTACCTGAAAGGATATGGGCATTCATATTCACAGAGGCATTCTGTGATGTAGCAGTTTCATAAACTGAACCATAATTCATAATTTTTGCATAGGTAGAATCCCAAGATACTCATCCCAGATGTAGTTAGTAATTCAGGATTACCTAATGGTGTGTTTTGTCTGTCTGAGTTACCGTGGTTGTCCAATTTATTGTATAACATAAAATGTAATTTAATACTGACGTACTGAATGGCAGTCATGTCAGTTAACAAGAAACATGTAAGCTCTGAATTATTTCATGGCTTAGTGCAAGAGAGGTTTCACAATGGTACTTCTGAAGATAGAGCAAATCTGTTGCCTTCAAATCTTGCATTTCTAATGTTCTTGTATTACGTTCTCTGAGAGACAAAGCAGATTTTAGGTCTGTGTAGGAAAGGAAATTCAATATCAAAACTAATATGGAAGCTTTTAAGAAGTGTTTAAGCTTTAAAGCCATAAACATATTCTCTTTTTTAATCATATTTTATGGTATTACCCTCTATATCATAAGTTAAATTTTTTATATACATTACTTTGCCTGAAAAAATGGAATATGCCCTTCAGTGTTGGTGGTATAGATGGGAATACTAACATACCACATATCTGTTCTCTCTGTAACTCTTGACATTACTGATACTGCCTTCTAGCTTGATCTGAATTCTTACTCAGGTCTGTTACCCTTTGGTTTTATGACCAGTCTTACTTACTTTAGTACCCATATTTTCTCCTTTGTCTCCATCCTTCCTGCTGTTCTTTTTTCCATTACTATATATTTGAGTATCAAAAAATAGTTTGTTAAGCACAAATACAGCTTTACTATTGTCATTTGAAAAATGTTGGGAAAATGGATGTTCAGAAAGACAGAAGGGTAATAATTTATTTTAGAAGAAGAATTGTATAATTCTTCTTTGTTTGGCACCCTTCTGCATTTGTCTACATTTTCGTTTCTGACCGTGTCAACCCAACAGTTGCTTCCATCAGTCTTTAAGCAACCAGTTTCTCCTTGTGCTTTCCTCTAGCCAAATCTTCGTTCTTTTTTAACTGTTCACTTCATACGCTTCTTCAGTTCCCAGGTGTTTCTTTGTCTTACTTTATCAAATATTGAGGTTGTCCTCTGGATGTTAAATATTGTCTATAGTCAGAAGATAGCAATTAATGTGATATATACTGTTGTGGTTTTTCTTTAAATAGTGCTATGGAAGAATAGCCCTTTTTTATTGCATCTTTCAGCCCTTTAGTAATGGATGATTTTGTGCATGTTTATTTTTTTCTTAAAGCTTTTTACTAGGAGGATCATCTTTAACCCGGTTAATCTCTCATCCAAGAACTGGTATCTAAGAGGCTTTCAGAAGTTCTGTGTCATTATATGTTTCACATAGATTAACAGCATCTCCCTGCCTATTCCCAAACTTTGTGTTCTGTTTTGTGCCAGAAATGTAAAATTTTGAATGTGTGTGTATTTGGACAGGTAGAAGGTGACTATAGCATGTATATGTTTTAATTAGTAAAGTAAAAATGGATAGGCTTTGGATATGTTGTGGCAAATCATTTAACTAGAGTTGACAATAAACCAGTTGCCGTACTGTGGAAAAGATGAAGTAAACACGAATTTCTTCATTTCCTCAATGTGGCTTTGAATTTGTGAGGTGATCATGAATTCTAAAGAGGAAAATTCTAATAAGGAAAAGAATATTGTAGGAATGAAAGCATGACAGTAGAAAAGAGAAATCCTATCATTAGGCAATGACAGAGATAGCTGAAGGGAAGAAATATTGTGTGGCAAGAAGGCACAGTGAAATAATGTAGTTGTAGCAGGAAAGCCGGTGCTGCATAATCGCGTTAATATATTGATAAGTGATACTGTATGTATGTGTATCTAGATATGTATTTGCACATATTTATTTGAACATCACCAATAGCATATAAGCCAATAATATACATAGTAATACAGTAAATATGTTACTACAAATAAGAAGAAATGTAAAAAGTATGGAAAATATGTAATCAATATACATTTTGTAATAATGTTGCATATTGCAATAATTTAATAAGTAATAGTGTAATTTTAGTGTAATTAGGCAAAAATACTGCTCTTTCTGTTCACAGAAGAGCTTAATTTAGCATGACTATCCTAACATATCGATGTAAAAGAAGTTAGTTTAGTTGTTGGGGCAATTGTTGTCGGAGATTCATCTCATTATGGAACCTTTTGTCCCAGTGGCTTAAGGTTTCAACAATAAGTAACAGCTTTAATCCATTGGAGTTTCCCTTCATTCTGCAAATATTCACTACGTATATAAGGTTTTGTGGTTTTCATATTTTTCTAACATTTTCTGACTCAATATTTTATTGTTGCTGTTGCTTATAGGAGAGTATTACTGTACCTTTGAATTCTAGGAATCCATAAATTATTTTAAGAATTTCAAGGACAGTTCAGTGTAGATTTCATATTGTAAGTTTTTTATCCAAGCCTGTGTAGGCCAATGCATTTCAACAGGGGAAGAAAAAATGCAATCAACTCCACGTCTAAAATTTGTCTGATTGTATAAGAGGTGCCATCTTAAAAGAAATGTTGTTTTATTTGCAGAAAGCCATATTCTTGAGGATGTAAACAAGTGTATCATTGCACTGAGAGAGCAAAACGCAGACAATTTAGATCGTGCAGCAGGTGCAATCCGAGGCCGTGCTTCAAGAGTAGCTCATATTGTTTCGGGTGAGATGGACAATTATGAACCAGGGGCTTACACTGAAGGAGTGATGACGAATGTTCAGTATTTGACCAAGAATGGTAAGTCTGATTTCTAAGCTATGTTCTCAGTTTCTTTAGTGGTATAAACTTTCCTTTATATGCCACAGTTAAAGTGAATCCTGTGATTCTCTGATCTAATGCACTAATTATGCACTAATGATTCACTATATGGTCTCTAATCTCCCTTCAGCTTGCTATCCAATTATGATGATGTCATGCGGTTCAAAACTAATTTTTAAAATTTTATTTGAATTACATCATTTATGTAAGGTTTTTTAAGTTATGGAAGACTTTTACCAGAGTTCTTAGTTAAATGCAAGTAACAATGTTTGGAGACTTGTAACTGATGAGGCAGCAGCTTTCCACTTTGTTGTACTGGCCTCACCACATCTGTTCTAAGCAGATGAAAGGCAAACTCGGAGAAAGAGAAGCAGGTTCATGATTTGTGTGTACTACCACTTTAAGGACTGTTGAGCAGTGGTTAAATATCCCCAAATGTCTTCAGTTTTGCTAAGCAAATTTGGAACTTCCTAAAATGGTTAGTAGTGTCCATTTACTTTTTCATAATATTCAAGAGGAGGGTATCCTGTGTTGGAATATCCCTGTACTGGCAGCAGGGGTGTAACTGCTCTATTCTATAAATGGGTTCTGTTGTTTACAACAATTGATGTTTATACAAATGAATCTCTGGCCTTTTGTACTGTACACTTAATTAAAAAAATTATCTGTGGAGCTCCCAGGACTTCCATGTTTTCAGTGGTTGCAAGTCTAATAGTTGGGCAGTTAAAAAATTGCTGTTAAGAAATTTTCTGTCAAGTCTGTACATCTCTGGAATATAAGATTTAGCTTCATGAACTCAGAAGTCTAAATCCTAACTCTGTCAGTCTAAACAAATTTCTAGTATCTTACATTTGACTGACATTTACTTTATTTTACCGCAAGAAAAGACAGGAATTTTGTTTGAGGTCTTTCTTAATCAGTTCAAATATATCCAGGACAGAAATGTCTTCGTGTGAACAAGAGTGAACTGACATCGCAATGAAGTGGCAAAAGGGACAGAGTAGTGAGAAGAGTTTGAAATAGACTTGCCTGGTTTTATCTTCTTTTCTGACATTTTGATGAGAAAATCTGAGAACTTTCAACATGACATTCTTTTTTTCATAACTTCTGAAAGTCCTATGACAAATACCAAGGGAAGCAGCAATTATAGGAAAGCATAGTTTTGACTCCCATGTAAAAGCCGAGCCCTTCCTTTTTGAAACTGATAGTGGTTGAATACATTAGGAGTTGACACCAATTTCTGTTCTGTTGCCTTGCTTTGACAGTAATATATATAATGTACCTAAATCTGTCTATCTACAAAAGACAGGAAAACGTAAAACTGGTTTTGGTTGGAATGTTTGCCTGTGTCAAGGAACATCAAGCATTGTGTCATCTCAAATGTTTTTGCAGTATTTCAAACCTAAGAATCCACTATCTTTACATAATTGAATAGGAGTGGAAAAAACTAACATGTACTTTTCATGCTTACCTGTATTTATATGATCTGCAATGAACAGACATCAAATCATGCAAGGTTTTTTGGTTGTTCGATGGTTTTCTTTTGTTTTGTTTGTTTAACTGTTTCAGCTTACAGGGGCAATGTAGGTAGGCTGCAGCCCTCAGGTGTAACCCAAAACATTCTATCACTGCTGCGTCTTTGTGGAGCCAGCTGATTGCAAGGTGACACTGAACTAGGAGAAAACTGTATTTATGCTGCCATTAGCTCCTAAGTTAGCTTACATGAGTAACCTAGGGCAGTAAAGTGCATCCTTCATGCCCAGTGAAAAGGTAATGTGTTACTGAAGAGAAATTATTGCAGGCAGAGTATAGAGTTAGTGAAAACAGAGTTACAGAATAATAGCGTAACACGGAAATTGCAGAGAAATGAAAATGAAAGAGAGAACGGGAGCCAGAAATGGGAAGGATGCAAATTGGAGGTAACAGGACAGAGAAATTGTGTATAAAGAGGAACAGATACATTTACTGTTTGTTAAAGCAAAGACTGAGGTCAAATTGTAGCACATATGTTGAGGTAATTTATAAGAAAAAAAGAGGTTAAACTGTCTGCATTATAGTGTGTTCAAGAAAAGAGCATAAGATCGCTGAATCTGTCTCTTCAGCTGGAAGACATCAGACATATCTGAGATGGTAAAGTGAGCTATTCAACAATATCATCATACTGCCATACAATGAGTATTAAAAACTGGTGCTTAATTTCTTAGCTCAAGTTGTGTAGTCCTGTTTAGATACAAGTGGTTGACAGCCGAATGGATCTCTACAGCACCATACAATGGAGTGCCTGCTTTCTCAGGCTTATGTCATGCCGCTCCTCCATTTTGCCCCTTCACTTTCCCCCGACAAGAAGAAAAACCCCAGGCAAACTAACAACAAGGCCCTGTAAGAGCACCATTTACATTGTGGAGTCAAGCTCTTAGAAGTTAGGTAATACCAGAACTGAAGTTGTCTTTGCAGCTTTGATTTGCGCTCTGTGTGTGTATACATTATGACATTGTGATTATGTGATCGTACACAGTTATATTACAAAATAGCTGCTTAATTCAGGTCACTGGATGGACTTGCTTTAGACATACGCCAGGATCACATATTAGAGGAGGCTGCTGTCCATAATGTTGTCCCAAAAATCAGGATTCTTTCACCCGGTGTGCAAAAAAGCCAATTTACACACAGAGTCGAGATATTTGTTTATTTCATGTCTGTGCAGAGATGGGTGCTAGGTGGTAACTCCACAAAGCTAGCACGCCTGGTCAACACACAGTAAAGCATTGCATACCTTTTGAGCAACAGTTATCAGTACTTTTACAGTTTTGCTGAGTTACCCTCGTTCCTATTGGTTCTCACAAGTCTCATCTCCACTTAAAGTCACAGTGTCCTCTTTTTTTACTGCACATGTTCTGTGAGGAAGGGGTTTCTGTTGGTAGGGGGCTCTCCCTAAGGGTGGGTTTTCTATTATGCTAATCAGGATAGTTCACTCAAAGTTCAAGTAGCTCTTTGGTTGCCCCTGTGCTTATCTTGGTATTTCTTTACCCGACTGACTTACAGTGTCATCTTATTTCTCTTCTCAAGGTCAGGCCTTGTTAACTAAGTAGCATCCTTTATTTTTGTTTCTCGCATATCTCCAACAATAGGATCAATTTGGAAAGTAATGAAGTAGAAGACTGCAGGAAGAGAATATGTGATCTGATAGTGAGGATAGTTATGGTTGGACTCGATGATCTTAAAGGTCTTTTTCCAACCTAAATGATTCTATGATTCTATAGTTCATTTGGACTGCCACTGTCTGTTCAGAGTTCCTGTGTGATACTGTGTAAGTTCATGAGGCTACAGCTAATTGTGGGGTGCAGGAATGCTTCCCAGCTCCTGTCTGAGCGAGCATCATGCTGACTTTGTCCTTGTTCTACATCACAGTGACATATTGGGACATACTCTGTCCCCTCTTGTTCTTACGTTTCAGTGAGAAGGGTGTGTAGGTATGTGAGTAGGAAAGAGAGCTGCAAAGCATTCCAGCCAAGTCCCTACTCTAGATGATTGGAAGTCAGCATTGAGAATCATGCCCCGGAACTGCATGCCCCAGGGTGTGTATGAAACCTTTACAGACCACTGGAGAAAAGAGTATTCAATCATGTGTTCTGTATACTCCGTGCAGGCAATTGTTTAAACCAGCATTTCCTATCTTGATTTTACAAGTGCAAAGGTAGTAGAGGTTCAGGCTGTATTCTGGTATGGTTAAAACTGTGAAAATGTTAGTACTGGTACCTCTCTGTCATTCCTAATGTCTGGCACTGTTGATTAGATTGAAATATGCAGATCCTTGCATTTTGATAGAGTTTGTGTACTGTTGCATGAAAGCAAAATGAAACCTTTAGAAACCCTTTATAAAAACGTAAGGTATTTCCACTTCAGAACTGGAAGAGTAACGTTGTGCTATATTTTTAAATATCAAAGTCTACTCTGTTATTTTACTGCCTGCCAGAAACTGCAGCAGTTAAATTTAAGTAAACAATTTCTATTATAGCATGTATCTGTTGATATAGTAAAAAAGCCTGTATTTATTGTAAATTTTATCTCCAGTTTTGCTTTCATGTCAAAATATAATGATATACTATATACATGTATGTATACACATACATAAGTCCTCTAGTTCTTTAGATCTAAGGATCTTGTAAAAAAACAAGGAAAAGGCTAGAGACAAAGATGATAAGTAATTTTAACTGTTTTAAGGAACTAGTGGAGGTATCTTTCTCTGAATCACTGGAGTTCTGAGTCCACGTTTTTTTATTCCAGTAGTGCTGATGGAATTACAGCAAACCATTGTCCACAGCTTCTTACAATCAGAATTATGAAATACCTTGTAATTCACATAGGGATAGGGCTTAACTTTAAGTTTTGGAATAGTAATGAAGTTGTACTGGGAATGAAAAACAAATTTAACTGTTCTCCAATTAAAGATCGGCTGTAGGCATTGTTCTGAGACAGATACTGGTATGACACACAATACTCTTCTCACTCCCTTTGAAGTATGGATTAAGACAGAGTTTAATTTCTGAGACAGAATGGTGTTATCAAATGTAAAGTTGAACATGGATTTGAAAATTTCTTCCTGCCTCAGAAAATGTTGATAAACCTCTGCCCATAACTGTGAATTCCAAATACTTTCTCAGTATGAGGGACGTAAGTCAGATTTTTTTACAAATAACCATGTGCCTAAATTGTGTACGTGTTGTAGAAAGTCATTAAAACTGTTATTCATGTGATATTTGCGCTCATAAACTATGAAGTATAGTAATTGAATTGACTGGAATCTAACAGTTTTAGAGCTTACTGCTCTTCTGATGTGATACCAGCAATGTTACTTGTAATTGAGGATTGAAGGGCTAAATACATAAGAGGTGTTTTTTATTAAGTGAGTAATCATCTGGGTAAGTACAAGTTTTTAGACATTTCAGAGCGAGGGAAAAACCTTATATCCCCATGACTTACTCATGAGGCTCAAGGAGCTTTATGTTGAGTATTACATAATCATTTCTTTGAAATAGCAAGGGGATACCAGGGACAATTTGTGGCCCCATTATCTCCTTGAGAGCTGTGTAGGCCTATTATTTCTAAATAAAGATTTTCCTCAAATTTCTAGCATTTATGCATGGCCAGTTTGTACATTTTGTTCTTGTGTCAATGTGAACAACTCTTCTGCCTCCACCTGGATTAAAAACATTTGGCCGCAGTGGGCCAAACACATTAAACTTTTAGACCTGTTCTGGAGAGATTGGGTTTGTGTTCAGTGATTTTTCTTTAAAACCTTCACAAGTTTCAGTTATCTTTTTTTTGAAGTCCTTTCCTATGATTTTGTCCTAAAAGTCATTCTATTCTTCCTGACCCAGCTGTCTTCTGTATTGGCAGCGTGTTTTAACATCATAGTGTTTGCCAGTGTCACTAATGAATTTATTTATTTGTTTATTTCTTGGTCCCAAGATTGTTATTTCGGCCACCTTCCAGAGTCTCCTCTCACTTTATAGCCCTTTCAGTGTGATCAGTTGTATAGCCTCCATAATAATACTGGTCTACTCCACCTGAAACAGAGCTTTCCTGTACTTTATTAAATGATTCTGCAGGGTGGATTAAATCTACTGCATTGCTTTTCTCTGGGAAAACGTGATTTATCTTAGCAATAAAAGATAGTAGTGTGTGGTGGGTTGACCCTGGCCAGATGCCAGGTGCCCACCAAAGCCGCTCTATCACTCCCCCTCCTAAGCTGGACAAGGGAGAGAAAATATAACAAAAGGCTCATGGGTGGAGATAAGGACAGGGAGATCACTCAGCAATTACCATCACAGGCAAAACAGAGTCAACTTGGGGGGAATTAATTTATTACCAGTCAAATCAGAGTAGGATAATGAGAAATAAAACCAAATCTTAAAAAAATACTTCCCCCACCCCCGCCACCCCTCCCTTTTTCCCGGGCTTAACTTTACTCCCACGTTCTCTACCTCCTCCCCGCCAGCGGCACAGGGGGATGGGGAATGGGGGTTGCGATCAGTTCATCACACGTTGTCTCTGCCACTCCTTCCTCTTCAGAGGGAGGACTCCTCACAGTCTTCCCCTGTTCCAGCATGGGGTCCCTCCCACAGGAGACAGTCCTCCGTGAACTTCTCCAATGTGAGCCCTTCCCACGAGCTACAGTTCTTCACGAACTGCTGCAGCATGGGTCCCTTCCACAGGGTGCAGTCCTTCAGGAGCAGACTGCTCCAGCGTGGGTCCCCCGTGGGGTCAGAAGCCCTGCCAGCAAACCTGCTCCAGCGTGGGCTCCTTTCTCTCCACGGGTCCACAGGTCCTGCCAGGAGCCTGCTCCAGCGCGGGCTTCCCACAGGGTCACAGCCTCCTTCGGGTGCACCCACCTGCTCTGGCGTGGGGTCCTCCACGGGCTGCAGGTGGCTATCTGCTCCACTGTGGAGCTCCATGGGCTGCAGGGGGACAGCCTGCCTCACCGTGGTCTTCACCACGGGCTGCAGGGGAATCTCTGCTCCGGCGCCTGGAGCACCTCCTCCCCCTCCTTCTTCACTGACCTTGGTGTCTGCAGAGTTGTTTCTCTCACATATTCTCACTCCTCTCTTCGGCTGCAGTTTGTTGTGCAGTTTTTTTCCCCTTCTTAAATATGTTATCCCAGAGGCGCTACCACCATCGCTGATGGGCTCAGCCTTGGCCAGCGGCAGGTCTGTCTTGGAGCCGGCTGACACTGGCTCTATCGGACATAGGGGAAGCTTCTGGCATCTTCTCACAGAAGCCATCCCTGTAGCCCCCCCGCTACCAAAACCTTGCCACGGAAACCCAATACATAGTGTTATCTGATAGAAGCTTCCTTCCATGTTCTGCTTTTTATTTATCTTTTCCATTTCTTGCATGCTTATGTGGACAAGCTAATGACTTTGTGTTTTCCTAGATGCTTCACTTGCCTTTTTCAAATACAGTTTGCAGGCTTGTTGCAACAGCTTATGCAAACTGACTGACAGTTTCCTTTGTCCGCTGTCTGAGTCTCTTGCAGTAGGGATTGTCTGTTTTCTCCAGTTCAAGAATGTTACACTCTCACTCAAAAGACACCCGCCAAGGAGGAAACATAAGAAGGCTTTGCGATCTGTTTTCTCCTGCCCACTCTGACATTTGGTACTTATTTTATCCTCTTTTGGCATGCCATCTACGCCAAAATGGGGAGAGAGAAGCACCTCCACAGACTTCACTGACTTCTCCTAAGGTGCATCTTTAGATAGGATGAATCGGCTGTTGAAGCTCCTTACGTCGTCTTGTAGTATAAAAGATACCAATATGACCAACTTTATTCTAGGTGATTTGAGGGTAGCTAAAATGAGGTGGATGAATCTCACTCATTCTGTGGTGCATGCAAAATGGAAAGTTTTCATTAATTTAAAAAGACAAGTATTTTTAATGAAAAAATATTTTCTACTGCTCATTCATCACCCTCAGAATGAGATTTAAAGATAATACTTGCTATTCGAGTCTGTTATAGTATTCAGATGTTTTTACCCTTGCTTCTGAAGCCCAAAGACTGCTAAAGAGGACTGAATCTTTTCACTGTAAAATATTAAAAAAAATAATTCCCAAAACATTTGATAGAAGAATTGGAGTGAGGCTTGAGTATGCAAGCTTATGGAATTGGTGAACTTGTGAAATTGGTGTACAACTCAGACAAGGAGCACCTTGTAAGAAACTGTTCAACAGAGAAATATTGTAAGAGCTAAGAGGGGGAAAAAAGCATTAACTAACAAAAATGCTGAGGATGTTTGCATGACTTAGCCTAGAATATTTTTTGTTTATAATTACATGATGATTGTAAGACTATAACTTAAGCAATAACCCTTCATTCTTGTGACTATTACTTTATTACAGAGTCAGTAACCTCCGTTTGGTTAAGTCTGCAGCTAGCTTTTTTTCCTGTAAGGCTCTGTTGTAATCCTTCTGTGAAACTATGTTTAAAATGTTGGCTTTAAAAACTGTGAGGTTTGCTTCAGATGTGAAGAATGTTGTGAAAAATAGGAAGAAATGTCATCAATTTTTTTTTGTGTCCCAGATAATCAAAAAATGACCTTGCACATAATGCCATTTATTTTTGCCAATTTTTTTTTCATTTCCTGTAGCTCAAAAATAGCTTTCCTTCACTGTTAGTAACAGTAATGTCCATGTTGATTATAAACACTGTGGGAGTTAAGATGCCTTTGACTACACATTTGCTTGCTTTAAAGTGCTGTTGCACTTAGTGATCATCCAAGGTAGCGAGAAGAAACTCCTCTGCAGTGCCTGTTCCCACAGGCTTTGTTCAGTAAAAGCTTCAGAGTGCCCAGTGGAGACTCACTGTCTAGGGTACTAGCCCTTAAACACACAGTCTCCAAAAACTTTCCTCCTTCTCAAGATAAGAGTTTGTAAGAGTAGCATTTAAAACACAGTATTAATATAAAATAGATTTCTGTTTATGAATAAGCTAGTCACTTTATTTTTACAGTTTTCAATTTAGTTTTAATATTTTTTTTGGTTGTTAGATCATTTTCCTGAATTAGGATAGTAAATACATTTCTGTTACCGGCATGGATTTGAAGTACATGGTCTTGCTCCAGCTAGTTATGTGGGGAGAGGGGAGGGAGTTGAGGGAAGGGTCTCTCCATTTAAGCGGCATTTGTGGGAGAAACTGGAAAAGGGAGGATTTCTTGTGAATTCTAAATCTTGCTCCCATGATAATGAATTTGCCATGTACCCTGGTGAAGCCAGGTTTACTTGTAGCCTGATTCTGGAGCAGAGGACACTTGTGTAAGCCTTCCTTAAAGTGGGAACACCACTCTTGTCTTTGTTTCTTTAATTTCTACAAGCCCTTAGTAAAATCAGTTTTTTAGTCCTGTAGGGGAAGTGAGGATGATAGTGTGATAATGTGCAGTAAATACCTTTTTTTTCCAGTCAGTATAATAAATCTACATCTACGTGTGTTCCAGGAGACAATTTTTGTTGGGTGAGTTTGTTTCGTTTTTTGTTTGTTTGGGGTTTTTTTCAGTAGAATTGCCCTTCTTTGTTCATCATATGTGACACTTTGTGATAAATCTTCACTGCTGCTCGTCACTTGAGGCTACTTTAAGAAATTACTCGTGACTTTCCAATGTGTATATAACCTTTATATCCCTTTTAATATATTTTTCTCTTTTAGATCTTAAGAATCACTGCCCTGATCTTGTTCAGTAGAGTCCATTTGTAATGACAGCCCTTCCTTAAACTGATAACAAGATAAGGGAACTACTACTGCTCTTTGTACTAGGTATTTTTAACTGAAGCAGACTCTCTAACTTGGACATTTTTTATCTGTGTGCCCATATCAAAACCACTACCTTCATTTCAGCTGTGACTTTCTTGCACAGGGTCTTAAGTGCCTTAACCTCTGTAATGTTAAGGAGCTTTCATTTACAATTCTGTAGTCTGCCTTTCACTTCCAGCTCTGTAACCTCTCGGATTATTTTGAATGTATTTTCCAGAGCCTCTGTGGCAGTGTTTTTCCATTACTGTTGTCATAATGTTTTTCTCATGATCTTGCACTTACAAACCCTGATACTGTTGTTATTTTGCATTCTTTTGGGAGTTATGATAAGCATGCTGTGCCTGTTGCATTTGTCCATGATTAACTTTTTATGTCTCAGACACCAGTTTAACAATTATTTCCTTTGCCATTCAACATTCAAAGAATCCTTTCGTCCTGCTGTCTTTTAGAAAACAGCGTAGTGCGTTGGAGATGACATCTGCCTTACAGCAGTCGAAGTTTTTTGTCTATTTTCTAACTTCTTTATAATAGGAACATTTTAGTTCTTAACCTAGCAGCTTTGGCTTTTTCTGATGCTTCCTGGAGCCAGTTGGTCAGACATACCTGCTGGTTTTTTTCCTACAGACCAGAATGTTGTGAATTCTTTAGGATTTACCACTCTTTAACCATTTGGGTTTGTAACATTTACGTGTCAGAACATAATCTGCCTCCTAAGCAGGACTGTGGACTGAGTAACTTTATTTCACAAATCATTAGTGCTTAAGAGTTAATTCTGTGTTCCATAGTCTATGAGGACTTTTTTGTTTTAAGTCTTCAACATGAATCCGATCTCATTAAGGATTTCCTTAGACCTGAAAAGTTGCGGTAACTTCTTGTTCTTCAGCTTTAGATCACTCTTAAGTTCTTCATAGCTATCATTTGTTGTTGTTTTCTAAGCTGAATTTACAAAAAGCACCTTCCACAGTTTTCATTTTTGCATGGAATACTTTTTTTAATGTTCTGTAATAAAATTCATAATTGTCATAACATGCTATATCATAATCATAAAATTATATGGGCTTCCCTCCTCCCCCCAATAATATTTCCAACTATATACAGCTAACCATTCCAAAGTCTGCTCTGCTTAAGATTTTCATAGTGTCTCACCCAGATTCCTTTATGGCAAACATGCCCTCAGCTCTTCGTGGTTCCCTCCTTAGTAACTATGAACTGTTAGATTTGGAAGTGATGCAACAGATCTTGATGGGGGGGAGCATATGCATAATTCAGTAGGATTTGTGTATACATGTGTATGTATGGATGGATTATAAATCTGTTAACATAGTAAAATTGAGTCTTGCTGAAATCATAAATGATATGCTTGTGGTCATATTGTTCGCCTCGGATCTCAGTAAGTCTCTCAGCACTAGCATTCATGGCAGTATTTGGAGAAGTGGCATTGAATGCGTTATATGCTGAATAAATATTTCTGTAAATAGGGCTTCTCCTTACTTTCTGGGGACCAGATTCTGTTTTCTACCAGAATCCTACCACTGCCAGCACTGTACAAGGTCATCTCTGAAACCAGTTTTGTCTGCTGTGGGCTTTATTTTGACTCACAGTTGATGAGAACACCAGACCATCTCCTCAGTTTACCCAGTGCTATTAAACAACTGCAGCTAGAGTAGTTTTGGAATAATTCAGTAGATGGCAGACAAAGTGTAAGTAATACATGTATCAGTTTTAGAGCATTCATCATGGAGTTTCATGCAGGAATATACAACTATCTGTCACTCATGCTCCTTTATGATTGCTGTCGGGAATTAAAAATTAAAAGGTAGAGCACTTCAGTCAGCAGGTTAGAAGGTGTGTACCTTGGGCATTGTACAAAAAATTCATTACAGAAACCTTCACCCTTCCAAAGCAATATAAAGCAGCAGCCATGCTTCTCTCAGGGAATACTCAGAGCTTGACAGCTAGGTTAGGCAGTAAACAGTTGATGCCCCTCCTAATCAACAGAAACGTTTGGGAGAAGCCGTAGATGTTTCAACGGCTTGTTTTGCTTTGTTCTTATCTGGAGCAATTTCATAACTTCTTCCCTGACCTGAAGCTGCAAGTTAGCATTCCTTCTATCAGGCTATTAGTGTTTTCCCAGTAACTTGTTGTTGAGGGAGGCTTAAAATAAGTTCCTGAAACTGATGCCTAGGTTTGGAGTCAGAAGTGTTTAGTGATATATTCTAGAAGATGGCTGCAAATAAGAGACCTATTTTTATTGTTCTTAGATTTCCTGAGGCCCTCCCCCCCGCCTTTTTTTTTTTGATACACTTGTTTTTTAGGAAGGAGAGGCTAGATTTTAGGAAATACTGTGAAGCAGATCTCTGAGGAAGCATTCATGGTAAAATAAATAATATTTAATGGTAGTATGCCAAACACTAAAGACAGATGATGCATTGGTTATAACAAGAATGCCAAAAAGAAGGTAGGAAAAATCTGAGACTGTGTCTTTTGGAAACAGGAGGGCACTCACTGTACGCTTTCCAAAATAGGCCTTGCTAAATTCAGAAATGCTGGGGGAAAGATTTCTGGAAAACAGAGGGCTCTCAGGATGGCCAGGTGCCTAGAGCAGGTGACCTGGGAGGAGAGGGAGAGACTGAGGATTTATATAACCTTGGGAGGTGGAGGCCAAGGGGCAGCTGAATAGAAGCCTTACAGCTTCTTGAGAGATGATGACAGAGGCAATGGTGCCAGACTCTTCTTGGTAGAGACAGCGCAAGAAAGGGCAGTAGCCACAAGTTGCAGAATGAGAAGTTCAGGTAGGACATGGGGGCTGGAGTGGGGAGGATTTATTAGAAGTGTAGTGCAACACTAGAACAGAGATGCAATGAAATTTCTGTCCTTGGAGGTTTTCAAGACTTAGCTAGACAAAACTATGACTGACCTGATGTAGTGTTGGTCTTATTTTTAACAAGGAGACTGATCCAAATGATAGGCGGAAGTCCTTTTCAAACAATGTGTTTATGATTTTTTTTTTTTCCTCATCTTAGACACCAGCTGCATTCATATAAGAGTCATCTTTTCTGGGTAGTTAAATGTTTTAATGTGTGCATTCATATTCTGCAGTAGCAATCTCAAATTCCCAGAGAAGAGTTCCTTCTCTTCCTTAGTGACTTGCTTGCTGTTAAAAATATGTAGTGTTAGTATTTGAGAAGGATTTTGAGTGTAAAAGGGTTGCAGATACCTCATTCTGAATCTACGAACTTCTCCAGAATGCTAACGCAGGTTTCTTATATGAAGTATCATGTATTAAACAGAAGTGAAGCATAGCAACATTGCAAACGGATGCAATCAATCTACATGATTTAATCTGATACATTTCCAGATAGGCAGATAAACATTTAAAGCCTATTGGTACTCTATTTTTCAAAGTGTTTGTTTGCTCTGTAGTGTGCTCTTTTAAAACTATGTTGACTTTTTTTTTCCTGAGAGCTAATTGTAAGATTTTCAGCAGTGCTCCAGATTTCTTCTAAATAGTCATCTTGTATTTACTCAATGTCTTTGCTGTCTGTCATATATTATTCTGTACAGCAAATAAGTACCTGTACCTGAGAACACCTTCAGAGATCATATCTTAATAGTGTTAGAAGCAATGTTAGTTTTATTCAGTTTCTAACCATTGTTCGCAAGTTGATAACTGACGTTCTTGAATCTTTATTAAAGTCTGCTATTCTGAGTCTTGGAGAAAAGTTATTCTTTCGGCATTGCAGATTAGGAGGAAGTATTCTTGTAGTCAGCCTTTGTAAACTCTAAACCACAAGTAAAGGAACAAAAAAATTTTCTGGAACTTTTTCAGCCTTTCCGTAGTCCACATAGAATTGAAAGTAGGAGGAAATCTAATTGACAATCACTTTCTTGTCTTTCAGCAGTCCATTGCAGTTGGAGTTCACCCTGAGTGTATGTGCAGAACAGTCAGTACCTATTATAATTAATTATTCTCACTGTTTCTCTAGGTTCTTGTACAGAACTTTCTTTACCTGAAGAACTTCTTCCTGCTGATAATACTACCATTAGCACTAATATCCATAAATGTTGCTAATTTAATTAGTCACTAGTTGATTAAGAGGTTTCAGGTAAATACTGAAGAATGTTCTTTTTAATGTTATTGGTAGCCGATTGGTTAAGGCAAGGTTTCTGTTATGGGGCAAAAAATGTAATGCAAGGTGCAATTACTGTCAGTATACTGAGTGCAAACAGCCCATTCAGATTCTTGCTTTGAATGCTTTTTTACCTCGGGGATAAGAATCAAGGGAAGGAGCAAGTTGAATAGTATGACTGGAATTAGTTCAATATTCTACCTTCCCCCCTTTATTTTGTGTGGTAGCCCATCCTGCTTTTTTTGATAGAGAACTGGTACATGAGAGCATCGTATTCTCTGTCTCTTCATCTTTTAGTATAAAAGTACGAAAGATACAAGCAATTTTGTTAAGCTGTGTGAACAGTTTCATTCTTTGTCAATCCTGTCTGATTTGGGGGCCATTGTGTATCTGATCATCGGCTCACTCTGTTGTGTCTATGCTTGATCTTTTGGGCTTCGAGTTATCTTCAGATTCCACTTGAAACAATTTTCAGAATCACTTTCCCATTTGGTTTTAGATTTTAATTAGCTATACAAAAAATATTCTAAAATACTTGTGATCCTTGTGGTAGATATAGTTAAATTAGTTTTGATAACATAAAAAGATATACAGGTTCTATCCAAATGTACGTGACAGCTTTTGAAAGGTTGCCCAGAGAGGTTCTGGTCAAAGCCCAATTGGACAAAGTCTGGCACAGTTCGTACCACTTTGAGCAGGAGGCGAACTAGATGACTTCGCAAGTTCTTGGGTTGGGTTGTTTTTCCCTGGAGCACTGTCTGTATGTAGGAATTTTTGCAGAGCACCTGGAGATGACCCTCCTTTGATGCATACTTTGATGCTTATTATGCTTTTGCAGTCATCGGCTTAGAGGAAATGAACTTTTTGCCTCCTGACACTTGTTTCAGTGGGCTGAAACTGCTCCCTCTTGACTGGTTTTATTCATTTCATGTTGCTGAGTGGTTTAAGGCAGACTTAGGGAACCTGAGCCTTCTCAAACCCTTAGCAAGCAGGAGCCAGTAGAAGTAGGTTCCTTAATTTCCTCATCCAGACCTAAGCTTTTTTGGTGCAAGAGGGTGCTCAAGCACAGCAGCATTGTTTTCTACAAGAGAAACGTGTTCTGTGTTTTCTTCTAACTCTCTAATTGCAATTATTTTCTTTAGAGGAGTATGGACAAAATTTTTGAGCATCCCAAGACTGAAAATTTCTCTTCTGATCTGTCTTCACCTTCAGGGAAGTCAGATGTCCAGAGGGCTACTCTGCTGCTTGCAGCAAGAGAAGGATATGATAATTTTCATCTTCCATTATGCCCAGAATTCTAGCAATTTCTGCCCCGGATTCCTTTGTTATAAAGTCTTCTTCCTCAGCCTCCTTTTTCAGCTCAGTCAGATGGTGAGCTCATGCTTCAACACTTCTGACAGGAAGTCTTTAAAAGCTCAGCTGTAATGAAAACACAAAGATCTGTGAGTCTGGAGATTGGATTGCTAATTTGGGTTTACAGTTGTATTTACGACATAACTAGATGCTTGATCGTGTGATAATTGTGCTTAATGTGTTCGTATGTACAAACAGTTTGATTTACTTAAAGATCTTCTAATTGCGGTTATTTTGCTCCCTAATCTGAACGTTATTCTCCACTACAAATAGAACTACCAAGGTAAAACACTTTGGGTAAGGTTTACTCATGTTCTTAGAGTTGATCTTAACAAGCAGCAACCTTACATATTAAAAAGCAATGATCTAAGGGTCTGTAAGTTTGAGAATGATGTATACTTTCAGAGTATTCAGGAATCTAATAGGAGAAGGCCAAAGCTGTCCAAATTGGGCACCCTCCTACAGGTTGTGTCAATATGGTAGAAGCTACTCCAGACTCTGTCTCAATCTGCGAACTACACTTCCAGCTCATCTTTGTCTTCCCGCATGGACATGAATGTCGTTTGGCCTCAAAGCTCTGTAGTAAGCACAGGTGCTGGAAGAATGTTACTAAGACAGCATTTGCTGCCTGAACAGTCATTTCTTACCTTCCTGGAGTAGAAATGGTTGTCCAGAAGGTGGCATTGTGAAGGTTGGCTGTGAATCATAGTTGCAATGTGGTGACTTAAGGTATTGTAGAAAAATTTCCATTTTTTAATTGAAAAGGCAATTGCAAAATAATTCAAAAGGGAAAATAGCCCATGAATAACACAACAAAAGGGCCACATGTGGTAATAAAATTTACCTTAAAGTCTAGAGAAAACCACCTGAGGTTATGTCACCTTGGCCACGAACAAGCTACTCAATGGTATTTCACTTTCTGCAACTAGCAGGCTTACTAGTTTCAAATTATTACATACTATAATTGAACATACTTCTTAAATATACCAACATTCCTTTATCACTTTTCATTTAAAATAATTTCAGTAATACCATGTTCTAGTAGTGAAAGTTTCTGTGTGGTCGCTTATACCATGGGCTTCAGCATTTAGGACCTAATTCCAAATCCACTGAAACCGCTGGAATGATTGCCACTAACTCCGCTGATTATGTCTCAAAACCCATGTATCCCAGTTCTTATTTACTGAATTCTACCATTGTTCATTATTGTATTGAACAGTAAAGAACAGGTAGGGTACCAGTGCACAGTACACTAAGGTGGTACAGCAAAGACAGGAAGGAGACGCACAAAGTTTGTCTTTGTGACAAGGCAGTGTTTTCTGAATCATTTTGAGGCTAGCTATTAATATTAAATTTAGAGTCAGTATTTTTCTGGCACCGTTCAGAAAAATACCTTTTCTGCAGTTGACAGTATTTATTGGTATTTCACTGTAATTAAGAACTTGAGGATTTTGGCTACCAAGCTGTTCTTTTATTTTGCTTGCTTTTTAAATGTCAGCAATCTTCCATGAAATATAATTCTTCTTGATTAAATTATTTCAGTTATTCCAAGTTACTATTGTAGTAGACATAGTACTAAAAAGTAGTGTGACCCTTTTCCCAAATACGTTTTGCCAAAAGCGATTTTGTCTTTTATGTTCTTGTTGTTTGCTAACGTATATGTCAAAAACAAAGTATCTGATTCTGCCTAAAAAACCCAGTGTTCATTTCTGATGTTTCCCAGTGGGATATGCAATTTTTTTTGTCTTTGGGCCAAAGAAAGCTGGGAATCTTGTGCAGGATTATCCCTTCTGGCTAATTCAGTTACTTTCAGGTTTTGTAAGCTGATACTACACGCACTGGGAACCAGGTTTCTAAAAAGACAGTATTTCTAGTAATCTACCAAAGTAAATGGCTGCATTTCGAAAGGAAATGTTTAGATTGTTGTTTACTGCTAATGTTTTGAAGACCAACTTCTTGTCAGCATGGTTATACTGTTGGGAATTTTTGGCCCAGTTACATGTTCTGAGCTTCTGAAACTACACTGGTGCCTCCTGACATAACGTCACCATAGTACATGAAAACCTGCCTGTACCAAGTGCGTAGTAACCACTTAAACACCAGTCTTCTGCCTTCCCCCATCACTGAAGGACTCGCTGGGGATAATGCAGAAGTTTGTATGTTAGTAACTGCTGGGCTCAGGGTTGTTTTTTTCCTATTTCTCTGCCTTACAGGATGACTGGAGTTAACTCACAATTAGGCATTCCGTTTTCTCATGGAATCATAGAATGGTCTGGGTTGGAAGGGACCTTAAAGATCACCTAGTTCCAGCCCCCCTGCCACGAGCAGGGACACCTTCCACTAGACCAGGTTCCTTAAAGCCCCATCCAGCCTGGCCTTGAACACTGCCAGGGAGGGGGCATCCACAACTTCTCTGGGCAACCTGTTCCAGTGTCTCACCACCCTCACAGTGAAGAACTTCTTCCCTACATCTAATCTACATCTACCCTCTTGCAGTTTAAAGCCATTACTCCTTGGCCTATCACTGCATGCCCTTGTAAAAAGTCCTTCTCGGGCTTTCTTGTTTTCCTGATACTTCACTGAATCTGTTGCTCATCAGCCTCATGGAAGTTTTATTCTTGTTTTTCTTGTATCCTAAGTTTTGTTGATATAGGGCTTTGAAGTTTTATGTCACTTGGAATTTAAACACTACGGAAGTTCTCCCTATAGCTCTGTAATTCTTGGCCTCAAGGTCAAGGTTTTGGGTGTGTTTTTGTTTTTTCTTGTTGGTTGTTTTCTAATAAGTGATCTGTTTTGGATGAGATTTGTATTAAGATAACCAATTAATTAGGCAAGAGAACTGAATTGTATCTAACCTTTCAGTATCATGCTTAAAATATTATGGACTAATGTTCTTTTTTTTAGTATTAGGAACAGCACCTAAATAAATGAATTCTAGGTCAATATTAGCGCAGCAGGAATAAGTACTTCATGAGCAGCAGATCTGTAATGTGTGCACAGATCTCTGGAGGTATCTGAATGGAACTATTTCCTCAAGATGTTTCAGATCTGGAAACTTTTTTAAAAACAAATTATAAGCTTTGCAAATTGAACTTTGTGTGTAATTTGGAGCTTTTAATGAGACCAGAGTTCCTCAGTTGTATGAACAGAGTGTTTGCATGTGCTCTGTACAATGCTTTTTGATGATATAGTGAAAGAGCCAATTCTCAAGATACAGCTCACTACTGTTGGACCCCACATCCTCAGAAGCATATTCTCAAGTACTGTTGGAGCATGTTCTAGCCCAAAAACTTAGGTATCGTCATTTAATACCCTGCAGGTTGTCTGCAAGCAGGCAAGATGCAAAGAGGAGACAGAGCTTGTGGCTTCTTTGAAGGCTTTCAGAGCACTGTAGTCATAGCCACTAGTTTTAATTTCTGGTGCACCATTTATTTTCGCTAGTTAGGGTGGTAAATAGAGAAATTTGAAGAACGTTGTTGCTGCAATTCTTTCTCTATACCTGCAGATTCAGTCCACCTTTGCTTGTGAGCATTCCCCTGCTTTCATGGGAAACCCTTTCTCGCCAGTTGGAAACAAATTCTTTCTGTCCCTGTAGGATGATTGCTTCATTAAATACCAGATTAAATAGCCGTGCCTTGTGGCCAATTGTAACAATGATAACATACGGATTTGTTTTGATTCTTTAAGTTTATCTTACAGGTATGAAATAATCTAAGCTGCAGTTGGGAAATAAATCATTCGTATGTCAAAGATACAGCTGATTTTATAGGGATATATTTTTACTGCCAAAGGCAACAAATGTAGCAGTCTTGTTTTCCGGTTTCTGGCAGTGTTGAGCAGAGGTGTCTGCAGTGTTCTCGTTCCTGTTCACACACACCTGCCCATGTGCCTTTCTAAATTTTATCTTTCTAGCAAGAAATGGGCAGAAAGACTGTAGTTATTGCTCACATGTTCTGCCTGGTCTGGCCCTTTTTTCAGTAACTGAGAGTGTTGGATGTAGTCTGGTCTTCTGTTACAGGTATATATTTGACTCAAGAACCCATTATGTTTGCTACTCAAGACAGTATACACCCACTGCTTGTTCTCCTTAAATGGATTTTCTGCCTTTCTCTGTAGAAAGCATACAGTACTGCAGGATTGCATTGGTGGTTTGACATTGCAAGTCAAAGTGAAAGCAGATGCGACAGGTAATGGCGTGAACAACTAGTCTAAGTACTGTATAGTTAGTTCTAGTGTTTTACTGAAAACATACATGCCAGTCTATGTGTGTTACAAACTTAAGTAACATCTTGCTCATTTTAGACAAAGAAGGTCCCTCTTGGAGTAGTGAGGCAGGATTAGATAATTTGTTCCTATTTTGTTTATTCTTATTTCTGTGTTTGGTGACTTTTTTCTAAATTGAGGTGTCCCTTGCCCTGCTGTAAAAGTAGGGCCTGAAAAGCGTCTATAGTTACACCCCAAAGAGAGTTCAATAGCATGGAGAAAATGAGATAACACTGTATCAGTCAGTATTGCTTGTTTGTTTGGAATAGAATTTAAACATGTTTCAGTTAAATTATTTGGAGACATTTGATTTCTCAGTTCATCATTGAATTGCATCATTCTTTGTCCCTCAAAAAGTCTATTTAGTGGAAACATTACTTTTGTAAAGGGGAAGAAATGTCTCAGTTTCTGACCTTGTTTAGTTGAAAGATCTTTAACTTTTTTAGATCATTTTATAATTGAAACTCTGATTCAAGAAATCCTTAAAAATATGATTTTAAAACCACTCCTGTATAGCAAAACAAATATGCTTGGATTCAAGCATTCACTTGGTGTTTCTTCTGGTGAGTAGGGTGTTATGCAGTAATTGGGACCAGAATGCAGAAGTAATCAACCCTGCAGCTTATGGAAGTAGTGTGCTCCTTCAGTGCAGCAACTGACACGTGCCAACCTGAGATAAAGGGGTCTAGAACAAAATCCTTGCGCTGTTGAGTTCATTAGACATTATATGGTGATCAGTAAGCAAAGCCTAGAGGAGGCTGATGCAAGCATCACAGACTTGTTTCTTTCCAAAATGATGCCATTTATTTTTGTGCTCTGTCTACAGATTTATGGCAAAATGTAGAAACAAGCATTCTTTGCCGTTGTGTAAGTGTCAAAAGCTTCCCAGTTGTGAAGATAGTGATTAATTTCTATTACTAGGCCTCCCATGCAATAAGCACTGCTCAATACAAAAAGAAAAGTCCCACACTGGGCACCTTAAAGCAGATGCTCCTCTGCTTTGCAAGTGCTTTGTCCTGCTCAAGTTGTGTTTCTTGCAGTCATTAAGAGCCTTTTCTGGACTATTTTCAAGCTGTGCCCTATTATCTGTTTTCCATAAAAGGTAGAACTAAAGGTAACTATTTCAGAAGATGGACTATCAGTGATTATTACATTTATGTAAGGTAACAAATGCTAAATCCCATTTTGGTTTCTGCTCTGTCTTTATGCAGCTATAGCAATTTGGAGTGTTTCTGGAGACCTTGGGAGAATGTTGAGAGCAAGGGCAACGCACAGGAAGCAGCTAGCCCTATGCCATTCTTGCTGTTGAGTCCAGTGTAAGGGTCTGTTCCCTTTCCCATTTTCCCATTTGAGAGGCAGCCATATTTGTTACTATGTGTTACCTGAACTTAATTAAACTTAACTGGAGTAAAACCTATCCTGAATTGTGCTGCCTGGTTTTCCTCAAGTGTCTTAAGTATGTCTGGAGACTATTGCAGTATTGAAGACATTTAATTACTCAATATGACAGGAAGGAGTCTAGCTTTGTCCCTTTGCTAGGTTTGTCCCTTTAAAAATGTTCATGTTAGCTACAGTATTAATTTTAAACTCCGTGACTCTTACTGTATCTATTAGCAGAGGGATGTATTTTTGTCCATCGATCTGTGCTGAAGGCATTAAGGGAATGGATACCAACTCCTTATCATGCCAAGATAACTCTTAAAGGTATGTGAATGTGAAAGTGTCTATGAGTAATAGTCTTCACCCCTGCTGATATGTTGAAACACCATATGCTTAACTCCTCGCCGCACAGGGGAGATACCTTTCACTTTAAATTTCTTTCCTATCACTTTCAGCTTTTAATCCATGGCAAGCCTTTGCCCCTTGCCCTGTGGCTTTTTTTTTCTTTCCTCTCTAGTTTCATCTATCAGCCATTCCCCTTATATTAGCATTTTCAGAGCACTGCGGTGGATTAGACGCACCCACTTTTCACAGGCTAAGGCATTCGGACATTGTAGTGTTAGATCTGTCCAAACATTAGCAGTGTGTCTTCAGTGAGGCTTTCTGTGCACATGCTTTCCCCCCACCTCCCCTTTGGGGGGGGCAGCCAGACATGGTAAAAATGCCAGTATGTGCTTTTCTTGGTTCTTTGTATTTAGCTATTTGCACTGTAGTTTAGGGAAGAGGCAGAGCCTTTCAGCACAAAGTGATCTGTACAGTTTTAGTAAGAGCATATAGAAAGACTTAATAGGTGAACGTGCTCATATCTACAAAGAACACTACTTTGCTGTATGAACACAAAAGTGTAATCCATATATCTGACATTCAGAAATGATCTTACAGCAATTTTGTTTCTTTTACAAAGTCCCTTTCCCAGAATGATTTGCCATATATCCATTCACTTCAGTGAATGCAGCACTGTCTCGTAGAGATAATGTCTGAGATTTGCATTACCTGAAGACCGTCTTAATTGGTTTTCCCTGCTTACTCTCTCTGTATTTTTCAAAACTGTCAATTAATTTTAACTATCGATTAATTTTAATGAAATGTGTCTGCATTTTTCCAGTTAAGTCAGTATGTTCATGCAGCATAAGCTGTGTTTTGGGGAAGATTATAGGATGAGAATATAACTTCACACTCACAAATACAGTTGGTTTTCTGTGACTTTTCACTAAGCAGAGCTCAGAGATACTTAGTGATAGATAGTTAGTGTTTCTCCATTGATTTTATTGTTCTAGGTAGCTTTCCCCAGTACTTCTAAATGCTTAAATTAAATTAACCATCTTCCTTATCCTCCAAATGAAAACAGTAACTTGCCGCATCCCACCCACTGTAACAGTTTTTAATTGGAAATGAAATCAGATACTAGGTGTTAAAAATCAGTGTGCTTTGTCTATCATGACATAAAATTAGCAAAAAATCAGTGACAGTAGCCTGCTATCGCACTGATGTTGTTTGATAGCAGAATGAAGTGCTAGAAACAGGTTAGTTAGAGTTCTTAACATCCCTCCAGATTATCCTCCATTCCTGTGGACTGCTAATTCTCTTCCCACTGATTTAGAACAAGTTTCATTTTTCTTCTTTCCAGTTGCAAGTGGTAAGACAAAGAGATTGTAGTATCTCTCAAATCTTTTTTTTTTTGTCTTGTCTTCAATAGATATGAGAGTGTGTGTATGTGTACATACAGCGTTTATGCAGTTGAATAGAAAGTTACAGAGATGGAGTTTAAAATGGTAGAGAAAGTGTTACAGTCATACTCAAGAAAATAAATGAAGCCAGTCTTCTAAGAGTCAAAAATTGTAATCTATCGGACAAAAGGTGAAAAAATAATTTTGCAATTTTTTTTTTTTTTTTTTTTTTTTTTAAATAATCGTGTTTGCAGACACAATGCTTATATGGAATGTGTCTGGTATGTTACAATAGGTAAGTTTACAAACAAATCCAGCTTACCCAGCAACAGACTGTTTTGTGGAATTCCTTTTTTATTGGATGAAGCCTGAATGCTTTGGGGATCTTCTGAAGATGCTTGGATTGCCTTCAAGGAAAGGAGAAGGTGCACTAAGAGTTACAAGCTCAGGGCATAGGCCAGAGTAATGCTAACCAGTAATTTCTGGGACGTAACAGTAAGCATGTGGAATAAGCAGACTGTCAGTTTGCAGGTAGTCTGAGCATTAATAAGTGAGTGTGTGAGGAAATCCACACTTCAGTCATGGCAATGTTAGTGTATAAAAGCTTAGCCAAAACTGGGGTTGTATTGCACATGGAGTAAGAATATATTCATGTTCCAGGCTGTCTGTTTCCCAAATATGTAGGCTCTAATACAATGGTGAATTTATTGCATGAACTGAATTTTGTCGTCTTTTCAGTACTTCTTTCCAGATCAGCCTTAATAAGATTTCTGTGATAGTTCAAAAGAGGTAATTCTTTTTGATTGCTCTTAAATGACTTTAAATGTCTTCTAAATGACGTTTTCAAAGGTCAGTCTTTTTAAAGACTAAAATAGTTTTACTTACCCCAAAATATACCTTTATATACTTTGTTAAGCATATTCTTATTACATCAAATTTCATAGGAATTACCATACTAAACATGAAATTAACAAAAACCAGCATGTAATAATACTCAAAGTCTGAGTGGTTTAGGATTTTTGCTAACTAACACCACTCTCTAGCTTAAGCACTATATAGCATAATGCTTATTCACTAGAAACAACCAAGTTTCACAGAGAGGGTTTGTTTTGGTTTTTTTTTTTTTTTATTCAACTCTCAGGATTTCTTTTCCCCATCTAAATTAATGAAAAGCTGTTCTCTGTTCAGATAGTCTCTCTTACATATAATGAAGGGACTCCCATGTAGGAAGACCTCCATTTCCTCTTAATGGTTTGTACAGCATTTTCTGTATCCTATTCAGTACATTTGAACAATGCCAATTTGGGAGTATTTGTTCAGCAGTCTTTGGAAGTTGCCTGCTGTGTTAGTCGGCTCCCTGCTCTTGCTGGCAGAGCTTTGGCCTTGGATATAACAAAGCCAGTGAAGAAAAACTTCATTAGAAATCTGCGGTAACAAATTCTAGTCATAGAAATGGGGGCTGCAATTCAGTCATTTTAAACAGCTCTAAACATAGCTTCTATTGACAGCAGTGGTGCCCGCCTGCCCCATCTGCCTTCTCCTACTGCCTGCCTTGTACCAGTACTAGCATGTCAACTATCTGGCCTGGTAGCAAGTTGGACGAGAATACTGAACCACCTCAAAATTAGCTTGGCAACCAAAAACTGAAGTCTTCAACTGCTTTAGTTCATTGAACTTTGTCATCATGCTGCTGTGTGATCACTGTTTTTGAAGTGAGGGACGTATATGTGGAGTTCTGATGGTAGTCCGCAATTGGACTGAAGGTAAACTGAAGCCTCTGTGTGCCCCATGGAATTCACTTATGAAAAGTAATCATGGTTTTTTTTTTTTTTAGATACAGACTTAGGGTATTTACTAATCTTAGCTTATGTGTATCACAAGACATTCTATTTAGTGCAGATGCCTCTAAATTAAGCCCAGTGACTTCAGTTAGACTAGAGAAGGTCATGCTGTTCTGTACTGTGGACTGAGTTCAGGAGGAGTGGGTATTTCCACGGCACATAAAGACCCTGCAATAGCAGGGAACTGATGAGATAAGACAGGCCCACATGGTCCACACTGTCTGCTAAGAAATGCAAAAAAAAAAAAAAAAAAAAATCTGAAATTCTTTGCCAGTATGACCTAGGGGGAAATGTCTTTCTCATCTGAGATCTCATGGTCAGTCTGTCCTTGAGCATGGCAGCAAAATGCAGTAGGTAGAGAGCTTTAAAAAAGGTAGATTATTTATATGATCTCAAAGTATCTTTCTGCTCTTACGGATGCTGTGACCTGCCTCTAATACAGGGAAATCCATCTACCTGCGCAAAACCAAAACCACCTCTCTCTGTGGTTTTGCTGGACATTTGTGCAGTGAGGGGAAAAAGATTGCTTTAAGTCACCACTGAAGTCTTGAACTGATGTTTAATTGTAGGCACTGCGTTAATTCCCAGCTGCAGTGTTATGTGCATTTGCCAGGCTGTGCAAGGACTGTGGAGGGAGAACTTGAGTAGGGGAAAGTCCAGAGGCTCACAGATTCCAAAGTCACAAGCAATTACCCATAGCCATACCCGTCCAGTATGCTGCCTTACAGAGTAACAGTGGCTTGGTATATATCTCAATTGTCTTGGTCCAAATTAAAATAACTGTATGTTTTCCAGGTAGAAAGTTGAATCACTGTCATGGATGTGTTTGAGAGGGATAAATTAGGGCCTTTGCAAACTTAAAAGCAGCAATTTACTGGTTTGCCATTCATTAATACTACACATTGCCAATAATTGGATCTCACTCAGTATCAATCATTTCTCATATTCAGGACAGTTAACTCTTAAAAATCTTACCCTTATTAGCTGTAAGGATATAATACCACAAAATGCTGTCATATATTCAGCATAGCTTACATATAAATATATATGTAAACATACACATATATTATAAACAAATATTTATTCTATACATTTATATATAAATATATATTTTTCTAAATATTTATAGGTATTTTTATATATGCTTAGCTGTGTTACTGAATGCTTGTTGGTTATGCCGGTAGTCTTACAAACTTGCAAGTGCATACAGTGTTGCATAATGCTTATACAGAGTTTCTGATTTCACTATTCTAGTATGCATATGTCTGGGTTAAAGAGAAGCAAATACTAATTATATCTTGCTTTTAGTATGCAACTTCTTTTATGTGCAACAGGCCTCTGCCTTGGCTACTTCATGTTGTATTACACTTCCAGTATGCAAAAACTTTAGCATGACATACTAAATCCCACAAAGATAATTTATAGTTCTTTATGCTCTAGTCAAGGCAGGGAGTGGGCACAGTGGGCGATTCGGAGATCTTTTCTCTCATATATTGGCCTAAGGCTGAGATTGGCAGAGGAACATGAGCGAAGCGTTTCATGTGTTAGAAGTTCCAAAAATGTTAATCGCTTTTCCTGCATATAACCTATAAGCTTGTTACCAAAAAAAGGTGATTAAGTATGAATGGTAATATTGGAAGAAGCAGAAGGGATATATCAAATGCACACAGTCACAAAGCTCTTCTAGTGCTTTCATATATATATGTATGTACACATATGTCTTGGCAAGTCATCTGATACAGTTATAATTAACTGTCACCAATTTAACATTGTATCACAAAAATACAGTCTTGAAGTTAAGTGTACCATAGTGAAATCAAATTTAGAAACAGCCTGATGTTCATATTGACATTGTATTATGTGGATTTCTAACAGTCATAAATGATTGGAGTTTCAAAACACTGTTTATGTTATTCAGTTCAACCTTTTGCAGTGAGTGCAGAATCACCTTTCTTTGCAGTAATTCCATTATTATTTAAATGTGGTTTTGAACACATCTAATGAAGATGTCTCCATCAGTCATTAAACAGTTTATTCCGTTCTAAATAGCATACCTTGGGTGGTGTAACTCAGGCTTCTGCCAGAAGCAGCCCTTGTGTTTCAGGTGGTATGCCTTGGCCAGCGCAGTTGCCTTAGCTTAGGTGGTTTTTATTTGATTTATTTATTAGTTCTTTGTATACCACTTTGGATTAAAATGACACTAAAAATAGAGTTAATACGTAGCAGTAAAATTGAGTTATCAGAATATATAGTGTTCTTACTACCTGAAATTCTTAAATACCACTCCAGAAGAAATTTGCAAATGCTTATTTTTAAATCACAAGAAGTGCAAACTATTCTTTGGTTTCAAAGAGTGAAATGAAATTAAAAAGTACTGAATAAAGACTGTGCAGTTATTAACTAGATTTTTTATTTAGTCTGGTATTACTCTGCATTTAAGTGGTAGCTGTGTTTTTAATCTTTTCAACCATACTTTGATTATGCTTCACTTTAGCTGAATTCCTGCAACTGGAAAACTATTAAAATCCTCTGAAAGCAAACTGTCTGTACCCATCACACTGACTTTCATGCTAGGTGATCAGATTATGGGGGATAATAAAGTACTTAAGATACACACCACTTGCCACAACTCTCTGCTTATGCTGCCACAGGAGGACTCATCTGAACTTCTTGCTGAAAGATGAAGGACATCCTTAAAGCAAATGTTTCATTCCCATGAATAAATTCTAGATTAGTTCAATTTAACATACTGTACAATTCCAGGATATAGCATCGGAGAGCATCCTCAGGAGGGTAGAGTTCAAGCATTTATTCCTTTTACTATGTGGCTTGGCTTTCTCAGTGCTAAACAAAATTAGACGAATGCAATAAAAATTAAACTCAAGCTATGCTGACGAGCATAGAGGAAAATGAAAAGGCATACGGAGAATAAATAGTGAATTACCTCACATGACAAGAAAAAATTATTTATTTTTTCCTGACGGAAGAGTAACTGTTGCTTTGCTGCTTTACTACCTTTTTTTTTTTCCTTCTTATTTTTTATTTTAGTTTTATTTCTACTTTTCTTTCACTTTTGTCTTGGTTTTTTTACTTTACCATTGTTGCTTTTTTGGAATGTTAACCTGAGGGATAGAAGGTATGCCTATACCCTTCATGCTTGCCTGTAGCATTTACCTGGTGTCAGGATTTAAGTGTACATGGCAACTCTTTTCGTTATAAGGATTGTATAAGCTTCTTTTTTTAAATAGGGAAGTCAAGAGACTGTTAAAAAATTTATCATCTGTTAGCTGTCTGTTACAAGGATAGATTTCTTTTTCGTAATCAACAACAGCTCCTGATAATTTTTACCTACAGAACTTAAAAGCATCAATGATATATTTCTGTGAAATGGAAATGTTAAATTTTTACTCTCAGAAAAGGAGGGGAATTTCAGATTTGATGGGCAATATAGTTCCTGTATTTAGGAAAGAGTGTGAGTTAACATATTGCAACATGTGGGGTCTAATCAAAGGCCAGTATCCACCCCAGTGTGATCCCAGGCCTACTGACGTTAAAGCAAGAGCCTCGTATGGTATGGGTAGATTTTAGATCAGGTTCTCAAAGTTCAGTAGGTGCTTTGTAACATAGAGTAGTGAGTTCAGTTTGTCAGGGTATTTCATAAAGAGATACAAAATTTTTTTGAAGTTCTGTCTGTCTGCCATTGTACAAAATGCCTTGAGGTTTCCTCATAACGATAAAAATACCTACGCTGTGAAAGGAGTTGATAAGCCAAGAATATGATTAAATGTTAGGAGGATACTAGGTAATTGGCTCTGCAGTAACATTTCATATAAAATCAATGTATTTCATATCATTAGGTGTGGTGTTTAGAAACTATAATATAGATGGCATATTTTTAAAATTGAATCAGTCAATGATCAGTGGATTTATTGTATGGGCTATCAAAAAATATTCTAATGTGGTCCAGCAATTGAGTAAAATTCAATGCTCTTTTGGGAAAAACTTGTTTTAGTTTAGAGAACATTTTGGATAGAAACGTAAATTGTTCAATTGAAGAGAATTTAAATGGTAAATAGCAACATAAAAAACATGGTACAACAGTTTTAAATAGAAATGTGGGATTGTGTTTTTGAACAGTTTTTAATATTAGTTATTATTTTTATTGGGCTTTTGTCAACCCCGTTTTTTTCCCAAAAGCTTTTCCATATTTTTGTGTTTTTATTTTTGTTTCACAACTGTTCTTTGACTTACACACACTGTGCTTTCATACTGTTTCGCTGTGGCACCTTGATCTGTGAATAATGGCCTCCACTCTAAAGAGGTGTTTTTATATGTACAATTAAGCATAAGACATAAGATATACATTTAAATATTCTTTAATGTTTAAACAGTAGTGGAGAGAGTACATAAGCACTATTTTTGGAGGTGAACATGGCAGAGACATTTAAAAAATAATTTCCATGCGTGATTATTGAAAGCAAATGGCACTAATTCGTATGATTCTTTGGGTTCTGATTCATTTTGTACGTGTGCAGTGTTCTGAATGTCATCTCATATTCGTATGGGTCATGTCCTCTTTGTGTTACCTCTGTTGTACTAAAATACATGTGTTACACAGCAATGCAAATTTAATTGTGCAGTAGCACAGAAAGTAATACTGGTCAGGAGATTTAAAGCCCACCAAAAATGTCAACAGTGTTATTTTTTTCTCCTTTAAATGTCAGTCAGTTTTAATAGACATAATATGAATACTTACTGAAAATGAGGTAATTTTTTACCTTGCCACCTGAAAAGGCTTTCCAGGGTTGGTTGGACCTTCTAGGTCCTTGACACTCAGAAGAGAAGAGAAAATCACTTCAAGCAGCATTCTTCGTATCCATACCTTGAGTTTAACTACATCTGCAAGGGGTAATGTCCTTGGTAACATAAGACACAAGATCACTGGTTCTGACTTTCATGAGTTCTGATGAGCTCTTGGTGCCTAGAATAATTTTGAGCTCATTTTTTAAGTAGGAGACTTGGAGATTTCTGTGGACTGCTTCCACTGTTGTCTCTTCAATTTTTTACCTGTTTTTCAAGGTAAAATACAAGAGATCACATGTAGAATCATAGACTCATTTAGGTTGGCAAAGACCCTTAAGATCATCAAGTCTAACTAAACCTAACACTGCCAAGTCCACCACTAAACTGTGTCCCTAAGTGCCACGTCTACACGTCTTCTAAATGCCTCCAGAGATGTTGACTCCACCACTTCCCTAAGCAGCCTGTTCCCATGCTTGATAACACTTTCAGTGAAGAAATTTTTCCTAATAGCCAATCTAAACCTCCCTTGGCGCAACTTGAGGCCGTTTCTTCTTGTCCTGTCGCTTGCTACTTGGGAGAAGAGACCGACACCCACCTTGTTACAACCTCCTCTCAGGTGGTTGTAGAGAGTGATAAGGTCTCCTCTCAGCCTCCTTTTCTCCTGACACAGTCATAGCCTGCTTGTAGAGATATGGCAAGTGCATCTGGAAAGGTAAGGTATAAAACATGTATTTGGGATCCTTCTGTACATACTCTTTTTGTAGAACAAGAAGATAAAGATCTATCCATATACTTCAATGTCAACAATGGACTTACTAGATCTGAAAGGTGAGTTGGGCTTCATATACTGTAGCTATATTTCCATTCTTAGGAAAACCCTAGCGATGACATATTAACCTGTTGCCATGACTTCACCATCTTTTGATTGCCCTGAAAGCTGTTAAGGCAGGCAGCCTTTAGCGCTCTTTTAGTTCTGCTATGTCACAGACTGCTCGTGTTACAAGCCACTCAATCTCCATCTAATTCTATGATTAAATAAAGAAGTCCTTCATCTGTTTACTCTTGATCTTTAGAAGGCTTAGAGTCATCTTGTTCAGGTGGTTTGGTCTTACCAGCAGTGAAAGCCTTACTACCTTTCATGTTGCATATCATTACAGCTCTTAGAGCTTTGGCAGCTAAATTTGCCTTTAAATGTTATTCTAGAGTAACTCTGGAAGCTTCTTCAGTTTAAAATTGCCCCAGAAGTACTAACTGTGTAGGATTCTGGGTTTTGTTTTCTCTGCAGCACTGAAGTTTTTCATAAAAATGCTGCTCCTAATGATTGCTTATGCTTGAGGCTAGCATTTTCTCTCTCTGACTTGAGAGCTTTGGATTCACATATTACTGGGTTAGCTCCAAGGAGCCCTCCTGGTCTTGCAGGCAACCTAAGTTCCTTCAGGCTGAGGTACAGAAATAGAGACATACACAATGATGTTCTGAAGACACTTTTGCAGGATTTGTGGGTGCCCTGAGATAAATTTCTTAACCTTGAGTATCAACAAATGACAGCTTTTTTTTTTTTTCTCTGAAAGAGGTCTCTTCCAAGGATTGTTGTTAGGTGCACTCTTAGCCCTGTGGTTAGGAATGGTGATATCTTAATTACCTTCAAGTTTTTCTTTGTCAAGAGTTATCTTCTGGATGACACAAGACAGTACATTTTTGGTACCTTGAGCTACAGCATTAGCCAGACAGTTTTGGTCTCAGGAGTTGCTGTGTCTCTTGGTTTGGAGACCTGTAGCTCTTCTTGTGATTTTAGATCTTCTTGCAACAAACCGAGGTCATTATCAAGACCTGAGCCTCTGGTTTTTGCCATCTTACTGCCTAAATGGTGGATGGTTTTCAAGATTTTAGTGGGGCTGTTCTTTCCTGCTTGGAGGCTAATTAATAGAAAGACATAGTGTGCTGAAAGAAGGTATTAGGCTTAGTGGTTGAAACATGTGGCTTGGCATAGGTCTAGGTTGCACTCAACTCTTTTAACTTGCCTGCCTGCAAATCTGGTTTATTTCTGTGATCTGAAAAAACCCCAGACATACTAGTTTCATATTAGGTTCATTCAGCATCTTTTTAGGCCTTACATGATCATGCTTTTGGCTTTTGCTTACTTTTTTTAGAATCAATTCATCAATGGTAACTGACCCTGGGTTTATTATCTTCAAGAGGAAAACCATTTTTTCACTCAGTCTTGCCCATTTATTTTTTTTTTTTAAATGGTCTTTTTCATAGCAATTTCTTCCGCTACCTGTGGAAGATGGAGATTCCCATTCTTATAAAAAATTCTTATGCCATTCCTGTTAAGTTCTCCTGCAGTCTTTACTCACTTTGATATTAGAGGTTCAGTTTAGGTACTAACCTTCATGTGATTTTTATTCTGGATGCTTCATTAGTTGAAACTTCTTATTCAGTCTGGGTATTCTGTATTTTTGTATATTGACAAGACAAACTTTTTAGTAGGGCTGCTCATGTTTTTGTATGTCCTACCAAACAGTCCTTTGGCTCTTTATTTGAGCAGAGAAGATGTCTCTGGATGGCTGTCTGCCCAACAAAGAGTCTTCTCCGTGTTGAAAGGTCATTGTACTTAAGTTCAAGCAATAGCTGTGGCAGTCTTGCAGAGTGTACCTGTGGCTGGCATCTGTAGGTCTGCCACAGAGAGCTTCATTCATTCATCTGGGCACTGTGTTTTCATTTCCATTTCAAAGCTGCCTTTGAAAGAGTAGTTTTTCAGTCTTCATTCTAGTGGGAGCTCTTCAACCTTTTTCCAGTCTATTTACACCATACAGTAAGTTGCTTGTTGCTCACAGTGTTTATACATATAGATAAACATTGAAGGTGAAAGTTTGGTTATTTACCACAAATTATTTTTCTTGAGACACATTGTGTGTATGTGCATTCAGTAATCCACCACATCTGCTCTCCCTTGACATCCTTGAGAAACTGTGGCATTCTAAGTCAAGAGGAACTGAGAGGGAGAACCATAACCTACCTGTATCATTCCAACGTAAGCACAAGGGATGGGGATTGTCCTGCAGAGATGGCAGAGTACGAAATAGTCTTATTTTAAGTACTTAAGAATGGTGAAAAATAAGTAATCCGTGTGTTCATTTTTTATGAAGATGCTCTTGGTTTTTTTTTTCCCCCTTTGTCAAATAAATGAAACAGGGGTTTTGTTGGGTTTTTTCTTTCTTTTTTTTCCCCCATTAAAAAACCATAAACATTTTGAATTGGGGGGGGGAAGTCATTTTTTTGATCAGTTCTAGGAGACCATGTCTGTCCATGTATGTTGTTTTGTTAAGGCATTCTTTAGGTGAGTTTTGCATACGTGTGGACATTTTGGCTGTGGACTGCTGCTTTTTCAATATCAAGCTATCTTGATCACTGATGAAGTGATGTTAATCACTTAACTTTGTTAAAAGGTTCCAGTAGAATGGCTCATGTTTTCACCTGTTGTCACTGGCCTTCTGCAAAGTCGAAAACCTGTTGTCCTGATGATTTTGTTATGAAAAATAACAGTCAGAGAATTGCTAATTGGAATAAAGTGATTAGTGAAATTTACTTCTCTGTATTATCTAATGTGATTGTGGCATATGGATGTGGTAGCCTCTGAATTAAGAGCTGGGCCGTGGCAGCTATTGAACTACAAACAGGATTCATTCGTTGGTTTTGGTTGAAGATGACAAAATAAAGCAAAAATTATTAGAGGTCTAAGATGACATTGCCTACAAGGAAAGACAAATAGTATTGTCTATTTAAAACGAGAGGAATTAGGGAAGACGCTATGAATTTTAAAATAAATAAGCTTTATTTCCAGAAGAGTGCAGAACGTGTTTTTGGTGGTATGAAATCTGTAAATTAGTTCGGGGAGCAGTACTGGTATTTTCCAAAACATCCTCCTTTCCACACCTTCCCCCTCAGGAAAGGCAGGATTACAGATGTTCATGTTGAAATTTGCCCATAATTTTCATTAAGAAAAAAAACCCCAAACAAAAATTCAAGTAAAAATTGTAATGTTTTCTTAAAAAATGTTTTCATATTAAAATCACAAAAATCTAATAATCTTTCTCAATTGTAAAACACTTGAAATTTTTCATTTTACTTAAAACTTGTTTAATTCTTCTTTGATTCTTTTCAGTCTTTCAAAAGCAATCTTATCCAACCTATTTTTAGCTGCATCCACTTCTCCTCTATGTTTAGGCTGCCTAGAAAAATAAAGCAGAATACAGCAAAGATGCACATTATTAACGTAATTCTAGTCCACTTAACACAGTATTTCAGAGCGATGCCTGAACCATTTAAGGGTGTATGAAGTAAAGTATTTTTGATGCCAGTGATCCATGGATAAGAACTCATATATCCACCAAAACCTCTTTTTAAGTAGTCATTTGGTTGGGAACTCAAAAATTAAATAAATCACATGCAGTCAAGAAAGGAGTCTTGGATTTGAGGGAATTACCAATCAGATACAGGGTAAATGACAAAATAATAAGAACTATTTGATAACCTTATAATAGCCCAAGTGTATTTTTATACTTAGTAATAGATTGTTATGTATGTATTTTAGAATTACAGTTTAGTCTTGTGTTTTAATTGTCTGTGTGTAAAAATGATATTGATGAAAAGCAACCATCTTAAAAATGTTATCAAAGGGAAGCCACTGAGATCGTATTTCTATAATCAAGTGCAGCCTGTGGTTTAGCACTGACTCCACCAGTAGCATACAAGCTATAGAGTGCATATTTGCATAAAATCCTTTTTCATAAGTGATGTATTCATTCAGACAAACAAATATACTGTGATAATGAGTTTGGCCTCAGAAGGAGCTGTAAAAAAGCCATTAATTAGCATATGGAGTAAGGATGGAGTGCAGGATGCAGCCTGAATAGGTCACTGAGAAGAAGTAGCCTGTCCTGTATAAGAGGAGGCCTGCAGGCAGTTAGCAGCCATTGAAAATGCTGCTGGTGATCAGGGAGTCTGTGCTTTACAATACTGCAAGAGAAAGTATATGAAGTACAGTGAACTGAGAAGTGAGGATGTAGGAGGCTCTGGAAAACACCTGATGGTTTTGACTATACCAATGGAAATTTTGAATTCCTGGGAACTTCTTATATTCTCCTTTGCAGCATTTTTACAATGGATGTGAAGAGCTGAACGTTTAATTTCATGTAAACGTATGAGGTGACTGTTTAATTCAAAATTGCCACGCTTGCAATTATTTTGATAGTCTAGGGCCAAGATCTTTGTTTAACAGGAAAAAAAGATGTCATGTTCTGAAACTGTATATTTGTGTTTCTTTAAAAAAAAACCACCACAACTAATTTCAAAAAGCACTAAATAAATAGGTGCTTGCTCTCCCTAATTATACCATTTGGTTGCTAATGAAAAATGTACCTTGTCTTTTTTCTATACCATTTAAGAAATCTGTTCTTCCCACTGACCTTTTCAGAAGGCAAGGTAATTCAGGTGATAATCTGAAGAGGGAAGAAAGTATTTTAAATACCCTGTTCTTCAAATTAAATGGCGTCTACTTGTCTCACACTTGTGTAGACCTGTTTTACAGATGAAAATGAACCTTCCCACTACCACTGAATTAACTGAAGTTTGTTATGTCTGAGAACTGACACATGAAATAACTGTCCTGCACTCTAGAGAGAAAGAGCTGAGCTTGAAGACAGTGAACTTACTGTAATTTAAGAGTGAATTTAGATGTCTCCAAGGGTTATGTAGGTTTCTCTATGTGTAAAGTTAGAGGTTAAAGCATTGTTGTGGCATCTTTCCTAATATTTAAAGTATATGTTGCCAGGTTTTCTAATTCAGAAATCCTGTTGACTTCAGCTGAAGCTTTGTCTGCATAAAAATTTATTATGTACTTCAAAATTTGCCTGAAATGATTCATACTTCAGGTATTAGTAGTGTTGCTTTCATGTGGTATGAATTTATGAATTATACAGCGCATAGCTGTGGAGGAAGGGATGGAAAGCATATTATATTTGTATTTGAAACCACCACATTGCCTGAAAAAAGCTTCTGTTCCACAAGGTGTATGTTATTCATATTGAATATTACAGAAGTTGAGTTCCATCCCTTCACTTTCTATTTCTTCTGTGTCTTCAGTCTCCAAGTGATAGGACATGAGTTGTTGCAAATGAATTTGATCTGTACTTGTTTGAGATCCTTCTGTGTGTGGTGGATTTTCCGGCTACATTCTCTCTTCACTCTGTATTCTGTGTTGGGTTTCCTTTGCTTCGAATTGATGTGAAGTATCAAGGGAGATGTAGTGGTACCAGGTCACTATGCAAAATAAAGCTGTGGAGCACCAGAAGAAAATTCCCAGGACATTCTGAGTAAAGCACAGGTTAATATCAAAATGACTCAAAATTTACAATTTGTTTGATTCAGTGAAACAAGGTAAACTGCCTTGGTAAGTCCAGGATACAATTGTGGGACTTCTTGATTTGGAGAATAAGCAATAATCTTCTGGTGGTTTTGTCTCCATTCAGACTGAAAGCAGATTATGAAATAGCGGGAGCCTGTTGAATAGTAGTTCCATCTTTGAGCCAGGTTTTTCATCTTGATTCTTTGGGTAAAATTACTATTAAAACCACTGGCAAGCTTTTACAACTGCTTTGCTGACCCCCCCTTTTAAAGCTTTCTTCTTCCTTGTTGTACTGTATAAGCATCCACAGCTTACGTGCCAACCGAGTGCGTTTCTATCACTGTGATAAATATTACAAATGTATTCCCACTTAAAACTAATCATGTTATTACTCTAATGCTTTTTTAAAATAAAGTGTTAATCAATATGAGGCAATGTGCCAGAAAGAAAAATCACATTTTATCCTTTTTATGCTCACTGAATTTTGTTTGTGTTCTTTTTTTTAATAGTGATTCCAGAGTTTATTAGTCAAGTAAATATTGCATTGGAGAGCTTAAGCAAGAACACAGTGCATCTGTTTGATGATAACCAGTTTGTGGACATTTCTAAGAAGGTGTATGATACAATTCATAACATCAGATGCTCAGTCATGACGATTCGGGTAAGTTTTTTATTTGTTCATTTAATATTAATTTCTAAGATAGTTCAGGACATCAGGGCATTTTCAGGAGAATTTAGAACTGTGTATGTGAACAGTGCCCCTAAACTTATATCCAGATTGAACTGATCTGGGAAATTTGGGTTACAATGAAACACACATGATTATAACTCAAGAAGGCTAGAATTGCGTTAAGTACCAGATCAGAATGTTGCATAAAAATGTGGTTTATTCTTTAAAAATATTTATGTTTGGTTGGTAAAGTTCTTCATTCACTTCATTAACGATCACCTTGTGGCTACAAACCCAAATCTGCTTGTAGCTCTTTAACCTTAACCTTATTTAGTGGAATGTGGGAATGGAGAGTATATTCAGGTGATCCTGATAATCTCTTGTTGAAGTTTTGTCAGCTTTGCACCAGAAGACTTAACAGCCCGATTTCTGTCAATCTTACACAATCACCATCAATGTACTTATCCCAGTGTTTTTCCTGAAGTTCCAGAAAATGCTTCAGAACAGCTTATTTTTAAAATTTGAAATGGGATTTTTGTCAGATGCAGAATTTCCCCCAAATATCTTCAGTCCACAAATCCCATTTCAAATGATATAACGTCTGAGCTGCAATATCTGTATGTTCAGCAATTTTGTTTTTAAATAAAGTTAAACACTAATAAAAATGTAGATACATTTTTCAAAGGAAGGTTGTCTTCTGCATTGTCTTTTCAGTTGAGAAGAAAGTAAGAAACAGATTCCTCTTTTCTTTGAAATATAAAAACATATTATAGGATAGCGTGACCAGCAGGTTGAGGGAGGTGATTCTGCCCCTCTACTTCGCTCTGGTAAGACTCCACATGGAGTACTGTGTCCAGCTCTGGAGTCCTCAGTACAGAAAAGACACGGACCTGTTGGAGCGAGTCCAGAGGAGGGCCACGAAGATGATCAGAGGGCTGGAGCACCTCTCCTATGAGGACAGGCTGAGAGAGTTGGGGTAGTTCAGCCTGGAGAAGAGAAGGCTCCAGGGAGACCTTATAGCAGCCTTTCAGTACCTAAAAGGGGCTTATAAGAAAGATGGGGACTTTTTAGCAGGGCCTGTTGCGATAGACAAGGGGTAATGGTTTTAAACTAAAGGAGGGTAGATTCAGACTAAGGAATAAATTTTTTATGATGAGGGTGGTGAAACACTGGAACAGGTTGCCCAGAGAGGTGGTAGATGCCCCATCCCTGGAAACATTCAAGGTCAGGTTGGACGGGGCTCTGAGCAACCTGATCTAGTTGAAGATGTCCCTGCTCATTGTAGGGGGGGTTGGACAAGATGACCTTTAAAGGTCCCTTCCAACCCAAACCATTCTATGATTCTGTGATTCTAATATCGAAAATATTAGCGAGTCTTAACATATTGCAGTGTATAACTTAAAACAGTTTCAGTAGGAATTCAAGTGTGCAAAATCTTCAAAATACCTCATCCTTATTGCAGTTGTCAATTACGAAATTGTTTATATACTGAAGAGGGATCCTGAAACACTGTTGTATGGTTTGCTGTTCTTTCACTTCACCTACAGTGATTTTTGGTTGGTTGCCAGCAAGTTAGTCTTAAATGATTCTGTCTTGAAGTGATTGTTCATAAGTTTTTTGTTTTTGTTTTTGTTTTTGTTTTTTTTTAATCTGGTGGTCATGCATGTAGCCAGGCATAAAAAAATGAGATAATGATATACTTTATCTGGAGGACTCACTAAAGCCTGGCCTGCTTGTCTTGTTCAGCACCTAACTACATGATGCAGGATGCACCTAGTACTATCTAATTTCATTGCAACTGCCTGAAAAAGTTTTATTACTGTTTTGCTAATTTTCAGTCCTGCAGCATTTTAGAAATATTTTTGTTTCATATCAGATTTAGGAGTTTCCTAATCCTATTAGAATTATATTCAGCTTCTACCACATGTATTCAAGGAATCTTCATGTGCCTGCTTGCCTTCTGTTTGTGCCTGTCACTGTTACTTTTGAGTAGGCTTCTGTTCTTACAGCATCTTCCAGATACTTACTTTTCATGCCATCCTGCCTTGGTCAGATACCATTTATAGATACCACAGCAGCAGGCACGTCTACAACAGAGATGAATACAACATCTCCATTTGCAGCTCCATTAAACTGTGTACCTTTTGAGAGGAGTCCAAGCTGGAACCGTTTCTGCTCAAAAAGGCCTTTTTCATGATGTGTTCTCACAGCCATATTCTTTAAAGGATGTAATTTCTCTGCTAATCAGGGAACTACAACACGGTTTTTTTGTACACCTCTGGAAAAAAGAGTTTTACAACAGATACTTCCAGGATCAAAATGGAAAGGCAAGTATCTACCAGGAAAATCGCATATATGTGATGAGTGCCACTGCTATTGCAATATGTTACATTAGTGGAGTTTTGAATGCTATCCTCTTCTCTGTAAGGGAGCAGTCAGTCTTTGGAAGTGGATCAAGAGCAGATTCAAAGTTTGCCTCCTTCACACTTTAAATATCCTAGTAGGTGATCTCAACTACTTCATGTGGTTAGACTGAATGATGTTATCAGTATGCAGATATTACTTGATGGGTTCAATTCCAGTCCTGCTAGGACTGGAAGTAATTCTAGGGTGAAGCTCTGTGCCTCAGACACGAGGAGGAAAGCATCAGACCTTTTACTTGCAAGCTAGACAACATCCCAGATGATTGGGACACTGGGAGGATCATTGTATTCTTTTCCTCTGTCCCCTTTAATTCTGTGAGTCCGACTTGGGGAAAGCCAAATGCCAGGATAGATAAGCGGTTTTGATATGACTGTCTTTGTCAATGAAAATTTTCTGGACTCTGTCCCTCCCTATTTGCTAATGCAGAACTCTGTGCTTGTCCCAGGCTCAAGATGCCTCACTTCACAGGGTTGTACTCCCTGGCTCTGTTCATCTACTTTGTAGAATATTCTTGCCCATAGCAGGAGGAGTTTATGAGTTGGATTTATCTGGCAAAACAAACCAGATTGAGGGTAATCCTCTGTTAGGTCTTCTGATCAGTTCCTGTTTCAGTGAACATAGGCTAAGAGTTTTGGTTGGGACATCTGATTTTTTTTCTAGATCAATTAAGCTTCATTTAATGCCTGCATTGCTCATCCCGCCTTCCCTTAGTGACTCAGGGACTCTTGGTTTTTTAAGATTACAAAGTTGTTTCTGTCTGTTCCTCAGTGAGATCTTAGTCTTCTATATGTCCAGTCTTCTTGGGCTTGAACTTCAGATGATCATGACTGACTATTCCTTTATGGAGTTTTTCATTTTTGGGAAAGGCACTGAGGAGTGTAACAAAGCTTCAGTCATCTCTATGAAGACGCAGACACTGCTCTGCAGGAAACTCTTGAGTGTATATTCTTACAGTCCTCTGTGACGTATGTATGTATGTGGACAGTCACTCCAAAAAGAAAAGGATATTGTATCCCCTGTACTTCTTTCTGAAGCATGAGGGGAAAATGCTTTCATCTGAAGAGACTGTACATATGCATAATGCGTAGTAAGTGCAGTGTGTACGTGTACTATGGAAGTGCATAGTGCATCTGTAAAATTGTAAGTCATTGCACAGCACCTAAATGGACAGTATTAATACAAAGATTTCTATCAGTGCCTTCTTGCACTTCTGCTTTGCAAGTGCAATTTGACAAGGCAAGAAAAAACAAATTCAGAATTCAAAACAAATTGCAAAACAAATGTCAGAAATTACCTTGTTGGCTGTACCTGAAGCTGTGGGTAGCAAAGAGCAGATACTCCTCCTCCTCTGAATTGAAGAAGTTATGACCAATGGGATAAGAGTCTGCTTCCACCTGTACTGAACCTTCCATTGTCCTAAACAATGTATGTGTTTGCCTTGGAAATCAATGTGGCTTGAAGTGTATTCAACTATATTTGAATGTATTCAACAGCCCAGCAATTGCAGAGTCCTGACAAAAGCTCAGGAGATCAAAAAAAAAAAAATTTAGTTCATTAAAAAGGACATGTGCAGCTTTCTACTTAATGAATACCATTATTCAGACACTGTCATGAGAGGGGTTTTTTGAGGTTTGGTGAAATGATAGTCAGCTACTCCACCATCCCTTAGAGATACTGACTGCCAGCAGAGAGAGAGTGCTGAGAACACCCTGGCATTCATTTTTTGAGTAAGGATATATTTGCATTCCTAATTAGATACATTCCAGACAATGCCAGTTTCATTTCAGTCTGCCTGTAAGAAGCTTTAGTAAATCTGATGGTTATTCAGATGCATGCTGTTATCACAGCAGCCAAGGTGAGGAAATAAAAGTGTTCTGTGGCCACCTTAGAGGGGCTTACTGATACAGTGCCAAAGAACAATGCATTGCTGATTACAGGGGATTGCAAGACTGAATCAGAGAAAGAAATTGTTGACCAAAATATAATTGAGAAGTGTAAATGAACAAGGACATTGATTCACAGGGGGCAATTTTTCAACATCAAAGTAAAAGCAGAAACTCTCCAGATCAGTTCCTCAGGAAGCATTTCAAGCATGTAATTACACAGAGAGAATGTTTTTAAAAATAGAGTTCCTAACTGTAAAATGCTGCCAAATACTGTTGTTAATGCAAATTATCAGATACTCTTTTCAATGTCCAAGCTTAACCGTAGATACATAAAACATTCCAGTCCTGCAGGTATAATGTGGATAACACTTGAGAGCAACTAAATAGTGGAAGGTGTGCTGCACTGATGAGCTGTAATAGAAATGCCTCTGGAACTGCAGGATGCTTCCCTTAAGATGCTTTTCATTGTTTCATTCGCAAGGATTAATTCACCCAGTGGTAGCTGTTGGTTTGAAATCATCAGATGTTTGATCCAGGGTGTATAGCTGCATGTGCTTATTAGTGTCCACATTCCTCAGTCCTTTTTTGGCTCTTGAAGCATCTGATTTTTGTTAAATTGTAGAGGCTTTGGGAGCTTGATTTTGCACAGGAACATTTGGACATTATCTGGATAGTGTTTTAATCAGAATATTGCTGTTACGGAAGTAGATTAGGGTAAATAGTAGAATTAAAGACAAGAATTCTGTCATGTGAATTGCTAGAACGTCTTCCAAAAAAAAAAAAAAAAGGAGCTTCTATATGAAAGTGTAGTTTGTTGAAGAATATGAGACAGCTGGATTGAAGTAACAGCTAATAATATCCCATTAGGATATTAAACACAGTGGAAAGGGGTATGACTTCAAATGAATAATAAGTGCTGATAGCTGAAGCAGTAATAAAGTCATCCTAATAGAAATACACCAAGAACAGCGGAAAAGAATTCATCAAGTCAAAGTTTCATGGAATTCTTTGTTTTTATTGGAGGATAAACAAGTGAACTGCTATGAGTTTTCCAGAGAGGAAGAAGAGGGCAAAATGTTCATATACTCTATTCAAAATGCTTTTACTACTCTATGGAAGCAGTGAATGAGGAACCTGTGTTCCCTAATTTTATAAGAGGTGGAAAATGTATATTGAGATTGTAGTTCTGTGATACAATGCATCATTTTGATGCATTTCTTAAAAATCCTTTCTGCTGAATGTGTATTCCACGTGCTGTTTATTTCAGAATTCTGGCATGGAGACTGCAGGTTCCCTCAGAGTTTATGGTGTTAAGCTTTTTGAGTGTTTCTTTTGCAGATTGTGCCTTTATTACTGTTGAGCAGCCGTTGTCTGCACCATGTTGTATGTGATCTCTGCCCCCCCCCCCGCCCCGGTCCCACTCGAAAACTGAGGCAAAGCATTCATTTTGGTTTTCTGTCATACATAGATACTTTTATTTAATCTAGATCCTCACTAAATCCCCATTCCTGTTTCTTTAGCTAATAGTCTTTTACTGTGGGTTTTAATTACCGTTGCAAAATCAAACTCAGTTTAGCTACACATCCAGGTGTCTGCAGCATGACCCTTTTAAAAATGTTTTGGCTACCTCAGAATACCCTTGGGATGGGTTCCCTTTTTCTCCTTTTGTTGGTTGCAAATTCTGGGTAGTTTTTCATTCTGTTTTAAAGAAATGTAGAGTTCATCCATAACAGAGCTTGTGAGCTCTTCAATACACTTGATTTCTCTCAATAAGAGACATCACAGCAGACTTCGATCTCCTGTATCCAGCAGAGTTATAGGAATTTTCAGAACAAGGACTTCTCAGAAAAGAAGATAGCAAGTGGTGAAAACTTTCCTATCATCCTGTTTCTCTTTCAACCAGTTAATAAGCGTCTAGTTTAAATGCTACCTTTGCTTTTATTAATGACAGAATTATCCTACACGTGCAGGGTTTTCTACCTGTTTTTACTTCTGCAGTAGGAATGAGTTAGATCCTGTCAGATGCAGGCAATAACACACATGAATTGAACCTCTATTTAAAAGCTAGAGAAAACAAAGCAAAGCAGGGAGGCATTTGAGAAAAGACATTTACTGCAGTCGTCTTATTGTTTGTTTTTCTGAGAGAGTCCTGAGACTTCATGGGGAGGAAAGAAAAAACTATTCATATAGTCTTGGTAAACTTTATTGTTGTTGATCTGAAATTTATGAGTAATGGTAACTCATTACAAATTGGGGTGGGTTGACCTTGGCTGGATTCCAGGTGCCCACCAAAGCAGCTCTCTCTCTCCTCTCCTAAGCTGGACAGGGGAGAGAAAATATAACAAAAGGCTCATGGGTGGAGATAAGGACAGGGACATCACTCAGCAATTACCGTCCCAGGCAAAACAGACTCGACTTGGGGAAAAAATTATTTAATTTATTACCAGTCAAATCAGAGTAGGATAATGAGAAATAAAACCAAATCTTAAAAAAATACTTCCCCCCCACCCCACCCTCCTTTTTCCCGGGCTTAACTTTACTCCCACATTCTCTACCTCCTCCCCGCCAGCGGCACAGGGGGATGGGGAATGGGGGTTGCAGTCAGTTCATCACACATTGTCTCTGCCACTCCTTCCTCCTCAGGGGGAGGACTCCTCACAGTCTTCCCCTGCTCTAGCGTGGGGTTTCTCCCACGGGAGACAGTCCTCCGTGAACTTCTCCAACGTGAGTCCTTCCCACGAGCTACAGTTCTTCACGAACTGCTGCAGCATGGGTCCCTTCCACAGGGTGCAGTCCTTCAGGAGCAGACTGCTCCAGCGTGGGTCCCCCGTGGGGTCACAAGTCTTGCCAGCAAACCTGCTCCAGCGTGGGCTCCCTCTCCACGGGTCCACAGGTCCTGCCAGGAGCCTGCTCCAGCGCGGGCTTCCCTCGTGGTCACAGCCTCCTTCGGGTGCACCCACCTGCTCTGGCGTGGGGTCCTCCATGGGCTGCAGGTGGCTATCTGCTCCACCATGGAGCTCCATGGGCTGCAGGGGGACAGCCTGCCTCACCGTGGTCTTCAGCACAGGCTGCAGGGGAATCTCTGCTCCAGCGCCTGGAGCACCTCCTCCCCCTCCTTCTTCACTGACCTTGGTGTCTGCAGAGTTTATTTCTCTCATACATGCTCACTCCTCTCTCTGGCTGCAATTGCTGCTGTGCAGTAACTTTTTCCACATAGGTTACATTTCATATCGTAATTCATCTACATACACATTTTCCAAAAACATCTACGTTTTTTACACCACAGTATACTTGGGAGGTCGGCTCATATTGTAGAAATACTTGCTTGTTTATATTTACATCTGTATTAGCATCATAAACTCAGTCATTATTATGACCCTACCTTGCAGATGTCTTATCAAAACACTCTTTACTGCAGCGGTTTTGGGACACAGTCTGCATACATTTCAATTTAACATGCTTACATTTGTTTAAATGCTAATCTCCATTTAGTACCAGGTCAGTTTATGTTCCCAAATAAATAAAGCTGATTTCTGTTTTCTGGCAAACAACTAGACATACCATTTTACTTGTATTTCATGTTTATGTACCATATAACAAACTCTCAAAGGTCTGATTTTCTGCCAATTTCATTAGTTTAAGGCCTTTAATATCTTCAACAAATCAGATGACCGTTCTGGTTCTCTGTGTAACAGTGTTGCTTGGTTTGTTGCTTTATAGCAAAAAGCTGCTCAGCAGTGTATCTGCACATAAAACCCACCCTCTCGTTTTCCTTGAAAGTTGTATGCTGTTTTCTTGAACATGTGGGCAGGTTGTTACCGTAAGAAATATCTTTAGAGTTTGGAGTTGCCAGAATTGCCATAACAAGTATCTGTTCTTAAGAGCTGAGGTGTTTCCACAAAAAAATTTAAAACTTTGTTAGTAGAAAAACAGATTAATTTATTGATTTTAAAAACAGATGGTGTGTTCATATCTCAGGTGGAGGGAGGGAGACAGATGAGGAAAAAGTGGATGCTCTCCCTTTTAATCTCAGACATGGGAGTGGAAGCCAAAGCACAGGTACATTATTATTTCACCGAAGGAGGGATGGCCCTTCTCTTCCCACATCTTCAGGTCCCCTTTGCTTAAACC